>NC_143229.1:472165-782796 GCF_030267445.1 Bombyx mandarina | reverse complement strand
AAGAACATCCTGAATAATGACGTCATCGTTCACGTGCGCCGTGCAAATTTATGACAAACACTCGTGATATAAAAAACAAAGCATCCCTTTCAATGTATAGCAATAACTTTAAATATCTAACCTCAAATCTTGATTGGTCGATTTCACATTAAATTTGAAAACATTTTTTGTTTAAATAAACACAGCATTAGCGGCTGTTCGTATGAGGCCTCTCGATGCGAGCATACTCATACCGTAGGTAGCTAATCAAATGACATAGGTGTAATATAACTCATTTATTGACACTACGACATTAACAAAACTAGTTGTCAAATAATCCTACATGTTTACTACTAAGCAAAGGTCAACATTATCAGCTAACATCGTTGTGTACTTAAAGCTATGCTACTTCTAATTTCACGTTTGTGATAATACTAGCTGTACCCGTCCGCTTCGCTGGGCATTTAAAATTAACATTACTATTTCTCACCCCCACAAAGATTCTCATCATTAACGCCCCCGCAACCGGCGTAGGGAGTCCAACACTCATATAAATATTAACCTATCCATTAAGTACATGTATTTTCTACATGGATACCAAGTTTCAAGTCAATCAGATGCATGGTTCAGTAGTTATAACGGAACATCCGTGAAAACCACTGTAGATTTATAATAATATATTAGTATAGATTGTATTGGTGAAGAGAAGTCGAAAAGAAGTAGTTGGCGGTTGTTTAAATGAGTGTACCAGGCTCACCACAAACCGGGAGAAATGGTGATTGTACAGCAAAAATACTGAATGCCGACTACGACCGCTCCGATAAGAGTAATACGACAAAGAAGAAAAATTATTGGTCTGGCCAGATCCGTACACCCTTAGTGTTGGTTGACCACCACCGTGCATATGCTCTCGGACTAGCCGAAGTCAGGGTGAGCGGCGCAAAATCGTGAGGACGAAAGCCATGGATGCAGGCGGTCAAAAAGTGAGGAACACGACTGAAAGAAAGATATTGTAAAAATCGGTATTTATAAACTTTACTATTTTCCAGTCAAAGTTGGATGTATTCTGTTAATTAAGACAGTGATGCTAAGGATTTTCTTTCGCTATCAAACTGTGGAAAGTACATACATAGTAGAACAGAAATAATTTCAATAAATTTCGTAATTATTTTTATGTGTCATATTAAGTGCACAGAAACGACTATTTAACACCACCCACTTTTAGACTTGAAGCCCAAGTATCAGTATTTTAATGGGTGTCCCTTTAAGCCTGGTTAGCTCTAAAGCTTTATTTCTATTTCGATCTGTTTTATTGCGTACACTTTTCCCCTGCATAATAATACATAATGTTTTATAACAGAGCGTCTGTTGAATTAATCCGACACAAATTTAAGTAAAATATGCTTTCTTAGAAATTAATATTAAATAGTGTTCGTTCTGTAAGCTAAGCTATTTTGACTTCTGACCCGACCGACATTTTATACAAATTGCAATAAAACCGGTTATTTTATTATTTTAGAAATTATTCCGATAACTTTCCTATTTATCTCTGACAAAAAGTCTGATTTGTCGCAATTTGTCCAGGACGTCGGTCGGGTCATACAGCAATCCATTCTGTCCAACACTTTACGTCTTTTGGTCACGACCCGTAACGTGTTCGATTGTAGACTTTCACTTTAAGCCTAAAAAAAAGACAGCGCGATATCTGTGAGTTATTGGAAGCATTTGTAAAATTGCAAGCGATGCTGCGATTTATATGGTACTTCAGTTGCCTTAACCCTTCGAATGCTGTGTTGTTGGTCACCGGTGCCCTACGCGGCGCACTGAAGTAATTACGTCTGTTACTAAGACGCCGGAATGTCTGCTAGACTCTGGGAAATACGAATCCGAACGATACTAAGAACGATAGACCTAAAAGACTAAAACATACATTAACAAACAAAAAAAGGCAAAGAGTTAGGCAATCCAGGCGTCTTAGTAACAGAAATCGACATAATTACTTCAGTGCGCCGCGTAGGACACGGGTGACCTATACGGCAGTCAAAGAGTTAATAAATGGTGCTCTACGAATACATGTAATAATACATTATGACTGACTCGGTGGCTTAGTCGTTACCGGCCTGACTGTTGCGCTAAGGGTCGCGGGCTCTAATCCAGCCTCGAGAAAATATTCGTGTGAAGAGCAGTCTTGTTTGCTCTTTGTCTGAATGTTTATTATCTATATATGTTTATATTTAAGCGTATATAAGTATGTATGTCAGTCTCCGGTACCCATACCACAAAAAATCCTAATATTGGGGCCGGGTGACCGTGCGGGATTTGTTCCCAGTTATTTATTTATTTTATTGGTGGTAGGACCTCTTTTGAGTCTGCGCGGGTAGGTACCACCGCCCTGCCTTCAGCCGTGAAACAGTAATGCGTTTCGGTTTGAAGGGTGGGGCAGCCGTTGTAACTATACTTGAGACCTTAGAACTTATATCTCAAGGTGGGTGGCGCATTTACGTCGTAGATGTCTATGGGCTCCAGTAACCACTAAACACCAAGTGGGCTGTGAGCTCGTCCACCCATCTAGCAATAAAAAATAATAAAAAATTAGCTGTGCTACGAATCTTCCTAACACTGTGGTTTGTTTCTATCGAATGTGTTTGAATTTAGCTGTCATCAAAGTTAAACATGTCCAACTAGTTTGTTCTGGAGGTAGATGTTATTGCGGTCTACCTAATAACGATTAGTGCTCATGAAACACCGTCACTGAAAACCATCAGCCGTGCTGAGTGCAGCCAACTCGGTAAGCAATCTTTTCAAACCTTATTCGACGGACATATCACAATATACAAGAGACATCGTGAAGGATCTTCCAGAGAAAGATATATCTTTCCAAATGGCATGGATGAACTCTGTTCCATTGACGGATGAATCCAAAAGTGCATGTTCATTGAAAAAATTAACATAGAAACTGACAAATAACAGAGTTCTTACTACAGTAATATTAGAGACATGGTGAGTACCGCCCTCTCGATATTAGTGAACGAAAGATCCCTCTTTCATAGATAGAGTGGATACAGCGATGAAGCCATTTGTTAACTACAGACACACACACAAACACAAAACCAGATGGTGATCTTATCGTTTGAGAACGATTTATTCAAATCAACATTTTATTAATAAAAAGTAAAAAAAAGTCACATAATTAATGTACCAATCATATTTTGTTCGTTACAAAGCAATATTAATTATTTATTAAAAATCGCGCTATCAAAAAAGCTATTTATTAAAAATCGCGGTGTCAAATGAAAACTAGTTTCGAAAAATATTTGCAATATTAATGTTCATAAAACAAAATGATAACAAAATTCTGAGCGGTACAAAACAATGTGATGTTATCTATTTGTCGAGCCTGCAAGAGCTATATGCTATAAGCTATATAAAGTTGGCGTAGAGAAGAGTGCTTAGGATTTCATAGGTACAGTTAATGGGAAACACTACTACAAACTCAGTCAAAAGATGGAAATTCCTAAGACTGCTAATATATATTATATATACTTAATATTATAAAGAGGAAAGATTTGTTTGTTTGTTTGTATTGAATAGGCTACGAAACTACTTACCGATTTGAAAAATTTTTACGCTGTTTGGAAGCTACACTATTTCCCAGTGACATAGGCTAAAATCTTTTTGAAAAAAATTAGGGATCCTTACTAAAACTCCAATAATGTAACACAAGGTGTAAAAAATATTCTTTACATCGCGTGCCCTGCGAAAACTATTGATAATACAATAAAATAATGTACTACGACTTTGTAGAACACATTATATTTACAAAAAGTGTTGCGAGAGCATATGTCTAACTATTATAGTTATGCCGCAATAAGTGTTCTTTTATTTAAAAAAATAAAACACCGTCAAATATCGTTGAAAATTTCAATCTATACTAATCCAAGAAAATCGAAAAAGAAAAACGAATATTTAATAGAAAATCTTGATGTTCGCTCCTCGTACTTTATTATTTCGGTGAGCAAAAAATACAATTCATAGCTGTAAGTAACTAAACGAAATAGCCGTATAATACATTACAACATGGATGATGACTTGAATCGATTACTAAAATCGATTACAGAATGTCGATCACGAATAGTTTTTGTATTGATCATGTACATCGATTGAGCTACGATAATTTCGAGATGTCATTTGTAGTTACATTCATTGCGCGGCGGTATTCTAATCTTTCGAGGAAACAATCATGGGCATGAGACAGGGCACGCACGGTTTTATTATTTATTTCAAGTCAAAATTATGATGATTGTTCTTTTTAATGCATTGAACCGGGCATCAGAAACAGGATCTACAACATGCCCACGGTAATTATCCAAATTATTTAACAGCGCGGATGAGATTTAATTACGTTAAGTTGTTTCTTCAAGTGGATAATTTCATCACACGCTTAATAATTCTTTCGAAGTACTGATACGTGTCATTGCATCAGTCCTTTCTCGTATTGACCCAAGAACGCTTCGAAATCTTTCACGTGTGTCTACTTGTGCCTTCTTGGTATATTTCTGATTTGCGGAAGATCTTAACGCGGCGACCCTAATTCCAATCACGTTGGTACGACGACTGGCCATCGTATGATTGCGTCGCGATTAAAACTCCAGGGTCGTAGTTTGTCAGCACTGTATGAGTTCGTTATGGGATCATCAACGGTTTAATTCGGGTACACTTGTTTGTAGGCAGCGGCTTGGCTCTGCCTCTGGCATTGCTGAAGTCCATGGGCGACGGTAACCACTCACCATCAGGTGGGCCGTATGCCCGTCTGCCTACAAAGGCAATATAAAAAAAAAAAAAAAGTAATTTCTGGCCAATGGCAGGATACGTCCTTTACTGGTAACTAGAGATGAGCTGGATTTATTAGAACAGAGCCGAGTATTAGGTATTTTACGAGATTAGGCTGCACCTAATCCCATTTTGTCAATGTGTATAATCCACCTGTTCCACCTAATTTTCGTATTCTTAAAACATAAATCGAATGTTCAGTACACGCTCCCACCTGTTCCTGCGCTATCTTACTCATTTACACGTTGCAACGTATCTCACAATCCCTAAATGCCTAATCCAAATTATTCAAATAATGATCCAATGATCAAATTAATCAAATTATATTATCGAACTCAGAACTTGAGATTGAGATTGCTTGCCAAGTAAAGTATTGGTTGTGAATGAGATTAGGAAAATTATGTAGATTAGTTATTTGGATTAGGTGTTCCTTAAGATTACGAACAGGTGGACCTAGTATCTGATTTATCTAGTACGACCCATCTCTACTGGTAACCATCAAACTTCGTCGACCGTCCCAGATCTTTAAAGTTTGTTATTGATTATTTCGTCTATTTTCCCCAATATATTTTACTGGTGGTATCGCCTCTAGTGGCCTCGCACGGGTAGGTCCCACTAAACTGTCCATTTCTGACGTGAAACAGTAGTAGTACTTGAAGGGTGAGGCAATAATCCTACTATAGAACGCATATCTCAAAGTGGGGTTTTTTTTATTGCCCTTATAGGCAGACGAGCATACGGCCCACCTGATGGTGAGTGGTTACCGTCGCCCATGGACTTCAGCAATGCCAGGGGCAGAGCCAAGCCGCTGCCTGCCTGCCTGGGTGGCGGTAATTATGTCCGTTTTTGATATCCATGGGCTCCGGTAACCACTAAACTAAACTAAACGGTAAACGCTAAACCGGTAAAACTAAAAGGACTGTAAGCTCGATTACCCGTCTAAGCAATAAAAAAATATTAAGCTGCATTTCTAAAAACTTAGAAATATTTCGCGATTTCCAAATCAGATTAACGGCGGGATTGGGTGGGAATGTGGGTGTGAATTTAGATGTAAATGTGAGTATTGCGTGGCCTTCATGTGTGAAGGAGTGTCTCATGGCTGGAGTCACATTAATATTACGATACACAAAACGAGGTTATGCGATAGCGAACCAGACACGTCAAGATGGTTCCATGGAATGCAACTAAATAAAACAGCCAAGATGAATAATTGAGTGGAGACAGCTCAACAAACATTATGTCGAGGGGTGAAAGGTGGCTTAAGCGACATTTTTGCAGCTCTACAGGAGAGCCATTTAAACGTTTACAGTTTGAAAAAAATAACATAATAAAAAAGCTTCTTCAGCTATTTGAATGGATTAAAATCGATTGAAATTCATTTACAAACATCGAACTGAGTATAAAATAAAACACACCGTTAATTACAAAGATAAATATCACGTATTAAGCTAAATGTCGCTTAAACTAAATAGCGTTTAACCCCTCGATGTACATGTATAGTAGATTCCCTTCCAGTCAGTGTGCTTAGTGCGAGTTTTTTAACGTTCTCGATAGCGTAAAAGTTAACTCAAATTTGTATGGAGTTGGAACGTTTGCCCATGTTTGCCACTAGCGGCGCTGTTCCAGCTGCATACAAATATGAGTTCACTTTTACGCTATCGAGAACGTTAAAAAACTCGCACTAAGCACACTGATGATTTGGGAAGACGGCTGACGCAGACTGAGCTCTGTGGGGCGTCTCAAGCAATAGACCTTTGTCGGCTTTTAATATTGATAGAGTACATGCTACTATGTATAGACATATACTTAAATATATAATGATAGTTCATGATCAATTTATAGCATCCACGTTGATACCCACGAGCTCTCATCGTCAATTGGGCCATGTTCTCGGGCGCATAGAATAACAAAAAAAAAACACAAAAATCACACAAACTAATTACGGATCCCCAAAAAATTTTCAAACCGACAAACACATTTTAGATTAACCAATGAATATTATTTTCTTCTTACATTAAAACAATAGTTTGTTTCTGTTTAGGTAACACTCTGTATATAAATTATATAAATTTAATTTAATAGTACTTGGAAAATAACAAGCGGTCATCATTTATAAGGCGCACGCGATTTCAACTATAACAACTAGACATCATGTTTTACGTTCATTTACCATAGACTAAGCCAATAAAATAGAAACATGAAGACGTTCAAAGCCCTTGAGTTCGCACAGTGAATGCAAGTCAAATAAGGTGCGATCGTGTTATGCAAGATGTCGCAATTTATTCGTAAAATTTATCTTCAATGATGGGTATGACTATGGATTGTTGAGAATTGGTTTTGAACAATTGGATTTTAGTCGAATTGATGTCATTGTTTACAGGTGTACAAATAAAAAATGCCAGAATGTTACTTTTTAGGATACTAATAATTTGAATACTTATCATATTAATAATCTCAAAACTTACTAATTTTACAGGAGAGTGTTTTAAAGGTTTAACATGCGATATTTTTAATATTAATCATCTTTGCAACATTTATTTTTTATTTTGTACCAGTTACATTATCTGTCTTTTAGATAAAATTATGTATTACTTTTGTTAATAGAAGTCAAAACATAGGTAAACTAAAACTAAACTGCGCTCTTTTGACAGTATTTATTAGAAAAATACTGGTGATACCAAATGATTCCGCATATTAACTCAATTTCGAATATTTTTGAAAATTGTACATTTTTAACGCGAAAAGACGACTTGTGTTTAAAAAAAATTACGGTTAATATGACATTAATATTATTTTAATATTCTTTTACGCGAAGATAAAACATATATAAATCAATACTCTTATTGATTTATATGTTCTTATTAGATAATTAGTTAATACTCTAACATTTAAATGGAGAGCATTGACATGTTGGAACTCGCCGACCAGACTTGATCAATCCTCAATCCATCTTCCATTGCACTTGGTGTAAACCTTTACAGCATAGAATATGAGTACAGTGCATAATATAATTTCTGTGTTCCCAGCCATGTACACATTTATGAAAAATTTTAATAACCACACACTTGAAATCATGCTTTCAAATAGTTTTTAAGTAAGGCTTTGAAGTCAGTGCTCTTTTCATTTGTCCTGAGTCCGAGTGACGCTTTTGTCGAACAAATTTTGGGTCACACTTTTCATTTTATCAGATACTATTAGATGGACAAACGATCTTACAGTCGATCTGGTGTTAAGTTGTTTTCGAAGCTCATAGACAACAAAAACTGCCACAAAGTAAATTCCACCTTTTAAACAACTCTGAACAACCAGGTGATGGTCTCAATAGAGACATGGGTTGAAGCGAACGAATACACAGCAGAGTTAGGTTACCCATTATTCGACCTAAGGGGGTTGAGGCTGCGCCGCACGCTACCGTCACTCTAGCGCGCTGGCACCAGGAGGACGAGACGGCGCGTCGGCGGCTGCGGACTGCGATGCGGTCCGCATTTTCGTCGTCGCTGTCGTCGCCGAACATACTGTTGAAGAGCAACCCGGTCGGCGGTGTATCGCGTTCCGACCCGGCAGGCTGGTTCTGGCCCAGCGGGGTATCCCGGAACACCAGCGGCACCGCCCGGGCGGCCTGGTAGGGCCGCCGTACCGCGGAGACCGACGTCGTTGGTCGTCGACTATCGCCACGACGACCCGTCGGTCGGGCGTCCTCGGGGTGGCCCCGCGTGTCTGGTTGTAGTGTTGACCGCGGGAACCCCCCTACTGTGTCCAGGTTCTGACCCCGAACGGAGATCGGACGTCGGGTGTAAGAGTGCAGGGGAGTCGTTTAGTGGGTGGGCCCTAAAATCCTTGGGCCCGCGATCTGCTCTCAACACCTGCAGATCGTTAAGTCTCACATACCCCGCGCGCCCCCTAGGTGCGGGGACCTCGTAGGAGGTTCGGCCCTCGGCCCGAAAAAAAAAAAAAAACATTATTATGGTCCGATAGCGTTGGATAGGACACAGTCAACAAAGCAGCATCAATCGTGCCAGGAGAAGACCTAGTCGCCCTGTACACAGCCAGGCCTGGCACAGGCCTGGAGCGATGTTAAGGAGCAAGCGTAAGAGTGACGTGGAGACAACTTGTGAGGGCCTTATGTATCAGTGGGGTACCCTAGGACTACAACAATAACATTATGGTCCGACAAAATGCCCTATCATGAGCGAAAAGGCGGAAAGAAGTTGAGAAGTATTTTTTTTCCTACCTAAGCGTAACCTTAATTAGTAGGTGAGCTCACGAGGCTCAAACGGGAGTGATGCTAACACTGACCCTAGCAAGAGCAGTGCTTCACAGAATCTACCACCGGATCGCAAACGCGACCCACTGAGAAGATCCGGCGAGAAACTCAGTGGGCTGTGTCTAGGGGTTAAGTCGCTCGTCTAGCCCTTCGTCGCAAGCGATGGGTTCGACGAGGACGGTGACCGGTGCTTGTGGTATCTAAAATCACCGATCCGTAATGACTGTTTACCATTCGGTCTACAGGATCGGGTATGTAGTTTCCAGCGGCCACGACAAGAGGTTCTCATGTCGTGCCGCCTTTTCAAAGTGGCGCAATGATGCCAACTGTAGATACTTACTGTCCGAGCTCCAGGTCATCATGGAGATGAGAAGTATAAACGAATTGAGGATAAAACAGAAGATGTCTTAACAACTTCTGACACATTTGAGTACGATCATGCCTACTTCTATCGGTAGTTATTCAAACGAATTCATATTTCATGATGATCAGCATGAACTAAAACAGCCGCTTATCGCCCGATGAGTTAGTGCATTCATTTTGGTTAAAATATACTATTTGAGTCCCGAAATCATGACTACAACATTTCTAAATCAGCGACAACAATTGAAAGTAACAGATGACCAGTCTCAGTACGTGACCGTATTTCTTTCAAACCATCGTAGTTCAAGCGAAAGCAGATCTTGATGAAGTAGACTTAGAGTATATAGTGCTATCATTTGAATAAGAAATACAGGCCAATGACCTAGGATATTCATTCATAGGTTACCTAACCTAGGCCTAGGACGTTATATGATTTTAGTCTTTACCACGAAGATATAAGGTTTAGTTTAGTCTTGTATTCGATTTCTTGTACAGTAAGAATAGATTTTATCAGTGGAGTGATTTTTATTATAATTATATATGTCATTTGATTTAATAAGTGATTTACTTTAAAAATGGCTCTAGAAGCATTGATAGTCGTGATACAGCTCACCTAAGCCAGTGATTACCGTCTAAAGACTTTTCTTATAGCTATCACTTATGCAAGTGGTTACCGTCTAAAGACTTTTCTTAATATAGATCTCTGTTAGTTCCAAAGCCAATGTTTCATTTAATTGTTCATTTTAACCTACAAATCAATATTTTTATGTTTATAAAATTTATATTTATATTTACAATATATACAAATCAATAAATGCAATATTTTGCAATTAAAATATTATGTATGAGTGTTATTTTTACGTGTTTCAGTTTTGGCGGGCTTTCTGTCCCTGCCACAGACTATAAATCTGTGTAGTGAACCCTGGCTGTTTGTATACCTACAATCTATCACACAAATAATACACTTCTATTTCCTAGAATCTAAATATATACTAATTATTATAATATAAATGTAATAAATATATTTTTTTTATTTAAATGCATATCAGTCTCTGGTTTGTTAATTTTGGGTCAATAACCAGGTGTGATTGTTTTCCGAGTTATTTATTCTTCATCTATAATGAAAATTTTAGTAAGTTCACACACCTACAATACTCACAAGGTCACACCCGTGACCCGGGAAAGACAATTTTCTATTTTCATGCCACGGAAAAAAGGCTTAATTCGTTAAAACACCTGAGTACGTACCGTGTTTACAAAAAGTTTACTGTGCACGCAACAGCCCAACCATTTTGTAATATTTTGAAACGATTCCGTGTGAATAGTCTCATACAGTTCCGCAAATGAAAGGTTAATGTATCTTGAAGATGTATTGTGATTGCATATTGGGTATATTACGATACGTGAATAATAGTTACTCAGACTTTACACAGGAGCGTACTTCCCTTTTTATTGCCTTATAGGCAGACGAGCAAACGGCCCACCTGATGCTGAGTTGCTACTGTCGCCCATGGACTTCAGCAATGCCAGGGGCAGAGCTAAACCGCTGCCTAACTACGTAATAAAATGTGAAGTGCGCTACCAAACTTAACCTATGAGGTTGAAGTCGTTTGGGCAATAACGGCCGGCGTACCATTTCAAATCAAAACAGTTGCTATATAATTAATTAAGATAAGCTCCACTTCTTGTCCCAAAATGGATGCGGTATTCGCGCTATCATAACTACAGGCCTCAACTGCTTCCACCGTGCATTCGCAATTAACGCCAAAAAACTATCGGATACTAGAAGAAAATGAATAAAAAAACATATACTTATATTCTGTCTCAGTGACCTAAAACTGCTTGAAAAGACTAAAAATAATCGTCTCTAAACAAATTAAAGCAACTCAATCTCGAAAATGTGTGTTTATTAATACCACGTCAAGTGCACACACATATTATTATTGTACTTTAGCGTAAATTCGTCGTGGCCTCAAGGATAAGACGTCTGGTGCATTCGTGTTGAGCGATGCAAAAAATGTTCACGATTGCCTTCCACGGTGAAGGTATAACATCGTGTAATAAAAATGAAACCCGCAAAAATTATAATTTGCGTAATTACTGGTTGTAGGACCTCTTGTGAGTCCGCACGGATAGGTACCGCCACCCTGCCTATTTCTGCCGTGAAGCAGTAATGCGTTTCGCTTTGAAGGGTGGGGCAGACGTTGTAACTATACTTGAGACTTTAGAACTTATATCTCAAGGTAGGTAGCGGTATTTACGTTGAAGATGGCTTGGCACCGGTAACCACTTAACACCAGGTGGGCCGTGAGCTCGTCCACACATCTAAGCAAAAAATAATCATTAAAGAGCTTAGTTCTTAATAACAAAATTGATTTAAAAAGTACAAAAAAGCCTTTTAATGGCGGTAGACATAATAAATGTGACAATAAATACCAGTCGATCTATGTAAGAATAACATTAGTCATTTAAATAGTCTTTTTAAGGTTAGTATCAAAGTCAATATGACTTTTTTTGTGTGATTCTTGAAATCGAATATATAAATTATAGACATTCCGTAGAGTTTTATTTCGTTTTGAGCATCGGTGCTTTATTGGTCTCCTGGTCTCCTTGAAATTTCCGGACAAAATAGAGACCGAGACCGGACAGCGTTTGCGAAAATTAGCGCTACTGAAACAATATGTTATTTCGAGATCTGTAAATATACTTTACTAGCGGCCCGCTCCGACTCCGCTCGGTTCTTTAACAAAAATTTCAACGATATTTGACGTTGTTTTATTTTTTTAAATAAAGGAACACTTATTGCGGCATAACTATAATAGTAAAACATATGCTGTTGCGACACTTTTTGTGAATAATAATGAGCTCTGCAAAGTCGTAGTACATTATTTTATTCTATCATCAATAGTTTTGCGCAGGGCACGCGATGTAGAAAATATTTAAAGTAATTTTTTTACAGCTTGGGTTACATTATTGGAGTTTTAGTAAGGATCCCTAAATAAATAAATAAAAAATGTATGTCACTCGGGAATAGTGTAGCTTCCAAACAGTAAAATATTTTTTCAAATCAGTTCAGTAGTTTCGGAGTCTATTCAATAAATACAAACAAACAAACAAATCTTTCCTCTTTATAATATTAGTATAGATAGTATAGATAGTTTTCAAATTCTTTTTGTAGCGATCTCTTCATCAAGCAGGAGGTCGTGGTTTGATAGTCGTCTCACTCATTATCTTATCACATGTTAGGGGGAAACTGGTTGGACTAGCACATCCACCTTGATAGCGGCAACCTGTGCAGAACTCCGGCCGACCAAAGTCCCAGTCGTCCTACAACCCGCAACAGAACCTGGGATTAAACAAAGGTCGAACAAGGCAGACAAGAGGAAAACTAGCACGTTTAGCGTAGCTTATACACAACACGGCTAGTCGCAATTTCTACAAGCACCATTCTTCACCTAACCTTCTATCAACCCATCCATCTAAGCAATAAAAAAAAAGCAAGTTAGTTCCGATTTTACTCCGTATATTGTCACAAGTGTCTCACGTGTCGGACGGGCTATGTACGACTGACTTTAACAAGCTATGTACAACCGCATGCGCTACTTAAACTGTGTCCCTACATCGTTTTTCACGCAATCCATCAGTTTTTTCTTCGGTCTACCTCTTCGTCTAAAGCCTTCCTCTTTCATATTTCAAACTCTCTTACCAGCCTCATTGTCATTTCATCTCATCACATGTACATACAGCGCGATAGCGATACGTAACAGCATAATAACTTTGTCACGGACACATGTATCCCTAAATCCACAGCTCCGTCCGCAATACCTAATGACACAGTCTAGTCATATTACCAGTAATAAAATCAAATGAAAGACAGTTAAATAATCCATTGTTCTCGTTTTCTTCCACGTCAATCATGACGGACGTTTCTTAATACGACATTTCGCGAAGTCACGATGTCCAAATCTAGATTATACACTTATTCATTAAATGTGTGTTATTTTGTAATTTAGACCTAGATGCGAATGTTGAAAGTGACCTTACGTTGGCATTTCTTTTCGATGCGCTAGAAAACTGAGGCAGAGGATGCAAGAGTCTGTGGTGTAATCGTTTCTGATCTATCTCAAATTCATTCTCATTTGAAGTCGGCGGTTATATAACATAAATTATACCTTGACATATTGTCTCAACGTGAGTGTCAGCAGTGACGCTGTAATGTCTCATTGAAGAGGCACTACAAAAAACCTACAAAAAAGTATAAATGAATACGGATTCTCGCCTATTACTTAATTGGTTTCGTAACTAAAGGTTTCAAGCACGCGCTAAAGTCTAGACCGTGAGTTAGATAATACTCAAAACTTATGTCTATTGCACGGATCCTTTCCACAATCAAAGTTTGAATTAAATTGACCTTAATGTCCTTTTTAAACGGAGATTGTTAATCTGCGAAGCACTGTTCTTGCTAGGGCTATTGTTAGCAACATTGTCAGGTTAAAGCATCCGTGAGCTCACCTGCTCGCTCGGTGAATCTAGCATATGACCCCTCGACGCTACTAGCATAGGTAAGAAAAAAATCCTTAATGCGAAATGTCTCCGTGACACGTGCTATTCCGATAGACGATGACTCATCACTAGACGATGACCGAGCTTAGCTTTTTTTTTGATAACGCCATCTTGTTGTCTCTTTAAAGCGGTTAGTTGCCCTCAATTAAGAAAAATAGTATTATTATTCGCCAATAGATGTCGGGAAGAGTTGATTATTGAAAAAACGAATAAAACAACATTTTCTGAAAATAAATCGTAGCTAGATCGATTTATCGCCCCCGAAATCCCCTGTGTACTAAATTTTATGAAAATCGTTGGAGCCGTTTCCGAGATTCAGATTATATACATATAGGTATATATGAATATACAAGAATTGCTCGTTTAAAGGTATAAATAAGATACCATCAACTTAGATACTGAGTTTCTTTTACTAATCCCACTGCAGATAGGTTTCACGGTGGTGTGGATTTACGAATTTTAATGGTATTGCGTCCAAACGTGGCTATGGACTTTGACGGCGCTCTTACCAATTTGCATTTTACATTCGAATAACAACGCAAATGAAATTTTCTTGTGAAACTCGTCAAATCAACGACCACAATTCGAATATTTCAATCGAATGTATTTCAATACATAAAAACCTTCGATGTTTGGCAACGGTTAGCTGTTCAGAGACGCGTTAAATATCTATGTCTGTAAATATTAAAGAAAATGTTGAGCAACTCTTTCAAATAGATAGTTATAGTAGTGTATTGGCTTGTTCGATAGCCTACTGATTTACACTTTTCATTCTTTATGACGTTATACCACATTATGTGTTTTCGCCGCAGTATGCGTCCTCTGATTATACTGCATAGAGAATTGTCATGAATTAACGGACGGTTTCCTGCCTGACGACAATGCCACGCTACATATTCATGGGTAGTATTTACTGGGAGTGTACCTCCCACCTCTTGTGAGTCCGCACGGGTAGGTACCACCACTCTGCCTATTTCTGCCGTGAAGCTGTAATGCGGTTTGAAGGGTGGGGCAGCCGTTGTAACTATACTGAGACCTTAGAACTCATATCTCAAGGTGGGTGGCGGCATTTTCTTTATAGATGTCTATGGGCTCCGGCAACCACTTAACACCAGGTAGGCTGTGAGATCGTCCACCCTTGTATGCAATAAAAAAAAATTTAGACTTAACAACATTAATTTAGTGTATAGTACTCATCATTCATAAACTTGAAATCAAGACATACAAAATCACGTGCTGTCTTCCAAAAGGTTACCCGTTACACTATTTAGCTGACATTTCGCCTTCATTTCTATAGATGTATACCGGCATTCATGATGATGTCTACAAATGTATATATTTAAAAGTATGCAAATTCTTATTAAATCTGTTTGAATCTTCGGTCAATAAATATTAATTTTATAGCGATGCTAAAACATAACAACCTGTATTTGGCTACAATAGAGCATGACCAATATTCGTTCAAAACGACCTTTACATCATAATAATAATATTATTTTTGCTTTTTATCGATGTTTACGCGTAGCTGGGATATGTTAAGCAAGCGACGTCTAGGGGTTCTCGATACTAAAATTATTCGAGCAGATTTTTAAACGCTGCGAAACGTAATATTAATTATAATCCAATATCTCGCATCGCCAGATTGAGAGAAATTTTTTTTCCTACCTATGCT
Source organism: Bombyx mandarina (assembly GCF_030267445.1). NCBI lineage: Eukaryota > Metazoa > Arthropoda > Insecta > Lepidoptera > Bombycidae > Bombyx > Bombyx mandarina. The sequence continues at coordinate 767,125 of NC_143229.1, read as the reverse complement.
GATAGCCTTCATAGGCTATTTCAGCTTCACCCTAACGTTTGTAGGTGAGCTCACGGGGCTCAACCGGAGAGTTGCTAACACTGACCCTAGCAAGAGTAGTGCTTCGCAGAATCTACCACCGATTCGGAAACGCGACCCACTGAGAAGATCCGGCGAGAAACTCAGTGGGCTGTGTCTATTGGTTAATTCGCTCGTCGAGTCCTTCGTCGCAAGCGACGGGTTCGACGAGGACGGTGACCGGGCTGAGAGATACGAATCCTTAACTAATGAAGAAAGTTTTTTTTTTTATTGCTTAGATGTGTGGACGAGCTTACAGCCCACCTGGTGTTAAGTGGTTACTGGAGCCCATAGACATCCACAACGTAAATGCGCCACCCACCTTGAGATTCAAGTTCTAAGGTCTCAAGTATAGTACAACGGCTGCCCCACCCTTCAAACCGAAACGCATTACTGGTTCACGGCAGAAATAGGCAGGGCGGTGGTACCTACCCGCGCGGACCCACAAGAGGTCCTACCGCCAGTAGTAATATTAAAACTAATAAAGTAAAATTCTTTACATCGCAGAATGGTTTGGATTCGTTTTCATTGCCCAGTTCCAATTATTACGATTAGGTTTTTGTTGAACAGAAAAAAAATATCAGTGAACACGCGGCTTATTTGAAGATGCTATTACAACGAGTAGCAAGACGAATCAAACTTTTGAATTCTATGTTTATGATTTCCGTGAGTTTTACGAATTATTATCTAGTTTATTTAACACGTTTTACAATTCATTTTCGTCGTAGTTCTTACGTTCTCTAAATCTCAATTTTTAAGGACAACGACTGCCCCACCCTTCAAACCTCAAGTCATTACTGCTCGCGGTAGAAATAGGCAGGATAATGGTACTTACTCATGCAGGCTCACAAGACACCCTGCTAGTCAACAATATCACATTCACGTGTGGCATAATATCACAGTCGTGGTGACCAAAAAGATAAGACGCCCAGTGTATCTGACAATGTACCGATGTTCGAATCCTGCAGGCAGGTACCAATTTTTCTTATGAAAAATCTTATGTTCTTTCTTATGTTCACGATTGACTTCCACAATGAAGGAATAACATTGTGTAATAAAAATCAAACCAGCAAAATTAATTTGCGTAAATACTGGTGATGGGACCTCTTCTGAGTCCACATAGGTAGGTGCCACCACCCTCCCTATTTCTGCCGTGAAGCAGTGATGCGTTTTGGTTTAAAGGGCGGGCTTAGAACTTATATCTTAAGGTGGGTGGCACATTTACGTTGTAAATGTCTATGGGCTCCAGTAACCACTTAACACCAGGTAGGCTGTGAGCTCGTCCACCCATGTACATCCTCATCCCCATCAATATAATCAAATTTATGAATCGAGACATTCTCAAAAACATATAGTAACAGAACATGTTCATACATATTAATCGCATCGTGTTAATATCGCGATGTTTAATTCAAGAATGCGCTCGCGGTGCACAGGTGTGTGCTTCGCGCATTCTTGAGGTCGGAGGTTCGAAATTGAACTCAAATACGCGATCGAGAACACTAAAAAACTCTCACTAAGCACACAGTTATTCTGAAAGGCTTAGGTTTTTGAAGTCTTCGTGGTATAAGTGATAAGACGCCCGGTGCGTTGATATCGAGCGATGTGACTGCGCCGGTGTTCGAATCCCGCAATCATGTACCAAATTTTGTAATAAAACACGTACTTAAGACATGTTACTGGTGGTAGAACCTCTTGTGAATCACCACCCTGCCTGTTTCTGTAATGAAGCAGTAATGCGTTTCGGTTTGAAGGGTGGAGCAGCCGTTGTAACTATACTTGAGACCTTAGCACTTATATCTAAAGGTGGGTGGCGCATTTACATCGTAGATGTCTATGGGCTCCAGTAACCACTTAACATCAGATGGGCTGTGAGCTCGTCCAACCATCTAAGCAAAAAAAAGTTTAAGAATGACTTAAAATATGAAGGAATCATCATTATCATTATCAGTTTATATCAGAAGACTGCTGCACATAAGCCTCAGATTCGTTGGAGTAACAACGATCTATGCAGGGTGGCTGGCGAGAGCTGGATGTGATAATCCGATAATCGTGCTCTGTAGCGTGCAATTGGAGAAGCTAATGAAGGGATAACATCGAGTAATAAAGGTTACGCCCGCAAAAAATACAATTGTTATAATAACGTGTTTTTTTTATCCTCAGGAGAAAATCGCCGGATCCCGCCGGTATGTGGGAGTGAACCTCACTAAAAACTCCTGCTCGGCTCACAGCCGGCGCCCTACCCCGGACCGGGCCGGAACCCAGTCGGAGCTATTGAGACGGCGGGTCAGGGTTTACGCAGAGCATATTACATCCATCCCGCCGTCCCCATAATTACGTGTTTTAGTTACTGATTGGGCGTTTTGTCAGCTCCATAGATACCATCACCCTGCCTATTTCAGCCGCGATATCACGTAATCAGGTTTGAGGAAATCAGATGTCTACAGAATCCGGTAACCACTTAAAACCAAGTGGACTGTTCGATCAACAACATAAAAAACGGTATTGAATGTGTCGTATATATCATAACTCAAATGAGTATTAAATGTTCTTAAAAAGCCTGATTTAATAAATAGAGTCGTAATGAATTGATTATCTTGTTATTTACATTAAAACAACAACACAGTGACCTATACGACCTTATTATCTTTCAAACGAATTGTTTTGTTGTGTTTCTAAATGTTTTATTACCCATTATTTGTGTCTTTTTTTCCCGAAGCTAACGAGTGGCTTAAGCGCCACTATCCATGTCATTAACAATGGCAAGGCATAGCTAACAGACTGCCGGACGTCAACATTTATAAACATATATTATTGGAAAATAAAAACAGCGTGGAAATCGCACTGGGCGAGCCCGCGACCTCTGACTTGAGGAGATACGATCTGGGTCACGAGCGAGTGTTCTGAACCAGCAAATTTCTGCTTTGTCACCACAAAATCTCCCAAATAGCAATAATATAGCACCAGCGTTTAGTTATAGAAAGTATTTCTAATTTAAATTGATTATTATTATCTTAAAATTCAATAAAGTAACGCTATTACGAGTAGTATAAAATAAAGTTGTTTTTATTAAGCTCCTCTCTTCTGTTTTACTTAATTAGCGCGTATGTTATAACAGTTATAACATACCAGTCATAATTGGTTGTAAGTCGCATGGTTTACCCGTACTGGTAATTGTCACTATTCAGCATTTTTGTGTAGTGAAGCAGCCAGGCTGATAGCTGAGACTGCTATTAGAGTGTAATTGAAAAATACGCTTCATGTCCCAAAGTGGATAATAGCATGCCCATTATCATGTGTATAGATAAGCATCGGTAACCACTTAGCACAAGACAGGCCGCTAGTTCGTTCACTTATCTCTCAATAAGAATGGAAGAAATTGTTTGGCGAACAAACATATAAAGTTACCGACAGATTCATTGATTAAACTATATGCACAAAGCGTATCGTGGCGGACTTAATACTTAGAGCATTATCTACCAGCCAACCAACGATAATGTAAACTATTGTGTCTATGCTGTGTGCTACTGTGTTCATCAATTAAATATATTATATAACACACAATTAAAGATACAACAACAAATATAATAACATGCCTACATAAAGTATAAACAGAATCCAACTTAAAAACACTTTTTTATAAAAATCTTTACAACTCAATAAAGCCAATTGCAAGCAACCGACAATTAAAAAATACAATAGGGAACTTTATCTCTATAAACAATATCTACTTAGTGACCCACGAAAAAATATACATTCTAATTCTCACCTGCGCATACCCAGCGATGCAACATAATAAAATCAAACAAACACACAAACGTTCACATGCCATGTCTATTCTGTTTCGCACTAACACACACACAAATAGGCTCCTGTTGGATATGCTCATAGATTATACACTTAATATATTAGAGAGATATGCTTTACAGATCTAGTATTGACAGTTCAGACAGTTGTCAATGTCAACTTTTCGAATTTAAAATGTCATTTCGATTTCGATAAATTTTCGGGCGTAGGTATCTTGCGACGCGTGCTGCACGTTTCGCTGTCGGAATTCAACTGATATTCTACGGCCGGTGTGGTGATGGGCAGATGGGTGGATGTTTGAGTTCTGAATTCAGCAAGGCCTGTTCCCCTACTATGGTCGCATTGAGCCTTGAACTTTGCGTTCGTTTTAACACCATGATATTAATTTAATGTTCATTACAGGTACACACGCTTTTAATGCCAGATTTAGGGCTTTCTCTACTTCCTCAGCATATCCGTTCTATTTTGTCAATCTATTTTAATTTCTTAACAACTAAATATCCAATGGATTCCATAGATCTCACAACCTGAAAGTCGCGACATAGTAAGTCGCTTTCAAACCGCAAAGGACGGCTGCTTCGCAGAAGAAATATAAAAAATAGTGGTACCCTTCCCAATACCTCCCATCACAATACGCCCACAAATTCCGATCATGAATTGCATTAAATTGGTATAACACTTCGAAAATAAATAGCCTTCCCGTTCTCTGATAAATCCCTTAGCGACTTTTGGTGGCGCTTTTTACCAATAGCACTCAATGGAAAACTCCCTTGCGAGAACTTCTTTGCAGTTCATAGAACCTATTAGTATCGTATCACTAGTTGTTTACCGGCCGACATCATTTTAATCATTCATTATGGTCATCCGTATGGACCTCCCCTGCAACCCGCCAGCAGTACTGCACTTTAATTGTTAGTAACGTTTACAAACAAAGATGGAAAAATAGTCCAGTTAATCAAAAGGGTCACATCACGAAGCGACGCGTGGTACAGACCATTCCAGGCCTGCAGTTTCTACAAGGCTACGGTAGCGACACCGTTGGGCGTATGACCCGCACTTGACCGCACACATAACAAGTCACATTACGTTATTCACATAATGACACCCACATTCGTGCCGCATACGGAAAACCGCGATTACGAGTGACGAATGTCTTTCGTGACATTTGGCGGAAACGTGGGAATCTAATTGGTGTCATAAAGTGCTTTTCGCTATATATCTTTGATTGCACTAAAGAGGTAACAAAGATCGCGGTCCGTCAAGTGCTAAATAGTTTTGAGAACCCATAAACAGAGTTTTAAATATGAAGGTAACAAGAAAAAATGGAATGGATTGCGTGAAAGACGATATGTTTAAGAGGGGAGTGAGCGAAGAAATAGTATATGATAGAGGAGTATAGAAGCAGAAAACATGTTGCGCCAACCCCAGATGACCGGAAAAAGGGTATGATGACGATAACACAACGCTAAACACATTAACGCCGCACACCCTTAAAACGAAACGCCTGAGAGCTTTAATTGAAAAATCATCGTAGTGGTGGTACCTACCTACCCGAATTGGTTTCCAGTACCACTAGTAATTATTAAGCAATTATATTTACGTAGATTTGATTTTTATCGCACGATGCTACGTCGCGGAAATCGATCATGAACTTTTTGAAGTATGTTATATTTTTAAATTTGAAGTTATACTTCTTTAGGCGCGTTATGAAAAATTGATGAGAGTGAAATTTTACGATGCGCGCGCACCGTGACACAAAATTAACAGAATGAAGTTGCCCACTAAATCGCTCATTACAATACGACCGACGTAACTTGGCGAGTCTGAATATAGCCGCAGGTGAACTTTCCGAACCGTACCGAGGATTACCGAATTTATGCGATGTTAAGAAAAAGAATGTCCAATATGCGTGTTTGAGGATGTTGTTTAATCGTTTTTTTTTTCAAATTGATTAAAATTTAAATTAAAAAAAAAGAAATAAATTTAATAAAAATAAAGTATAACTTCTTACGCGCGTACATAAGTACACGCACCCTTTTTTTATTGCTTAGATGTGTGGACGAGCTCACAGCCCACCTGGTGTTAAGTGGTTCCTGGAGCCCATAGACATCTACAACGTAAATGCGTCACACACCTTGAGATATAAGTTCTAAGGTCTCAGCATGTCACAACGGCTGCCCCACCCTTTACTGCTTCACGGCAGAAATAGGCGGGGCGGTGGGGGGGACTCACAAGGTGACATAACCTTATGAGGTGACATAACCTTATGAGGTGACATAACCTTATGAGGTGACATAACCTTTATTACAATATAAATAAGACTTCCAGTCCGGTAGTGGTCGGGTACTATCAATAGCTTAACATCGGGTAAACCGCCACTTCGATAAAGCGGCACGGCACGAGAACCCTCTCATCGTGGCCAACGGTAACTACATTCCCGATCCTGCGGACAGAATGGAACGTCGCCCCAAAGACGTCATTTCGGATCCTCCCGATCCACTAACGGTGCTTTTAGGTACCTCAAGCACCGGTCATCATTTTCGTCGAACCCGTCGCTTGCGGCGAAGGGCTCGACGAGTAAATTAACTCTCAGACACAGCCCACTGAGTTTCTCGCCGGATCTTCTCAGTGGGTCGCGTTTCCAATCCAGTGGTAGATTCTGCGAAGCACGGCTCTTGCTAAGGTTCGTGTTAGCAACATCGTGAGGTTTGAGCCCCGTGAGCTCACCTACTACCTACTTACCTACCTACTTAATTTAATAATTTCCATTTTTTCTAATGAAATACGTACCTACTCAATAAATGTTCACGATTGACTTCCACGGTGAAGCAATAGCGTCGTGTAATAAAAATCAAACCCGAAAAATTTTAATTTGCGTAATTACTGGTGGTAGGGCCTCTTGTGAGTCCACGCAGGTGGGTACCACCACCCTGCCTATTTCTGCCGTGAAGCAGTAATGCGTTTCGGTTTGAAGGGTGGGGCAGCCGTTATAACTATACTTGAGATCTTAGAACTTATATCTCAAGTTGGGTGGGGCATTTACGTTATAGATGTCTATGTTATAGATGGCTCCAGCAACCACTTAACACCAGATGGGCTATGAGCTCGTCCACCCAACTAAACAAAAAAAAAAAAAATAATAATAATAATAATAAATTCATATGCACCTGCTCAAACACATAACCATAGATTTGAACACCGCTGGCCCGTCAGTGTATAGCACCTTTGGCAATCTTTCAAAAACCACCAAAGTGATTCATCAAACTGTTAGTTTATTTTAGATCCATATCAGGAGTCAACACTTACAGTTACACGCCGCTACACGACGTTGAGAAATGAATAACACGTTATGACATGTGAGTGACATGCATTATGAATGTTTTTAATTGCCCGAGATGGCGCATTACACGTCTTGTGATTATTGTCTTGTAATAATTGACGCTCCCGAATCATGAACATAAGTGAAACAAAGACTCAACTCCTCAGAATTACAAACCGCGCTCAGAAAACTCTCATAAATTCTGTCAGCGACAAAGTTACCACAGCCACTATCTTATCTATCTATACGTGAAGCAACAAGTTTGAACCCCTTTTTTATGAAAATTGAGCGGACGGAGGAGTATGAAATTTCCTATACTTATAGAGAATATAGAGTAGTGCATAATGCTATTTTCTATTAATTATTGATAAAAAATACATTACTCACTACCATGTTATTGATACAAACAAGTATGCATTTATTCGCTTTTGTTTATTGTTAAAGTGTATGATCTAATTGAGAATAGATCAATATTGTATGTCTATTGACGAAATCTGTGGTTATAGAAGCATCTTCCTCCTCCTCACGTCGTTTTCCTCATTACTGAGGGTCGTGACTCCCCCGCTGCATCAGTTTCTCCCGTACGATTTCCCTCCATCTGCTGCGATCCTTAGCTTCATGAAGGGCATTGTGGAAGTTGATGCTTAGAGAAGATCGAATAGCAGCAGATCGATCGAATATAGAAGCATAGTCCATGACAATAGAACTATACTAATGGTCAAACTTAAAATTTATATTAATTATGGTCGTATTTCAACCACTGGGCAACCACTAGTAATATTAATGACACATCCCATTTTGAGGGTTCAGTTCAAACGAATCTCGCATTAAAGTTCAGCTTCAATTCAATTCTTCAAGCGGGAAAGTCCGACATTACACAAAAGGAATGACCTATTGCCTAGGATGGCTGGTTAAAGCCAAGCAATAAGAGCTATATTAATGATATGGCCACACGAGATCAGATAGCCGTATACATCTTCTGCTTTCGTAACAAAACGTATCTATGTAGGGCATACATCAGTACAATTGGTAGAATAGTTATGAAATCAGCTCAGAGAACAATATAGCACCTTCATTTTGAGGATGCAAATAGTTTATTGTTTTCTAATTGAATGGTAGAATAAAGTAGCTTGAATCTGGACCTAATTAGATAACAGTAAGGTTAAAGAGCTTGAAAGAAATTTTAGGCCACCTAATATCTTCTTTTTACAATCTGTTGTATTTTGTCTATAAAAGCGTCTTTGATATCTCGGTTTAATGCATCGATTATTTATAATAGGCAGACTTTCAGTGTAAATATCAAGAGGTATTGATTGCATTAAACTTAATATCGGTTGTCAAGTATAACAAGCAAGATCGCTAGGGTAATTGGGCCTATATTTTTCCGGTTTATTTTAATATTTTACAGAAATACATTAGACTTTAATTGGTGCGTGTATCAGAAATTGGCTGAAATTGGAACAGCCGTCCAGGCTGGTACTATTTATTATCTTGGCTTTTTCTAAAATAACCACTGAATACTCAATGGACCATGAGGTCGTCAAAACATTACAGAAAACCTAAGTTGGACTAAAAAGCAAGTAACCTTTCGTCATCACAGACAAAAAACCTGTGAACTTTTACACCAATAGTTTGAAAATTATAATTTCAAAGTTTCTTTGCTGTAGGCAATGGCGTCGCTATGCCTTGGGCATTATTGACGTCTTTGAACGACAGTAACTACTTACTATCAGGCTGTCCGTATGCTAAGATACAAGATAAATAAATAAAAATTAAATAAAAAAAATACCAATTTTGAAAGGACTCTTAGCGATCACGTCACCCCAGCTCGTAATAAATGAATGAATATACAGCGCTAATTAATAAAGAATTCAATGTTAATTAACACAATGCTATTCCCACGGAAGCTAGTTATATTTTATTTTTTGCTCAGCCAACGTTGACACAGGAAAAATACTATCCAGCCGTCGCGTCGTACACATTAAGCTTTTCCACTCGAGGATAATTAAAGTCGGAGTGAAATAATACTGAATAAACATATTCCTCATGTACTATGTTATTCTTATCATCTTTAGGTTTACTACGTATTATCTTTGTGAAGGTCGCCTCTACAGATCTAGGCAAGCATACATTAAATCTAGTAGAAATTTATATGTTCTATCACGCAGTTATACACCTTATAGAATCTAGCAAGTAAATACTTGGAGAGTACGTTTATGCCACTGGAGTTTTGCGTTTCTCAAATTAACAACTACAGTCGCCGAAATACGCTAGATTGCTGATGACGCATCTAAATCAGGAGTCATGATGATATTAGTAAGAATACTGACGCACAGTTAATGGTAAATTTCACATATTCATCAAAACAAATTTTCTTCTTCCGTCAGCTCAATATTTTTTTTATTGCGTGGATGGGGGGACGAGCTCAGAGCCCACCTGGTGTTAAGTGGTTACTGGAGCCCATAGACAACTACAACGTAAATGTGCCACCCACTTTGAGATATAAGTTCTAAGGTCTCAGTATAGTTACAACGGCTGCCCCACCCTTCAAGCCGAAACGCATTACTGCTTCACGACAGAAATAGGCAGGGTGGTGGTACCTACCCGTGCGGACTCACAAGAGATCCTACCACCAGTAAATCACAAGAGGTCCAGTAAAGTTACCGTTGGTCTCCTTGTAGGTTCCCACTCTGGTCTCCTAGGGTTTAACAAGCCTCTTCCAGTAACACAGCTTCTCATGGGTTCTTAATAACGCGTTAACCGAGGGTACTTTTTTTACAAGATCTTCCTGTTAATTTGTTTTCAAAGAAAGTAAACTGTTTGGTATAATCTTGCTCATTTACTGCAGCAGTTGTGAGTTTCATAATACTATTGTTATCATGTTTCATAAATTATCTACAAGATTAATCATTTGACATGGATACCTTTGAGAATCCTAGTTTTAATCTTTTCCTCGTTTTTAATTTGTATTTCATATTTGAGCGGTTATAGTTTCAATAGATTTAGCTTCAAAGATAATATGTTAATACAGAAATGAACGTTCTGTTTACGATAAATCCAGTGCTCTCAAGTTCAATGGGTCGTCTGAGACGTGTTTAACAAAAACACATTGTTCTATAGCTACAAACGGACTGATGTGTCTCAAATCTATCAGGACTCCTCTAGATCGGAACGGAACAAAGGTTCATTTCTCAACATCCGCAGGCCGAGAGGTCGCCGCGGCCCGGAGATAATGAAACAATCAACGCGATTTCGTAACTCATTGACGATGTTGTATTGTGTCCATGATTTAGGGATTTATTGGAGACATATCTCAAAAAACGCAAGCTGACGAGATGGGAATTTTAAACGTCCCAACTGTTACTGACAGTGACAGTCGAGTACGCTTTTGAGCACTACTGTTCCTTATTCAGTGAATAATGGTCGCTATTGTAAAATCGTTATGTGCATTGGGACGTATTTGAGCTATAGGTACCAGTTGAGTCCAATCTGAGGTCGACCATCTATCCAGTGCAATAAAAAACAAAAGTTGTACGACCGCAAAAAAATATGCCTCTTAAAATTTTATAATTTCATGAATTCAGGATAGAAATAACAGTCCAAAAGCCATAGCTGTAGACGTTGTATATGTGAGTAATCTAATATATAAAATTCTCGTGTCACAGTTTTCGTTGCCATACTCCTCCGAAACGGCTTGACCGATTTTGATGAAATTTTTTGTGCTTATCCGGTATCTATGAGAATCGGCCAACATCTATTTTTCGTCTCCCTAAATGTTAGGGGTAGTCCACCCCTAAATTTTTGGAGTTTACTCCTTTAGAATCGATTTACATATATAGGCCCGGGGTATGAAAATTATGGGGACCAAAATCGTACTAGCATGTCACACGAAATGCGTTATGCGCCTGATTGGCTCCTGATTGCGTGATGCGTGCGCGCGCCAATCAAAATCGTACTAGCATGTCACACGAAATGCGTTATGCGCCTGATTGGCTCCTGATTGCGTGATGCGTGCGCGCGCCAATCAAAATCGTACTAGCATGTCACACGAAATGCGTTATGCGCCTGATTGGCTCCTGATTGCGTGATGCGTGCGCGCGCCAATCAGGAGCCAACGCGCGGCCGCGTTATCGCAGGTGACGCCGGGCTGCTGCGCCGGCAGTCCGCCACAAAGCCTCGTACTGATCGCGCGTTTCTCTCATTATTGTATTTTCATATATTTGTTAGTCGTTTGTTTTGTGTCTCGTTAATTTGTTAATAATCTGTAGTGTATCGTGTTGTCGTAATATAGAACTATTTCTCGTATTGTTTCGTTTAATTTTTTATATCCAGTAAACTCCAGTCGTGCGTCGGAGCGGACACACACACTTTTTTTATTTAATTTTTTACACAAAATTTTTAATTTCTATTTTTTTATGATACAACATACAAAAATACATACAATCCTCAATTTTCACCCTTCTACGATCAACCCTTATTTTTTATTTGCTAATTAAAAACTTTAAATTTTTTTGCGAGAATTTTGTTTTTATTTTGTCATGACGTAGAATAAAAAAAAAACATATTACTCTGAAATTTTCACCCCTCTACGATCAACCCCTATTTTTTATTTGTTAATTATAGACTTTAATTTTTTTGGCAAGATTTTCATTTTTATTTTTATTTTGTCATGAATTAAAATAAAAAATCTGATGTTACTCTCAATTTTTAATCCCTCTATGATCAACCCCTATTTTTTGTTAATTATAAACTTTAATTTTTTTGGCAAGTTTTTTATTTAGTTTTATCATGACTTAAAATAAAAAAAATCATATTACTCTCAATTTTCACTCTTATACGATCAACCCCTATTTTTCCATCCGCAATAAGGTTGCAAGATGGCAATCAAATATTATAATTATAGTACGATAAATTCTTATTCAGAGTTTATAATTTCAAGTTCCTTTAATTATGATTTTTTTTAAATTGAATTTGATCTCCCGCGCTCGCCGGTCGACTACTGATCAACTATCAATCGATCAGCTATCCCCACCAGGTGTCACCACTCATCCAGCAAACATCACGTAGTAGGGATGGGGACGAAGCCGGTCTCCTGTCTTACTTACTCATAATACATCATAGATTATACACTTAATATATTTGAGAGCTATACAATACTATACATTTTTCAGCCATGTTTTGTTGGTTTTATTTGTGTATCAATAGTATGTTCAGTAGGTCTGAGAATCGGCTACTATCTATTTTTCATACCCCTAAGTGAAAGGGGTTGTCCACCCCAAACATTTATTTTTTATTTTAGTTTTTTGGATAATTTTTTTTGTTTATAATGAGGTATTATGTGGTTAAATGAGGTTTTTATTTCTACAGTAGAATTTCCCTAGAAATCTTATTTAAGGCAACACAACGTTTGCCGGGTCAGCTAGTATTATATATTATCGTTTGACAACAAGAAACTCGTACTGTCATCCACAAACATAAAACTTATTTTTAACTAGTGGACCCAGCGAACTTTGTTCCGCCACACGGCTTGTTTCAAACACATCAACCGGTCAACTTCAAAATTCTACTATAATTAACCATAGAATATATTATGTTAAGCTGTCAGTTGCGTTTTTTTATTCCATATCAGTTGCGTTTTGCTATGCCACGTTTTATGTCACGTCCCATGGGAACGTGATAAAAAGTATCATATGTCCTTCTCCTGGTTCTAAGCTACCTCCTCACCAATTTTCAGCCAAATCAGTTCAGCCGTTCTTGAGTTATAAATAGTGTAACTAACACGACTTTCTTTTATATATGTCGGCGCAAATATGACTATTTACCTACTGATCATCAACTAATTACTCTGTGATAAGAAATTGATGTTAAACAGTTCCTTTTATTGTTATTTCAATACTTTAAAACGTGTTTGAAAAACGTGTAAACCCGCTCACGTGTTTGAAAAACGTGTAAACACGCTCACGTGTTTAAAACGTGTCAACACGCTCACGGGTACGAAGCCCCATAAATACGGCCGTGCTGTCTAGCACTGATTGATTCGTGTCCAAGCCGTTGTACTGTACGGATATCTCTGTAACGTTGTTATGCTTCTCGTGCAATATACGAAGTTTTCGTGAAGTTCTCGTGAAGTTTTGTTTCGGAAACCCAAACATGAGTCATTCGTCAAGAAAGTGATGACCGCGACGTCAGCGGTGCTGACGTCACACTTTTTACAAACAATACGGACGTCCCTACTCCGTCATATATATAGATTATTATATTTGTTAGCACTAACGGTCTAAATGGTGTCTATTTTGCGACCAAAATGTATTCAGTAGGTAGTTACCAAAAAGTATAGTAGTTAAATAGAAAAAATACATGTCACGAAAAATCACGGATACTCATCATCGGCAGCCTGTTAACAACTGCTAATGGTGTGAGAAGTAATAATAAACCGTGCGTTCATAAGCCAGTTTGAACAAGTACTTTTTATTTATAATAATTCATAAAGTAAGCTGGAAAATATGGTAGGACCTCTTGTGAGTCCGCGCGGGTAGATACCACCGCCCTACCTATTTCTGCCGTGAAGCAGTAATGCGTTATACTTGAGACCTTAGAACTTATATCTCAAGGTGGGTGGCGCATTTACATTGTAGATGTCTATGGGCTCCAGTAACCACTTAACACCAGGCGGGTTCTGAGTTCGTCCACCCATCTAAGCAATAAATAAAAAAAAAACATTCAACACAACTAGACTCTTGGTCATCCTACACAATGTTCAATAAACTAAGTGCGAAATAACCTTGTCGCCCTGATTTACGCCGGACTGTCCCCGATAATATCGCATCCGACTTTTGTTTTAACGTGCATTTAATTTCACAAAACCCAGCAGTTTGATCGAATTTTTTGATGACGTGTTCTTTTGTTTCAAACTACCTACTAACCTGCTTTTTATCAGCCCAGTGCCACAGTAGGAGTGTATTGTTTTAAGTGTTTTAAGTGTAGCAAGCATTTGTCTGCATTTGTTTTGCTAAATCGCTATTCGATTTTAACCCAAACATTAGGTTTTGTATAGTTATTGGATCCTTCTTTATTTATTTTTTAATATTTATCGCTCTTTTTTTTCCTTCCTATGCTGATAGCCTTGTGAGACTATTTCAGCTTCAGCCTAACGTGTAAGTGAGCTCTCGGGATCAAACCGGAAGTGTTGCTAACACTGGCCCTAGCAAGAGCAGTGCTTCGCAGAATCTACCACCGGATCGGAAACGCGAGCCACTGAGAAGATCCGGTGGGAGACTCAGTGGGCGTTTATCGCTCCTTAAAGTGGGCTGATATGTAAGACGACTGGTATACTCGGAGCAAGTGATACGACTCTAAAAAGTATTCAAACGTGTATGACACTGCTTCTCCCCGTTGAATAGCGAGTTCAGAAAGCCACATTAAACATGACACTCATATGTTTATACATTTTCTTTTCTACAAACGGTACTAAAGATTTTCCACTATCCATAAGGTTTTTTATACACATGTGAAAGTACTCCCGCTACACCATTCAGCTGCATGTCAACGGTAACCACTTAATACCAGGTATGCTGTGAGTTCGTCTGCCAGCTGTTGTAGCTAAACTGAGACATTAAAACCCCCATATCTTAAGGTGGGTGGCAGCATTTACGTTGACGACTATGAGCTCCGGCGACCACTTAACACAAGGTGGGCTGTGAGCACGTCCACTTATCTAAGCAATAAAAAAAACATACACACACACACACATCACAAAGTGGAAAGTAGCTTAGAAATGAAAATAAATTACTCTACGCACATACACTCTTGTAGGCCAGTTTTATTACGACAAGAAAATAGTCTGGTCTCGTGGCTAAAAGGTAAAGTCAAAGTGATTAGGAATGGTATCTGATGGAGTCCAAACGAGATGACACTATATCCAATGAGATAAAATAAAATAAGTCTGTGTCATTAGGCATTGACAAGTGAATTGAAAAAAGTAAGTCCTATACCAACCGATAGGCAGAAACCATACAATTAGAAGCTAAATTGAAAAGGTTGATAACTTTTTCTCATATCACTGTTTTAAATTTTCTTCTGTTTAAAAAAAGCTAAATGATGAGCTCTTTGAAGCATATTGTAATTTAACAAATCGTATTCGTAAAAAAGTAGAAAATTCAACAAGATACAAAAAGGCTTTTAACTTTGACCCGAAACGCAAGAAAACAGCAGAAATATAGTTGGAAAGGTATGAATGGTCGTTTACTAACAATTGTACAATGTTGGGTCAAGGTGACGCCGAAACTGATTGTTAGAAATCAATCTTCATGCTTTACGAAGGTAGACAGAAATGTAACACAAGATTTTTTTATTACTTAGATGGGTGGATCAGCTCACAGCCCACCTGGTGTTAAGTGGTTACTGGAGCCCATAAACATCTACAACGTAAATGCGCCACCCACTTTGAGATATAAGTTCTAAGATTTCAGTATGCCCCACCCTTCAAACCGAAACGCATTACTGCTTCACGGCAGAAATAGGCAGGGTGGTGGTACCTACTCGCGAGGACTCACAAGAGGTCCTACCTGTTAAACTATGAATCTAAGATTTTCAAAACGTGTCGACTTTGAAAGGGCCTCCTTTAAAAAAAATGTACTAAAGTGCCTTGGCAAGTGCCATTAAAAGTTTGCGCACTTAATCAGAATTGTAAAATGGTACAATACTTGTTAGAGTCATACTAAAAAAAAAATTAGTAAAAAAATAAAAACCTCGAGTAACCCGATTTTTGCTAACCCATTTAACCGAGCTGCGTGAATGAATTTCTCAAGCTGCTGAGGACATCAACTTTCGTGGATATGCCCGCCTAATAACTAGATCTTTTTTAATAAAGTGTAGGGTGTGTATTGAGGCTGATAGTAAACAATTTGAACATTTATTATAATAAAAAATGCCATAATTTCCAAACTGCATGAGATAGATTTTTTTCTGATTTTTCTCATGATGGTTATAATCAATCCTGTCACTCCGTTTCGGCTTGACGTTGAGTTCTGAGACACCCTGTATAACCAAAGACTCCGTTGAGTCATAGTACATTTAAATAGCATCCAACACGCATGGTTTTGTAGGAACCCTCACTTAGTCTAATGCCCGTATCTTTAGACGTTTCGTAAAATAGTCCTCCACTCTTAACTCATCCGATGATGCTCGAGCATTCCCTCGAAACTTACTCGAGTTTGGTATTTTTAGTCGACCATTACAATATTCCTCAACTGTCCTCGAGTGAGGTAATAATGATGAAAATTTGATCAAGCTAGCATCAAACCCATAGAGTTCTGTAGTCTATGGTCATTGTTTAATGTCAAAGTCAAGCTGCCGCTGTCTGTTTGACACTAGATGAACTTGTTTGATGTTTTGGTTGCTGAGTTATTCGTAAATATGTGTGCGTGCGGTAAATCTGAAAGTGTATTATTTATTTTCTAACCTATCATTATTTTAGATTTCGGATCCGGCTTTGTATTTTTATTCGCCGCTTTTATGTGATTTTGGTTGCATCGTGTTGTTGAAGTGCTTTTCCACAACCACCAGTTTATTATTATATAAATAAAACTTATAATCGCATTGACTTTATTTATCAGGTAGTAAGCAAAATATGACTCTTATGTAGGTAAATAAAATAAAGAATTTCAAATGTCTAACCTCGAACTATTTACTTTATTAATAAATATTATCAAACTTAAATTATCAAAATATGCGCGAATCATGCACAGATCCAGGCCATTGCACAACAATATCATATATTTCCATTTGCGGTCCACATACTCTTTGGACATCGATAGAAAACCAGCCTTGAGGAACGTTCAAGGTACGTCGCGACGTACCTTAACTTGACAGTTCGGTCACTTCACTCCGGTTAGGAAATTTTTCCAAGGACGTTTGAGTGGAGTTTATTTTTACGACTAATCATACCAAAACGCGCGTTGGAGGTTGAGTCGAGTCGAGTTACGCTCGTGTGAACGACTAAAGATACGGGTGTTAGTCATGCAATAGAATAATAATAATCCTCAAAATTTAATACAACAGTTACGATTTTCGCTCAAGAAAGCAAACCAGATCTGTCTTAGAAATATGTTAAACAAAAACGTGTTATTGGAGTCCTGCATTGGTTATGACAATAATATTAAACAGAGTATTGCTGTCTTAATTTAAATTAGTGGTCCTCCGGTAGTCGAAATTCGAGTATAATTCATGGAAATTTTAAGTATGTACATTATTATGATTCTATTGTCAAAGACTATTTATTATATTTCTATAATCACAGATTTCGCCAAGACTACACTTTAGACAAATATTAATAAAGACAAACAATATTTAATTCACAATTTGACCACAGACAGCAATAAGCAAAGTTTGACAATAAACAAATAATATGCATGCGTGTGTGTCAAATATATGGTAGGTGGGTAATGTTTTTTTATTGAGTTATGGAATGTGTTTTTTATGCATAATATAAAAAAAATATTAAAATTCTGCACTCCTTCTCTATATTCTCTATAAGGGTGGGAAATTTCATCCGCCGCGCAATTTTCGTAAAAAGAGGTACAAAGTTTTTGCTTCACGTATTAATATATAGATTTTTAAAAAATGCGTCAAATTGTCGAAGAAACACTAATTAGGTTTAGTTATTTGTCTAAATTACATTCGGTTGCATTGATCGAAACTTTACATTCGAAATTTTACATTCAGAAAAACTGAAAACTTAATATAACATAAGAAATAGATACAAAATACATCTTTCAACTGGTCAACCTTTCTCGCTTGTTGGACGACAATGCCTAGTTCACAAAAAACCTTCCAATTTGAAGAGCAAATAAACCTATAATCATAATTAAAGTAATTGTATAAATTGATATTATTACTAAATTATTGGACGGTATGGTATGTACAAATTGTTTTTTTTTGTTATCATATTCGTGATTTTCAAAATGTACACAAATGAAATAACATCTTGCTTCATGAGAAACAGTGGTATTAATGACTATTTCACTAGTGTCATTGATTAGTTTTTCAATGCAGAATAAAGTTTGAATAATAACAGAATTAGCATTTACAACTTTAAAGGATTTTTGTATTTATCATTAGTAGTGAGACGCCATACTACGGGTATTAGAAATAAGATAATATTAAGCACTGTAAAAATATAAATTCTAATTAATGTGAATGCAACCAATGTATATTTAAAAAATGGAACTAAAGCGTGGGGGCCACCAAGTAATTAGCATTTAGTCTTCAGCCAGAGGCCACCCAACCGTTGCTAGCTCCGGTTGAATAAAACTCTTGTCCTGAAAGGGTTTTAACTTAAGGTTTGTGAACTTCTATTGCTTTTGCTGCCATCACCGACCATACGAAGGAAAATCAATAAGCGAGTGATAGTTACGCTGTTAAAGACTTGCAGAATCTCCATGTGTTTATCAAGTATCAAGATTTAAAGCATAGTTCCATTACAAATAACTATCCCACATTTCATTATTTTCCCACGGCAGAGCACAATTACAATGAACCAATTATGTGTTTAGCAATAATTACATATATGTGCGCAACTTGCTAAATAGCATGGGGAACTTTTATCTTTATTGCTTTGATGGGTGGATGAGCTCATAGCCCACCTGGTATTAGATCGTTACAGGGGTCTAAGGACATAAACAAAAAGTAAATGCGCCACCTACCTTGAGGTATGAGTTCTAAGATGTCAGTATACAACGGCTGCTCCACCCTTCAAACCGAAAGGCATTACTGCTTCACAGCAGAAATTGGTGGTAATACAACCACCCTGCCAATTTCTGGTGTGAAGCAGTAATGCCTTTCGGTTTGAAGGACGTGCGGACTCCCCAGACGTCCTACCACCCGTAATAAGTAAATTATAATTTTTCGGGTTTGATTTTTATTAGACGATGTTATTCCTTCACCGTGGAAGGCCATCGTGAATCGTTAAGTACGTATTCCATTAGAAAAATTGGTACCTGCCTGCGGGATCCGAACACCGGTGCGTCGCTAGATACGAATGCACCGGACGTCTTATCCTTAAGGCCACGACGACTGAAAGGATTTTGCCTAGAAGATATCGCTTTTACTGATAAGACCGCATATTGTACAATTATACCTGCCTGTTGACGGTTTATGAATATTAATTGTGTTTTGGTGCGCAATAAAGTATATTGAGTTTAAAATTGAGAGTAAAAACTGAGGGTAAACATGGGTGATTTTCCGTACTAACGGATAAATCAATTAGTAGTATATCAACGAGAAAACTCTTTGTCCCAGACAAATGTAACGTATTTCATTATTTCTGAATTATATTTTTTTAGCTATAATGGAATATGGACTTTAACATTTTTCAAGAACTACTCCATTTTATTCCACAAGGCTACATAAATAAACTGGTTCCACTTCCTGTCAGTGATTGTTTCTGATGTCAAAATCCAGTGTTGCACTGTATCGATTTTATATTTTTTATTGCCCTTGTAGTCAGAGCCAAGCCGCGGCCCACTGTTAAGTACTCTCCGCAACCTTCGTGTTTTTTTTTTATTGCTTAGATAATTGGACGAGCTCACAGACCACCTGGTGTTAAGTGGTTACTGGAGCCCATAGACATCTACGACGTAAATGCGGCACCCACCTTGAGATAAAAGTTCTAAGGTCTCAGTATAGTTACAGCGGCTGCCCCACCCTTCAAACCGAAACTCATTACTGCTTCACGGCAGAAATAGGTTAGGTGGTGGTACCTACCCGTGCGGACTCACAAGAGGTCCAGTAATTACGCAAATTAAAATTTGCGGGTTTGATTTTTATTACACGATGTTATTCCTTCACCGTGGAAGTCAATCGAGAACATTTAATTTTGTTGAGTTACGTATTTCATTAGAAAAATTGGTACCCGCCTGGGATTCGAACATCGGTTAATCGCTCAACACGAATGCACCGGACCTCTTATTCTTTAGGCCACGACGACATCGTGTGAAGAAGGGCATGTTATAATATTCCATAGTCCATGAGCGACGGTGACCACTTACCATCAGGTGGGCCGTATGCTCGTCTGCCTACAAAGGCAATAAAAAAAAAACGAGCTGCAAGAAATAAATCATTATCAGCTAAGATAAGCGTGTGTCTCGATTTCAATGAAACAAACATTGAGCCGGCACAAAACTACCCAAATACAAATTCTGTCAACGATTAATTCAGTATAGTGTTGTAGCTCAGTGCCGATGTCAAAGGTATCTATCATTCGAGCTATTTTTCGGTGCGCAGCCCTATTTGAAGTAATATTTCAAGACAGTCCCATCTCAGTCTTTTCTGAATTGTCAAAGTAAAGACGAAGGCGAAGGTTTTGTAGTCAGTAAAATTCCATTCTACTTCAGACATCGCAGCGTACATTGGCTCATTAGCCCTATTTTTCTTCTCTGCGTTGATGGGTTCGTAACTGATTATTCCGCAACATCAAACGATAGAAGAATCGTCTGCCCAATTGTTGATGAATACTAAAAGCGAAGTGATTAGGACGAGACATCAAGGTGGTCGTACGATTGACACATAATTAAAATAAACAACCTCGAGCTTACTCGCTAATGTTACAGTGAGATAGATACACACACAGATCATGTAATAAGTTTGTTGGTTCATTTATATTATGATGTTTATGCGGACAAGCGAAATTTCGAATACTTTCATGGAAACGTCATTTACTTATTTCCCGGATTGTGGAGAGATGATTTTGTTTTTGTAAAACTCACCTGTACATCATTTTTACGCGTTTTATATATATATATTTATGGCTATATTGGACTAACGGAGTTGAACTTAACGCAATAGACAACACAATGTGAATACCCAGTGACGGATTTAGGCTTGATGCCGCCCCAGGCCTTGTGTATCGGGCCGCCCTTAATGTTAGAATATTTTTTATTAGTTTTGATCCAATATTTTTATTTTAAATTTAAAATAGGTAACTATATTTTTTTTGATAAAAAATAATATAAACTCATTTTCAGAGGACTTTTTTTTTATTGCCTTTGTAGACATACGGCCTACCTGATGGTATGTGGCTACCGTCGTCCATGGACGTCAGCAATTCCAGGGTCAGAGTCCAGCCGCTGCCTACTATTAAGTACCTACTCTCCGCAAGCCTTGTTTGAGAAAGGAGATGTCATAGCGCTCGGGAAACACCTTTACTTACCTTACAATTTTTTGTCTCTGATATTATGGCTTTTGAAAAATTTCGCCGTCTCTCAAATCATACCGCCGTAGCCGTAAATCCATCACTGTGGATACCGCTGCCCATCCCGTGACAGCGAATAGCATGCCCAGCATCGGCGTTATACTCCCTTGCCCTGTCTCTCTTCTATATCTTTCCCTCGCTGCTGAAGATCGTGACCACATGTGACGTTCCTCTATGGCGTTCGATCATGGGTGGCATGGACTACCACCTATAATAATGACGCTATGACGATCGACCAGGGCTGCAAACAACATAGCTGTTTCGATATTATTTTTTTGTGAGATAGCGACTGGTGGTAGGACCTGTTGTGAGTCCGTACGAGTAGGTACCACCACCCTGCCCATTTCTGCCGTGAAGCAGTAATGCGTTTCGGTTTGAAGGGTGGGGCAGCCGTTGTAACAATACCGTAATGAGACCTTAGAACTTATATCTCAAGGTGGGTAGCGCATTTACGCTTTAGAATTCTATGGGCTGCGGTAACCCCTTAACACCAGGTGGGCTGTGAGTTCGTCTACCCATGTATGCAATAAAAAAAAGCTCTAACATGTTCTTCGGACTCCAATTAAAAGACATATAAACGAAAAAGGAGTCGCGGTCAGAAGCTTACATAGTATTATTACACGTAATTATCGCACATATCCGAGCTGGTAATGAATCGGAAACCATATTACAAACATTAATTAAGTGCACACGATTTTTTTGTAATAATAAAATTACTCGCGAGGTTCATCAGTTCGTTATTGATGATTTCGTAGGGTCGCATCTATCTAGTTATGCCGTACCTATGAAGGGATTTTCCTTTGACTGAAATTTCTTTTTTAGGCCCGAGGAAGTCCACTGCTGGGCATACGCTATTTTGGGATCGCTTATCACTGGGGTTTTACAGTGAGCCCATACCAAAATCCATCACCGAATAGTCGTAGCATTTTCAGAGACAAGAGATTCTTCTATGCTCCAATCTTAGATCACGGGTGAAGTGATTAGTGTATTCTCAATTTATTGTCTTGGTAATTGTGGTAGCTGCGTAATACATACTAAGTCGATCATCAGATGGGTGGACGAGCTCTCAGTCTACCTGGTGTTAAGTGGTAACTGGAGCCCATAGACAACTACAACGTAAATGCGCCACCCACCTTGAGATATAAGTTCTAAGGTCTCAAGTATAGTTATAACGGCTGCCCTACCCTTCAAACCGAAACGCATTACTGCTTCACGGCAGAAATAGGCAGGGTGATGGTACCTACCCGTGCGGACTCACAAGAGGTCTTACCACCAGACACCATCTCACAAAAAAAAATCGGTTGTCTGTAAAGTCGGTTTACTGACGATAGTTGAACGTGACAACGTCATAAGAAAAAACTGATGGAATGGTTTCATTTTTCAAAAGAAAATTTTAATTTTATTTATTTGATAGATATTTTGTATGAACAATTGACACCACATTCACTTTTCACTGAACTTCATGCTTGACGAAAACATGTAAATGTATTATTGTATAGCAGCTGTCCACGCGGATGCATCGCTCACTCAAGTAGGAGAGAGACAAATCTGGAACGCTGCCGAACGCGGAGGCCGATTGTGCCTCTTTGTCGCTCGTTATGCGCTCTCGCTTGTACTTCAAGCCTTAAATGGAACGCCTCAATGAGTAATGTTTCTTCGTGCGTGCAGCCGGCTCCATCGAATTTTATGACATTGTCATGTCAAAAATAATATCGATAAAACTATGTTGTTTGCAGCCCTGGTCGATCGTCATAGCGTCATTATTATAGCAATTATTGACGTCTCACTATTACATTCCACGTGCTATTGTTATTTTAGAATTAAGCGGTTTTCGTTCGTTTGTGACTCATCAAATAACTTTGTTTTCGTAATAAATGAAACGTGACCACGAAAACTGTGGATTACGTACTTTTTTTAACGAAGTTCCATGGGACGATGCGGAGGGGTACCCTAACTGGGAAAAAACGTCCGTAACGTAATTTTTTTATTATTTATGTGTAGTCTCAGTATGATGGCTATACAGTGTCTTATGTATAGTCAACGTGATGGCGGTTATTATTATTAATCATATAAATAGCTGTTTCTTTGTACATTATTATTATATATTTTTTATAAATCATTGTGAATAAAATAAAGTTGATAAATTTGTAAAGTAGATTTTTTTTAAACCATAAAGAAATCATAATAAAAAATGTATACACGAATAATTATTATCTTTATACCACGAATAGAACTTAAAATTAATATTTTTATAATAAGAAACTTCGTTCCTATCCGGTGTCCCACGACACCACACATACAGGGTGGCCCATAAGTCCTTTGAAAAGTAAAATTTGAATAAAACGAACAGGGCGCGCGTGAGCGGTGCAGGGGAAGCGGGGGGAGTAACTTCGGTTTCTGGGAATTTAGTCGCGATGGAGCGTTTTACCGGAGCGGACCGTGCGTTTTGTGTGTGCGAGTTTTATAAAAACGACAATTCGGCAACCGTTGCGCGGCGTAAATTTCGAGAACACAAAGGTTTACACAACTTTGACGACACTCCAACTCTTCAAACGATTAAGAACTGGGTTGCTAAGTTCGAGGAGACCGGTTC
This sequence comes from Bombyx mandarina, assembly GCF_030267445.1. Taxonomy (NCBI): domain Eukaryota; kingdom Metazoa; phylum Arthropoda; class Insecta; order Lepidoptera; family Bombycidae; genus Bombyx; species Bombyx mandarina. Next base: position 743,101 of record NC_143229.1, on the reverse strand, counting down.
GACGTTAGATAAATCGCGGTTGGGTCGCCCAAGGACGTCACGTACGGAACAAAACATAGACACAGTGACACAGTCTATTCGCGAAAATCCGACACAGTCAACTCGTAAGCGCGCCAGAGCATTAAACGTATCCAGGACATCGTTACAACGGATTTTGAAGAAAGATTTACATATGCACCCTTACAAAATTCAGTTGGTTCAAGAATTAAAGGAAACTGACGGTATTCAAAGACAAAATTATGCGAATGAAATGTTGAATCGGTTTACTTCCTTCAATAACATAATGTTCTCTGACGAGGCTCATTTCCATCTTAACGGGCATGTTAGTAAACAAAATTGCCGCTATTGGAGCCCCATCAATCCAAAACTTAAGCATCAGAAGCCCTTACATAGTCCGAAAGTGACTGTTTGGGCCGCTATGTCAGCCCATGGTATCCTAGGGCCTTACTTCTTTGAGGATGTCAGAGGGCGCGCAGTTACTGTTACGTCGGAGCGATATGTGGCTATGATCGAAGAGTTTTTCATACCAGAATTGCAAAACTTTTCAGGCTTTAATGCCAGGACGTGGTTTCAACAGGATGGGGCCACTTCTCACACCTGTAACACTGCTATGCCCGTTATCCGTCAACTTTTTCCTGGCAAAGTTATCTCTAAGAGAGGAGACATTTCCTGGCCTCCACGTAGTCCAGATCTGACCCCGATGGATTTTTTTTTGTGGGGCTACCTTAAGGCTAAAGTATACGACACAAACCCGCGGTCAATTGAGGCCCTAAAAGAAAACATCCGCAGAGAAATGACAAGCATTTCAGCAGTGACGTGCCGCGCAGTCATCGACAATTTAGACGTCGTTTGCAAGAGTGCCGTGATCGCAACGGATTACATTTAGGAGATGTTATTTTCAAAAAATAATTCCCGTTTTTTAAGCTTTTTACGTAAATAAAAATTTAATTCATAATGTAATTAGTTTTATTTTAATAATTTTTTTTTCATATCAAAGGACTTATGGGCCACCATGTATTTTTAATTTATTTCAATTAGAATAAAATCACTTTCCGACTTACGGACTTTGGGAATCATTCGCTTAAGAATTTGTCGAACGAGAGGTATTTCCAAAGTATTACGGCGTATATTTAGACTATATTACAACTGCTTGGACAATCTTATCGTCTAATATTTTCCAAAGTTTTCCAAAAGCAAAAATCCTGATTATTTTGTATACCAACTTGCGAACGCATTTGAACACCGAACAGAGTTACATCGCTCGATAGTACAATTACACCGAACATCAAACCAAACACTCAAAAGGCAGCTTCAAATGACTCAGTAAAATATTTGTATCAACTTCAGATTTTTAGAGGTCGCTCTTAAAATAAAAACTACAAACGTAACAGATGAATAAAATATTAATTTAAAAAAGACATGTTTCAAAAACCGGAAATACATTTTTGTTAATTAAATATTGTTTTTCCGTTATGAATATCGACGCACTACACCACGGTGTGCTAATTAATTTAATAACACAAAAGTTATTACTGGCGGTAGGACCTCTTGTGAGTCCGCGCGGGTAGGTACCACCGCCCTGCCTATTTCTGCCGTGAAGCAGTAATGCGTTTCAGTCTGAAGGGTAGGGCATCCGATGTAACTATACTGAGGTTTTAGAACTTATATCTCAAGGTGGGTGGCGCATTTACGTTGTAGATGTCTATAGGCTCCAGTAACCACTTAACACCAGGTGGGCTGTGAGCTCGTCCACCAATTTAAGCAATAAAAAAAAGTTAATTTTTTTTTGGTACGATTAGAAAAAAACATTGATTTCCGATTTTTGTCTCGACTGTTGAAATATCTATACATTTTCCTTGAAAATCACAATCGTATAATAATAATCGTATTATAATCAAGCAAAACTTCTTTATTTAGGTTAATATCTTTGTAATAACCCAGATGACGGTACTAAAAATACGATCAAAGCTGACCGTGAACACGTCTTGAAGGTACAAACGTATTTAACTGTACTTACTATGTATAAGCACAATCAATACATTATATACCGCTATATAACACCTTTCATATTGTCATTTTTATGGGGTTCATGGCTGCTTAAAATCAATTCCATGATGACCTCAAGTTTGACTCAGTCAGTAAGTATCTACAGTCGGCATCATTGCGCCACTTTGAGATTGACACTTTATTTGCTGGAAATTAAATACCCGATCCTGTAGCCCGATTGGTAAATAGTCGACGTCGCCCAAAACACGTTGTGGTTTGTTATTTGTATTCTCGGGATATTATGCTCCGAACACATAAAAGTCAAACACACCAATTAAACAATATATATAATGTAATATGTGTACAATGTTCTATTATAAAGTAAAAAGAGTAAACAAGTCGCTAGGCACTACAAGACACCAATTAAAACTAAAATTATAATACGTTTTACAATCAACTTAAATCGACGCGCGCGAATCTGATAGCATGACGTCACGGGACACCTGCACGTTCGGGAACTCCGATCGCATCCGATGACGCCCGAGTGCGACCGAGTGTTGCACGTTACAACGTCATTGCGGATCCTCCCGGTCCATTAACTGTGTTTTTAGGTACCACAAGCACCGGTCAACGTCCTCGTCGAACCCGTCGCTTGCGACGAAGGGTTCGATGAGCGAATTAACCCATAGACACAGCCCACTGAGTTTCTCGCCGGATCTTCTCAGTGGGTCGCGTTTCCGATCCGGTGGTAGATTGGTAGATTCTGCGAAGCACTGCTCTTGCTAGGGCCAGTGTTAGTAACACTCCGATTTGAGCCCCGTGAGCTCACCTACATGTTACGGCGAAGCTGAAATAACCTCTCAAGGCTATCAGCATAGGTAAGAAAAAAAAACAAAAAATCAATACTGTATGTTGTGATTAAATACTAATGTAACATAATAATTGCGCGCTACTGTTTCACATTATTTAACAAACACTTCTGCCCCACCTGAAAACTAATTACCTACATACTATATTAAGTTTTACAAGTACAAAAATTTTCTCATCTCAAGAACAAAAGGTTCGAATACAAACGAAACTCCAACATCGTAACATAATTTAGTTATTTATTTAAATGACCAAGACGGGTAGAGCTGCTGGTGATATTTTAAAGCTAAGCAAGTACCAGAGACACGCGATCAAAGTCTCAACCGCTCACGACTAGCCCACGATTCATAGCTAGGGTTTTAGTATCTTCTCATACATATTCACAACAAATTCTATTAAGATTTGATAAGAAACTCGCTATTAAAACTAACCTCCACCAGAGATAGGACCTCTTGTGAGTCCGCGCGGGTGGGTACCACCACCGTGCCTATTTCTGCCTTGAAGCAGTAATGCGTTTCGGTTTGAAGAACGGGGCAGCCGTTGTAACTATACTTGAGACCTCAGAACTTATATCTCAAGTAGGGTGTGGCGCATTTAGGTTGTGGATGTCTATGGGCTCTAGTAACCACTTAACACCAGGTGGGCTGTGAGCTCATCCACCCATCTAAGCAATAAATAAAAAGCTATTATCACAACGCCTACACGCTCCTAATGTACGTAATTTCTGTCATTAACGTCTACCCAGGCATTTGTAACTCAAGTGCGAAGCTAAGCACCACTTGAAGCCCTCTCAGTCTGTCTTTGAAGTTACGCCATTACATCAAATGTGTGCAATAAATGCCCGCGCCTTCGTGAAGCAACTAATGGTTTCTGTAATTATTATTTTTTTGATAATTTGAAAACTGAATCGTTTTCTATATTCACAGATGAATAATTTTAACGGCTTATTAATGCAATTTTGTTAGCGAATTCATATTCCAATTCCAAACTCCAATTTCAACCGGATTAGAGTTCATCCATACTACCTGGAGCCACTGCGTTCATCCACAGTGCGTTTTCAGAGATCAAAGGGTCATTATTAGAACACGAGACTGAAGACAGCCGATCTGCCATCTTTCTAGTCCTAGTCTAGACTAGCCTAGTCTAGTTTTTTTTATTGCCTTTGTAGGTAGACGAGCATACGGCCCACCTGATGGTGAGTGGTAGCCGTCGCCCATGGACTTCACCAATGCCAGGGGCAGAGCCAAGCCGCTGCCTACCGCTTAATACTGTCCACAAGCCTCTTTTAAAGATGACATGTGTATTTGTGTATGTGTAAGGACATTTTATTACCACTGGAATTCGATGATTCGCTACGACAATATACAGTCGTGGCAGATTTTTCAGGACTCTGAAAACACATGTTTACTAGACTCCAAACTGGATTCCACACAAAACCCACCATCATCCAGGCTGTAGTCTATATATTCGGAAATTTCAAAACTTATTTGATTGATCCCGGTATATATTGAATAGGTATATAATAAACTCGCGATAAGAACCACTTTAATAGAAATAAGTTCATAATTTTGAAAGCTTCATGTCACTTTTTCCTATCCATCTATATTTTAATTATTATTTCCCTGGTCTAATCTAACTGGATGACATTTTAACACATTTTTCAGTTTTCTAGCTAAACTATTATACTTCAACACATTTTTTACCATCAATTTTGCTATTTTCCTTCCTTTCAAAAATCATTGCCGCACGTACATAAGTACATTATGCAATATTAACATCTTAAATGGCATGATTAAACATCGCGGGCGTGGTTGGTCTGATGGATCATGACCGACGAAATGCCAAGAGTGTCCAAAGGCGATCCGATATTTTCAATATTAAAACGTAATAATTTGACGGGCTGAGCACTTTGGCATCACTGAATTGAATAATGTTTTCGTGACATCTTTGAACATGTCTTTACTTGTGTAAAACCCATCTATTCATCTGCATCTTACATCCCTGTCAATCTAATACAGGACGTAAACAATTCCAAATGACTTCCAGAATATTTTTTTTATGATAAAGGTATTACTGATGGCCAGGAGGCCTTTTTAGTTTCACCAGGACAGGTGGACGAGCAAGGGTTCAGCCAGGAGGGTTGGGATTCGCTAACAGCTGCTCTGCCTCTCTAGTACTAGTATTTAAAGTAGATCTAGTAATCAGAGCGCGTGCTTCTAAAAAAGAACTAAAATCAAGAAACAACAACGAAACCGCTAAGTAACACGCTAAAGTAGTTAGTCTAACATATATTTGTTGGTGCTGTTCTTAAAACCACCCATTCGCGTATGGAAAAACCGACCAAATTTATTTGTATTTAGATTTAGTATTTTTTTTCCTCTCTAAGTACCTGTCATTTTTGACATTGGCAAAATCAATGCCAAAGGCGTTGGAGCCAAATTCTCTATAAAAATGTAACACGTTTGTTTTTTTAAAGCGCTTTCAACCGATATTCAATTTGTCATCTTTTTAAATCACAATATCTAAACAAGTTGAAGTCGTCGGGGCCTAAAAGATAAGACACCCGGTGCATTGGTTTTTTTTTTTATTATTGCCCTTGTAGGTAGACGAGCATACGGCCCACCTGATGGTGAGTGGTTACAGTCGCTCATGATGGACTTCAGCAATGCTAGGGGCAGAGCCAAGCCGCTGCCTACCGCTTAATACCTGGTCGGAGTCGGAGGCCGGACTTGAGTTTTATAAAGCAAAAGTCTTTTCCCAGGCGTGAAGTACCGCTTCGCTCTGTTGAGGACTCCCAGCATTTTGGACGCCAACTTGACTTTGCCTTCCAAATTACTCCGAAATTGGACATCCCTCGAAATATCGACGAAAAGTCTGCAGGGATAATCCTTGGAATTGCGGCGCCATGACAAAGGGGTCCTTCTTCGCAGTGAACGCGCAAACTTGTATCTAGCGACGCACCGGTGTTCGAATCCCGCAGGCGGGTACCGATTTTTCTGATGAAATATGTACTTATCAAATGTTCACGATTGACTTCCACGGTGAAGGAATAACATCGTGTAGTAAAAATCAAACCCGAAAAATTATAATTTGCGTAATTACTGGTGGTAGGACATTTTGTGAATCCGCACGGGTAGATACCATCACCCCCCCTATTTCTGCCGTGTAGCAGTAAAGCGCTTCGGTTTGAAGGGTGGGTTAACATCAGGCAGGCTGTGAGCTCGTCCATCCATCTAAGCAATAAATAAATAAATAACGTTACGGGTAAAATGAACCTAAATCTTGAATCAGTCGTTACGCTGGAATTTAAAACGAACACTATTAATTATAAATTAAGTTCTCATAAATTAGAGCAAAATGATGTTTTGTAACGTATCGATGTTTGAAATGCCACAGCGTTTTAACGTGGGCGTTGCGACGGTCAGCGACTTCATTCTTTTAGACTAGTTTTAGTATATGATGTATTAACAAATACTTTTTTTTTTTTTTCCTAAGCTGGTAGCCCTAGCGGCTATGTCAGCGTAACCCTAACTTTAGTAGGTGAGCTCACGGGGCTCAAACCTGACGATGTTGCTAACACGAACCCTAGCAAGAGCCGTGCTTCGCAGAATCTACCACCGGATCGGAAACGCGACCCACTGAGAAGATCCGGCGAGAAACTCAGTGGGCTGTGTCTGAGAGTTAATTTACTCGTCGAGCCCTTCGTCGCAAGCGACGGGTTCGACGAGAACGGTGACCGGTGCTTGAAGTACCTAAAAGCACCGTTAGTGGATCAGGAGGATCCGAGATGACGTGTTTTGGGCGACGTCGACTGCTTTCCATTCTGTCCGCTGGATCGGGAATGTAGTTACCGGCGGCCACGATGAGAGGGTTCTCGTGTCGTGCCGCTTTATCGAAGTGGGGCAAATACTAGTGGCCGCCCTGTGGTCGAAATTCGACCATAATTAAATTAAATTATAAGTTTGAACATTATTATGGTTCTATTGTCAAAGGCTACTTCTATAATCACAGATTTCGCAAAGGGTACACTATAGACAAATAATATTAATCTATTTGACCACAGACTTTAACAACAAACAAAAGAGTATATATGCGTGTGTGTGTAATTTTTTTTTATTGATTTGGTGTCTTTTTTACTTATTCATAATTTAAAAATATATAATATGTATTAGGATTATAGACTCCTCTCTATATTCTCTATAAGTGTGCGAAATTTCATACTCCTCCTTCAGCGCAATTTCCGTAAAAAGGGGTACAAAGTTTTTGCTTCACGTATTAATAATAATATATTGATTTCTTTACTTTCAACTTAGTTTACTTCTTAAAATACGATACATTAAAAACCATTAGGTTCTAATTAATAAACTAAAGTACATTACACAATATTTACAACAAGGAGTTATATTTTAATTTTCACAAACGTCCAAAAAATATGCACGCAGCTGTTGGCGATGTACATTGCCCAACTTCTCACGAAACTGGCTCCTCATCAGGAATTACAATATCAACGAACACTGTTCGACGCAAAAAAAAAACTAGATTATCAAGTAATTCACTTGTCCCGAGACTGTTCTAAATAATGTCGTTGCAACCTTTGTAAGAAATTAGAATACAAATCATCGATTTTTTTAATATATTTTAATAACGTTGTTACTCTGCTGATATTTAAATTGGACGGAATAAAATGGATTCGATTGTAGATGCGCTGCCGATTTCACAAACTGCTTCTTTTTTTTCGGGTCATGAGGAAATCCCGGACTTCCGCCCTCCACTGGGGACTGCAGACGGGGCATGTTGGAGTCAAACCGACTAAAAACTTCCTGTTGCTCAACAACCCACGTCCGAACCTCGCATGATGTGACAGAACTCGTGAAAGTGCAAAGGAGGGAAAGTGAAGCTTTTAGTGCGGAGCACATCTCCCCATAACCCCCCCCCCCCTCCTCTGGCAGGCTATCCGAAGACCGCCTAGATGGCACCAGTTAGATCCCGTTGGGTTAAAACCAGTGTGGGTCGAGGATAGCCAGCCTTCCACCACCCGGATGTTCTTGCGTAAAATGCGTGCAGAGCAGTTGGCACGTCGTCTTCTTAGGCCCCCTTCGCCAGTGCCCAGACCGACTTGGACGAGATCCGCCTCCCTGCCCCCCGCTCGACGTCGAAGGGCTTGTGCGTCTTTCACGCGCCCCGCGGCTTCTTCTGCGAGATGGTGTACTCACAGAAGTCGAATACCGCCTTCCACGACTCGTCGCCGCCGAGCATCGATGCCACAACACTCGGCAACGACAAGTCGTTTCCTGCTCCGCGTTCTCGTTCTTTATTCGCGACGAGGACACGGCGCCACCCCCCCCCCCCCATGCGAGGCGGGCGACGAGCGTGTGCTCCACCGTGTCCAAATCGCAACCAAAATGGTGTCACTCTACCGTGACACTTACTTACCGAAGCAACTATGCCCAGTGAACATCTGCGTGAACCGAAAAGTGAGGGGTCCTCTGTCACTATTCACCCGATCCACAAGGACCAGACGCATCGCCTCGACGGTTCTACGACAAGCCGAAGAATCGGCCAGCCGCCTAGACCATGACTTCAGCACGGACCGCCGAGATTAGGCCCTCCGCGCTTTGACCACACTGGGGCTACCTACACGTGTGGACTCACAAAAGCAATGGTGCAGCAAAGGTCCTACCACCAGTAAGCCCAACCACCACTTCAAATCCGCTTTTCCGGTCGTGTGTGTCCGAAGGTACTCGTATAAAGGCAAACTGCGCAGGAATTTTATCGACAAAAAAATACTTGAAGTATTGTTCGCTCTGTTCCTCTGCCAAGGTCGAAGGTACGTGCAGAGGTCACAGTAATGACATGATTAACAAAAGTTTGATAGCCAATGTCTTCATTACTGCATTTAGTGTGCGTTTGAGAGCGATCACGAATTCATAATTTTACAGGGCTGTCCAAACGCACGTCCAAAAGAACGACTTATTATCAAGTTGAAAGACAAAAAATTGCCTACGATAAATGCAACTTTTCCATTGCGGCTTTAAGAGTAAAATAGCCATTAGTGCAATGCAAATTCATCTTCGAGCTATTTCCTCAAGATTGCTGCCTTTCAATTTTATAGTGTACTTACACAGGGCAGAAGAGTTAGGTATATATACGTTTCAACTGTTTTCATAACAACAATATTAACAAATATTTGGGTATAAAGAACATAAGCACTGCGCTTTAATAAACCACTGAGTTTCTCGCTGGATTTTCTCAGTGGGTCGCGATTCCTATCCGATAGTAGATTCAGCGAAGCACCGCTCTTGCTAAGGCCAGTGTTAGCAATTCTCTCAGGTTCAGCCCGTGAGCTCACCCACCCTTCTGCATGTAGTTGGGATAATCCCTTAAGCTTCCAACGATTAGGTAGGAAAACTGCACTAAACAAACACTGCTACAGTCCAGTGTAAAATAACCAATATTAGTTTAGTTATCTTGTGCTGTCCTTAATTCTGTTTATCTTTATTTCATTTATTACTAGTGGTAGGACCTCTTGTGAGTCCGCGCGGATAGGTACCACCACCCTGCCTATTTCTGCCGTGAAACAGTAATGCGTTTCGGTTTGAAGGGTGGGGCAGCCGTTGTAACTATACTGAGACCTTAGAACTGACATCTCAAGGTGGGTGGTGCATTTACGTCGTAGATGTCTATGGGCTCCAATAACCACTTAACACCAGGTGGGCTATAAGATCCTCCGCCCATGCAATAAAAAAAATATAAAAAAATTTAGCCCATAAAACACTTGTAGTAATTGCGTCATAGCTCGGAAAAAGAAATCATCATCATCTCAATCGGTTACTCCTGGCAGAGCAGTCGTGGTCATGTGGAATCTGTTTATTAAGTAGCTTTGACAAATGTTCCCCATAGTTCTCGAACTGAGGTTTGGCGCACGCACTCGCTAAGTGGGAGTTTTGGTAAGGTTTTACATCTGATCAGTCCAGCGCATGGGGCTTCGGGTCCACGAGTCCTTTATATCATTGACCCTATCTTCAACAAAAAATAACAATCTTCAATTAATCATCTACAATCGAATTCATCGACCGATCAGCCCTATGTTAAATTAGTGGCATCTAATGTGGCTCGTAACAAGAAGCGTGCTTCTAATCAAAGATAATAGACATCATAGTGTTATTTAAATAGCGAAAATAATATGTATATCATGCTTTTAAACAATTTGATTGACAAATAAAACCTTGTGCTCACAAAAACAGAGCTTAAAGTTCAAGAACGTTTTTTGGTGCATGCTCAGATGCGCTAATGGCTTAGACTGACTTAGAGGTATGGCGTGTATCTCGATCAACAGCTTCGAGCCTGGGCAATACAATATTCTTTCGAATTAAGATATTAAAGAGTTTTTTCTTGATGCGAAAAGCACGAGGAAACCCTTAATAAATTTCACACACTAGTACATTCTCAGAGTCCAATCGTTACCAAAGATTAAGAACAAAAATTTCATGTTACTGTGGAATTACTAAACACATAATTGGATGACTATAATTAAGAGTACATGTCATTAACTAAGCCCAGGTTGGTGCAGTGTGATACCAACTGGACCCAGTAGAAGAACGGCCCATCTGGCTGGCTTCGCCGCCTGCCAGATCGAGATGGCCAATTTAATATTTAAAAGATTCAGTCGATCTGAAGTCATTGGGGCGACCGCACGCTTGTCTGCAGTATTTACCGCCATCTCCCCTCCCACCAAAGAACTTCCCTGCACTTCCTTATGAAGTCGTAGTGGCCTAAAGGATAAGACGTCCAGTGCATTCGTATCGAGTGGTGCAACGATGTTCCAATCCCGCAGGTAGCTACCAATTTTTCCACAGGGCAGGATAGGTACCAGCACTCGGCCTATATCTACTGTGAAGCAGTAATTCATTTCGGTTTGAAGGATGGCGCAGCCGTTGTACTCTAAAATTGAGACTTTAGAACTAATGCCTCAAGGCAGGTGGCGTCATTTACATTGTTGATGTCTATAGGCTCTGGTAACAGCTTAACAATAGGTGGGCTGTGAGCTCGTCCACCCAATTAAGCAATAAAAGTAGTAAACGTAAAATAACATTATGTAAGCGCAGAAAAGCAATAAAACGAATAGTAGTGTGAAACCTTCGTTTGTCTTATCTTTTATTGATTTTATAATCCAAAGGATAGAACTGTCATACATAAATATTCTATTGAATATCGCTATTTTATTACAAAAGCTATCAAAGCATAAATAATAATATTGTAACGGACGTGACGTCAGCTGTCATGCCCCGCCGCCAGCCAAGCCGCCAAGCCATGTTAACACGCCCCCTTCCGCCACCGCTGCCAGCCAAAGCCAACGAAGGGGGGATAGTGTTAATAAAACAAGCCATGCCAGCCATTTCTACCTACTTTTCTGCATTCTTGCACAAATAAAAGAACTTGTCGTTACGCTGCTGATTTTTATTGTCACATCATTTGCAACAATCAGAAGTGGCATAAAGAAATGAAACAACGTCATATACACGCTCAGATGTCTCGGTCTTCTGACAAGTTTGAAGAAGATGAAGCTCCTATTTCACTGGCGAGGAAAGTGTTGAAAAATTGCTTCAGAAAGAGGTCCACAAGGCGATACTTGAGCTACAGGATGAAGAACCTGGAACAATAAAATCAAAGGGACTTCGACGTCGTCGGACCAAAAGCGCCTGCCGCCCTGTCCTTCCATCATTCTGGTTCACGTAGAGGGAAACTAAAAGAGCAGCAACGTGGTTACTCCACTGCGGCACTACGAGCTTCACGGCGCTTCACGAGATTCACGGCTACGAGCTTCCTTCTCCCTGCCTGCGACGCTGCTGAACGGCGAAGACAGCTACATCAAAGACATCAACATGTGCTCGGAGACCATCCTGTGGCCGCCGGGCGAGGTCCTGCTGAGGGCCAACAGCTGCGAGGAGCCACAGCCAAACAGCCAGGTGTGTTGCATTTCTACTTGCCCTAGCCATGCCATTACAAATATTTCGAGATTTGAGGGTAGAAATAAAAAAAATTAAAAGGAGCCAGTAAATAATAAGGGTCATTCAGATTTAAAAAATACAGTATAAGCATTGCTTTGCTACGAATACACATGATTTAGGTATTGCCAATTTAGTCCAAATGAAAATTGAGCTTACTAGTGATCAGCCCGTGTATCGCCACCTTTACTTTCTCATAATGAACAAACGATAGTTAAATCTAAAGCTAATTAACTTTTAGATGCCGGCATTATAAAATAATCTGAAGCTAGTCATGCTTCACCAGTGGTCTTATTAAGAAACAGAACGGCGACAGTAGGCTATGCGTTGAATATCGTGCGTTAAGCGCTATGGTAAAATATAAAAGTATCCACCGAACAGTACTTCACGAGTTTAGATTTAGCCCAGGGCTACCATAAATTAAGCATTGTGCCAGACACACAACTACTTTCATTACGCTTTAAGGTCATTATTTCGAGTACACTAGAATTCCTTTTGTTTTAGCAAATGTGCCATCTGTATTTATGCGTTTCTTCTTTTTCTCCACCTTATTCCACTAGGTGGGGTAGTTAAATGCGTTTAATAAATAAAATAATTGAGTCTGTGGGTAGAAAAGAAATGGGTAAAAATAAATGTAGGTCAAATCGAGATACTAGCAATTTGAAACGATTTACCTCTACCCTCAGTTGGTATAAAATCAGGTTCAATAATTATTGAGAAATTACTTGGGAAATTTTATGGTGGAGACTTAAAATTAAATATGAGTAAATGCTCATTCTTGGAAAAATAAGTCACTTATTTAGGTCATGAAATATCTTCAGACGGTATACAGCCGGGTGCAACAAAAATTGACGGCCGTTTCGCAGTTTCCTGTGCCAAATAATGCTCAGTGTGCGACAGTTTATTGGTTATGTTACTTTAGAAAGTTTATTCCCAGTTTTGCCGTGATTGCGCGTCCATTAACTGAGTTAAGAAAAAAAAAGATAAATCATGGGTGTGGGGCCATGAACATAAATTTATGTTCCAAACCTATGCTAGCTCTGTATAATCCTATGCTTCTTACAAAAATTCGAACCGATGCATGTAACTTAAGAGTTTCTGGTATACTATTACTAAAACAAACCTGACAACTCACTGCGGCCTGTTATGTACTTTAGCCGGGTTACTAGGAAGGAAGAGAGTGTGTATCATAGTTAAGAGCTCAAAACCTGGCGGTCGTACAATCGCTTCGTAGGTTCTGTGTTTATGAAGTAGGTAAACATGATATAGTAGAACCTGATTGTACTGTGGTTTAAAAAAGCTTAGTTCGATTATAAAGCAATCTATACTAACATTATAAAGCTGAAGAGTTTGTTTGTTTGCGCTAATCTCAAGAACTGCTGGTCCGATTTGAAAAATTCTGTGTTAAATAACCCATTTATTGAGAAAGGTTATAGGTTATATAACGCTAAGACCGCTAAGACCAACACTGTGTCACGCTAAGACCAATACAAGCGAAGTACCAGTAAAGAATGTTTTAAAATCGGGTTATTTTCCCTTTTGAGAGCTTCCGCTGCGTGCGCTGCAGAAACGATTAAAGTTTCGCTAAAATAATAATGTAACAGAATTGTTCCCCTTTAAAAGATCTAAAAAAAATGTCCGCGGTAGCATATGTCTATATGTTAAGGTTGGCTCACTTTAACGTTTTTTTATGCTAACCAAATTTGTTCTAAAATAAAGCATTATTGTGAACTAAATTCCACGCGGACGAAGTTAAAAAAAATAAGACTGTCTATATCCGATCTCTAAACCATCTGATACTATGCGCATGGTACAAATAGATAACATGATGCCCTTCTGTAGGACATCTAAAGGCCACCAACCAGTACATGATCGTAATGAAAGATGCGTTGTCTAAATTTGTGATAGCTGAACTAACGCGTACTGTAAATTCAATCGGGACCATTCGTGCATTGAAAAATATATTAATAGGGTTTGTCCAGATACCCGAATCACGTGGTGACAGACTATGGGAAAGCTTTTACGAGTAGGTACTTTAAAAAATATATCGGAAGATAAACAGTTTAGGCATACGTTAAACGGTATTGCTTGTCCGCGCGCTAATTGGCCAGGTTGAACAAACTAAACATACAATTTTATGTGTTGCGGGCAACTGATCCTAGTGAAGCTTCAAATAATTTAGTGAACTCCGTCATTTGAGGCACAAACAACACAATTAAAAGTAGCAGCGGTTACAAGCCTTGTGGTTTAATCTTTGCGCGCTCTGGTAGGTCAATATGTCATGTTTCGATTCCTGGTCGCAAACCAGAAACTGTTGACGCACGGCGTAAGATAGCTACAGCTAGGATAAAACAAGCGAGTACAATAATGACACACAACATTAATATAGAAAAAAAGCTCATGTTTATAAGAAAAGGGGATTTTGTATCGTAGAGACAGGCTCCAACTGGTTAGCAGCGCCGCTAGGATTAATACCAAATTAGACGATTTGTACTCAGGTTCGTATGTAGTAACTAAAGTAGTAGGTTTTATGAAGTTATAAAAACTTCACTGGCCTGGTATCAACAGATTCATTAAGGCCCTATAAAAGTATAGCCCATGTGTCCGATAGCGCTAGTAGTTCCGATGAGCAGCTCGAAACTGAAGACCTTATTGATTTATTTGAGAACTAAATGTTTTTGTGTGTTCCCCATTGCGGGAGCAATTGTTGCAGGATGGCCGAATGTAACGGACGTGACGTCAGCTGTCATGCCCCGCCGCCAGCCAAGCCGCCAAGCCATGTTAACACGCCCCCTTCCGCCACCGCTGCCAGCCAAAGCCAACGAAGGGGGGATAGTGTTAATAAAACAAGCCATGCCAGCCATTTCTACCTACTTTTCTGCATTCTTGCACAAATAAAAGAACTTGTCGTTACGCTGCTGATTTTTATTGTCACATCATTTGCAACAATATCATCAGTATCATAAAACATCAGTAGGTCACCAGCATCAAGCATTCCTAAGTTCGCGGGTATTCTCAATTAAGAAATGACAGAATTAATTGATCGGTTTTTAGGATAGCCTCGAACTAACTAAGATGATATGTTATTGGCATGTCATTAAATATGATTGTTTGTCAGAATGTGAAGACGAAGATCGAGTGTTAAGAGCACATGTCAAATTAACAATCACTAATAATTGCATTTGAATATTCTGTTAATATCTTTGCTTTAATAATTTATACAGGGGAAGGAAACAAAATGTTTAAATATTTCGTTCTATTAGGGAATGACCCTGGCATACCAAGTTACAAAGGTGCTTGCTCTAGCCGGCCCTTGTAACTGATCAATTATGTGGATCGTGTGGAGAGGACGAAAATATACCTCTAAAATATTATACCCTACCTCGTCGGAAACCCTAAAGATACTAACCACTCGGATAATCTCTATCCCGAGCATCCCCAAGTTGTTTGAGCCTAGAGATCATATTTAATATCGTGGCAGTTGTCGTAGGAGCTCATTATTTTCATTAATTTACTGCGTAGATGACTGCATGAGCTCACGACCCACTTGGCGATAAGTAGTTACCGGAGTCTAAGGCATCACTACGTAAATGCCACAAGCCGCCTTGAAATCAATTGTATCGCATTATGGCGCCTATTGGTAATTTTTTTTCGCTACCTATACGCTGGTAGCTTTAGAGAATATTCCAGCTACGCGCGGCCGGGTAGGTGAGCTCACGGGCTCAACCTGAGATAATTTGCTAACACTAGCCCCAGCAAGAGCAGTGCTTCGCAGAATCTACCACCGGATCAGAAACGCGACCCTCTGAGAAGATCCGGCCATGGATTAGTTCGCTTAAACATTTTACTGTTCTAGTATTGACCTAGTGATCAAATCTCGACCGTAGTCATCGACGCCCGAATATTGAAATTCGTTTTATGCGTTACATCTTCGCTTTTGTTTTTTATATTATTTCTTAAAGCTAAACTTGACAATTTGCTAATAAAAACAGTAGGCAAACAGATGAGATAAAATTAGGCAGTATAATGTTTTGCTTTGGTGTATATTTTATATACATATGTAGAAATATAAATAACAGCACTGTATCTTCGGAACCTTGCCTAAAGGGACTCCTTTTAATAATATAATTTAGATATTAAATTATTATTATTATTATTATTTAGAGCACTGTTACAACAATTACAGTTGAATTCCAAACAGATTGTACAACTCTACGCTCATGATGTTTTGCAATGGACTCATCTTATCACCTGATAACCCGTTATCATCGCTATCAATCTACGTAGTTGATTCTATGAAATGTGCTCTTATTATCAAAGACACTTTTGTACGATATTACTACGACTATCTCATCTGACTACGACTGAAACAAATGGTATGCATTTTAAATGATTTCACAAAAGCAAAGGAATATATGTTTGGCTGTATTTATTATATTATTGTGTAGTATGTTTTGCTCCGTCATTTGTGGACCAATTTAAATTTTTTTTCTTTCCAAGCCGTTCTCGAGCTAATCCATTTTATTCAGTTTCATCCATGCATTTGACGCTTGAAGTTGATTTCGTTTTTTTTTTTTTATTATAATTAATGAAGGTAAATATTAAATATAAGAGAAAGAATTATTAGAAGGGAAATAGCAATTCTAAATTAGTTTGGCTAATAATTTTGTTTTACAGTCGTTATTACGCAGATAAGCTCACTACTCCAGATTGCGGACCACTGGAGAGCGTGAGCATGAGCTGAACAACTCAATGACACTTAGCCTTTGGCTTCATAATACGTCCCACCACCATAATATTTATGAATTCAATTTCAATATTTTAACCAATACCCGATTTCTTTGTTTTTACCCAATTATAACTTAATTATTCTGACCTATTCGAAAAAGTTTTACGAAATTTTACCTCACCAATGTGATTGGCCATAATATTAATTTTATTATTTATTGTCATAAATGTAGTGTAATTGTTTTTTGGAAATTTCATAAATATTTCAACTTCAAGGTGGGTTCGAATCATATTTTATTTAACGTATTGACATGACCAATTGCTGTTGTCAATTTTAGACGGGCATGTCGCCGGAATTTGTTTAAAAGCGACAAAAATCGTGAAATTTTATCAGCAAATCTGTCGCTAAAATGTAACCCAAGCTTTCTTTACACCAGAGTGATGGAACCCTTAAATGAATTTAACGAATCTGGAATATACCATTTTGATATAATATCTACGACGCAGAAGAACCTCGTTAGCCTCGTTTACTGGTGGTAGAGCCTATTGTCAGTCCGCAGGAGTAGGTACCACCACCTCGCCTATTTCTGCCGTGAAGCAGTACTGCGTTTCGGTTTGAAGGGCGGGCAGCCGTTGTAACTATACTTGAGACCTTAGAACTTGTATCTCAAGGTGGATGGCGCATTTACGTTGTAGATGTCTATGGGCTCCAGTAACCACTTAACACCAGGTGGGCCGTGAGCTCGTCCAACCATCTAAGTAATAAAAAAAAATGAAAAAATATACTTTGAGTGAGATTAGTTGATCGACATTAGGACATTACGCGTTAATCACCGAGAATAGGTCCCGACACAAGATGGTCACGTTATCAGACTTGTTCCGTCGAGATAAGGGCGTCCAGTCGAACCCGAGCCGTCGACGCGACCGCTAAACATGAGACCGATCATTTAACACAATGGTAAGTTAGAATTTTATTCACGTATCGAGATTGTGCCCGAAAACGTAGACCTTAGTTTCCTAAGACCGGGTTTCAACTATAAATCAAGACTAATTGACGTCTGTAATGAAAATTTAATATGACTATTGTAACATAGATAATTTTTAAAGTGACTGAGATAAAATTGTTGCAAGACAGAAAAAAGAAGACAAAAGGCAACAGAATTCTTCTTAAGCTTCCTTAATAGTGCTTAATATATTTTGTTTCTTATTGGAGCCATCAGCAGATTAGGAAACACATTGCCTCTCACATTATTATTAAGTATTGTGAATAAAGATAATTTCAACCACCAACACATAAAACAACAGACGGTGTGGGTAGTTTAATAATATTTTGTCATTATACGTATTTGCGCTATGGTGATATAAAAAAAAAAGCGTAAATTTTATTAGTTATTTTGAATTAGCGTTGAATTCATGCATCGACCCGGAGTTCAGGTATGTGTCTCATTAATATTTTTGTACTTTCAACAACAGTATCAGAAAGGTTTCCATCTGGACGTCCGCGAACTGATGGCGGTGAGCAAACAATAATAGTGTACACATACGCAGTTTTTGTTTAGAGTATTATCTATATTAGTGGTCCCGCAGTAGTCGAAACTCGACTATAATTAATTGAAATTATAAATTTGAACATTATTATGGTTATATTGTCAAAGACTATTTATTACTACACTCAAATAATAGCAAAGATAAAAAATATTAACCTATTCTCAATTTAACCACAAGCTTTAAGCAATAACAAAAATTTGACAATAAACAAAGAGTCTATATATGTGTGTGTGTGTCGAATACATGGTAGTGTGTGTAATGTTTTATTTATTTATTTAACGCATTAATAACGCTTAATAAAAAAAAATTAGTATTCTGCAGCAACAAATATACTGTTTATTTAGATCACAACTTATATAGTCTTGTTGACAGTCAACAACGAAGTTTGTCAATTTACTAATACAATCTCTCTTGGAGAACATGACCCACTGCAAAACTAAATGAACATTATTTATGTAAACAATATTGTTATGCTTTGATAGGTAAAAGTGATTTAACAAAATAAATGTTTTATTAAAAGCCGGTCACATAAATGATTAAAATTTTAACAATGAAATCAATTGGATATTATGACGATGAATACTAATTATCAAATTTTGATAATCATTCTTATCATAAACAATTCAAAGAAACATTATCTTGTATTGGTTTTTAAACAAAACTAAAATTAATCGCGCTAAACAAAAATGTTCATTATCATATTGTTATCTGTATCGAGATATACAAAATAATAAATTTAAACATAGCGTATCGAAATAATGAAAACAATAAATTAATTTGTGTCAGATTATTTAGTTTTCCGCTATTAACACACAAAGATATCGCCGCTATCAATGAATAGATGCGGCCACTTGCGTTTAAGTGTCCTGTAAGAGCTTACGGAATGAAAATAATACTAATAATAAACATTTATTCTAATTCAAAATCCCATAAAATTAAAGCAAAAAAAAAGAAAGAATAATGAAGTTTGGAAAGAGCAAGTATATTTTAATTGCACTGCCACCTAAATGGTGTTTAGTGGTCACGGAGACCATGGAAAATTAATTGCTTAGATGGGTGGACGAGCTCACAGCCCACCTGGTGTTAAGTGGTTACTGGAGCCCATAGACATCTACAACGTAAATGCGCCCCCTATCTTGAGATTTAAGTTCTAAGGTCTCAGTATAGTTACAACGGCCACCCCACCCTTAAAACCGAAACGCATTACTGCTTCACGGCAGAAATAAGCGGCGTGGGAATGGCAACATGAATGCTTCACCAACCTTCAGATCTAAGGGTAAATCTGATCAATCCTTTAAAATGAAAGACGTTACTGCTTCAGAAACTGCAGTTCGCTGCAGAAATATGCATGCAGAAACATGCTGATCATAGATCACTTAATGATTCACACCCGCCGTCCGTGCTCGCAAATATCCCGCTGCCAGTAAATTCCACCTTCTCACGTCGAGCGATAATCTTTGATAACTACACATACAACATCTTCAAAGAAACACACAACTGAGTAATTGTGTATACGAGATAAATTGACCGAGGAATTCGTGATAAAACGCTTTTTTTTTTTTTTATCTGAACGAAAATTTTATCTGCCCGTAAAATAAATAATTTGCCTACACCACATGCGACATTATTGCACCGTGTGTAAGGAGTCATCAGGATCACAAATATTTATGTGTATTTGCTTTAGATTAATAGTTCACCAAGCGTGAATTACGCAAAATTTTTTTTATTGCTTAGATGGCTGGACGAGCTCAAAGCCCACCTGGTGTTAAGTGGTTACCGAAGGCCATAGACATCTACAACGTAAATGCGCCACCCACCTTGAGATATAAGTTCTAAGGTCTCAAGTATAGTTACAACGGCTGCCCCACCCTTCAAACCGAAACGCATTATTGCTTCACGGCAGAAATAAGCAGGGCGGTCGTAACCGTCGTAATCGTGAACATTTGTTTACGTATTTCATTAGAAAAATTGGTACCCGCCTGAGATTCGAACACCGGTGCATCGCTCAACACGAATGCACCGGACGTCTTATCGCTTAGGCCACGACGACTTCAAATGTTTTGCTATATGTGTTTCGCATGATTATGTTACATTTTTACTAAGTAATATTAAACGAATAATGAGTTGTGATGTTAATAACAAGATCCCAATGAGCCGCGATTAATCCAAATGGGGACCGAGAAGGGAATCTAATCATTTATTTATGTTACATCTACGTTATAACTTACATTCAAACGTGAATTTGTATAGGTATTCTACAAACGTGATTCGTATTAGCATCGAAGACACCATCGGATTTATTAAAAAGAAAAGTAATTCAACCTGATGTTAAAAGATCGCTCCTAGCGTATTGACGCAAGCAAAAAGTCAATGTAATAATTGCTCAAATACCACATTGGAAGCATTGTTAGCAGAATTTGTCAGGTCACTTGTTTCACAAAATGACATATAAAACTATTTCACGAAATATTCAAGTCTTATCACATATTAGATACGTAATACCATCGAACGAGGGGATTTTTGTATACTCTGGCATTTTCTGGGGATCAAACTATCAAGCCCACCCCACCACCCACCAACTACCCAGAATCGCTTCGTTTGTCATTCTTTCAGTGGTCTTATCACTTAATATCATGAATACATTTAGTACCAATTATACAAAAAAGTCTCCCATTTTATGGTATAGAGTTTTACTTTTACTATTAACTACTATAAATTTCCAGGAGTTGGAAACGATCATAATAGTGAGCGTATTCAGCTGCGCATGGCTGGTTGTGTTCGTGATGGCAGTGGTGCTGTGCGCGAGGGTCGCCTCCATCAGGCGGAGAGTAGACGACATGCAGGCCACCGGACGGATGAGGGTTCAGTAAGTTATCTAGATCTCTCGAACAGACACTGTATCCAAGTAGCGGTAGGCAGCGGCTTGGCTCTGCCCCTGGCATTGCGGAAGTCCATGGGCGACGGTAATCACTCACCACCAGGTGGGCCGTATGCTCGTCTGCCTACCAAGGGCAATAAAAAAAACCTAAAACAGAGTTCCGTCAACCGTGATAAATATTCAGGGTTATCAAAGACTGAAGACGTCCTTTCCATTATCCATCATACATAAATATCTAATTAAACATTAATAGAACTTTTATCGTATGTGTGTCGTATATGTTAGAAAATACGAAATTATACCAAACCTGAATTGCTTACCTGAATGTCTAAAACAAACGAAAGGGTTTTAAATGTTTTCGTTTCTTTCAAGCCACTAGGGATATTTATAAAGATTTAACCGCATAAAATGTAATTACTTGTCAATAAGGTCACCGACAACAACCAACTAACCAAATGTGGTGGAACGTTTCGCTAACGTTGTTCGTACTACTGTGGTCTCTGTACTGACCGACTTCTGATTCAGAGATGTCACAACTAATCCAAATACTTACAATTACAAATATAACACTCGCCACTTACCGGATCTGCAATGAATTTCTCTAAGCGACATATTCTCAAAGCTGTGATATATCCTAACTCATACGAATTGTGAAATAATCCTCAAAAGCGGGCATTGATAACCCCTAGTCTTGCTGACGGTTATGAGAAATGAGCTAGATGTCGCCAATTACATGCTTACATTCTGATAGAAGATGGAACTACATTAAATCTTTTAATCTAATTCTTATTCTAAAAGCATAAATAGCCATTCGACATGCAATTCAAAGTCGCTGTGTTTCAGAAAACTGAAAATGAATTCAGATAAGAACCACGCATTCCACAACCCGGGCCTGGTCCCTGATGAGGAGCTGTCCAGGCGAGGGTACTCCATGTACGTGGGCAGCGATGGCGACGTGGAAAGCGCCAGACCTTCGGAGCGGTGCGTACCATTTCATTTCACTGACATGAACCGAGAACAGCATAGTCCACAAATTACTTTGTTTTTTTTTATGGCTTAGATGGGTGGACGACCTCACGGCCCACCTAGTGTTAAGTGATTACCAGCGCCCATAGACATCTACAACCTAAGTACCTACACGTTACAACGGCTGCCCCACCCTTCAAACCGAAACGCATTACTGCTTCACGGCAGAAATGGGCGGGGTGGTGGTACCTACCCGTGCGGACTCACAAGAGGTTCTATCACGTATGATTTTTATTACACGATGTTATTCCTTCACCGTGGAAGTCAATCGTGAACATTTGTTAAGTACGTATTTCATCAGAAAAATTGGTACCCGCCTGCGGGATTCGAACACCGAGGCATGGCTAGATAGGAATGCACCGAATGTCTTATCCTTTAGGCCACGACGACTTCAAATTGTCGACTTCATGACTGTTATAGTATAATATCTATGTAATAGTAATCAAACCAGCAAATATTTAAATTTGGGTAATCTCTAGTATTAGCGCGTGTTGTAGCCCGTATAGCTAGATATCCCCACGCCGACTTCTTCTAATGGGAAATAGGCGCGCTTTCCGGTTTCAATAGTTGAAACACTATTACTTTTTATTTATTTATTAGGTTCACACCACTGGATGAAATAGTTATACGAGTCTAGCGGTTATACTATATAATTAAGGTCTCATGTCCATGTCATGTGGATAATGGCGTTCGTATCTGAAATCTCAGTTAGATAACCTCTTTTGGGTAGTAACGACAAACAGAAGATCTTCCACTGAATGGCTGATACTACTTAATTAACCGACGGTCCAATATTGTTCGGGACTTGTTTAAATTCAAACATATTTTGAAAATTTCGATAACGAGTTTCGGGCATTTATAAAATATATTGTGGTGTAGAATGACTATCCGATACACGCTTAACAGCGGGTGGGCTCTGAGCTTCAGAAACCTACTTCACTAGATCACAAAGAAACACGATCATGTAATAAACTGGAATTAAAAAACCTATGTGTGTACTTAAGTTTACGTATGCAATTACTGGACAAGCTATGGACAAAAGCAAGAATCAATGCCGGCGTTATTTCTGTCGTAAAACAATCACTGATCAAAGATAAGATTCAAATTCGTTTACAGCAGTCTAGTGACCTTGAAAATTAATCCAAAGACATTAAGTTAGTAAATTAAAAATAAAATATCGCAACCATGAGATTCGCCGGCAAAAAGAGTATTTTTTTTTAAATCTACCAGGAGCCATAGATACATACAGGACACATAGATAACAGACAAACATTGACAAGCGCGTTGCTAACAATTAGGTAATCCTATCCTTTGCTTTAAGATAACAAACATATCGTGTCTTTGAAATTACAGATTATATTCAAGGTATTTCCCTCACGCTATCTTGACTCCTTAAAAAGAAGGTTAAAAAGAGTGAGGGTTTTTTTTTAATTGAAATTGTCGGCCTGGTATACGTTAGTCACAGAAATGATAGCAAAACTCACACGCATCATTTAATTTCGGGACCTGGAGTGGAATATAAATGATTAAAGTCTTGTTTGTTACCACGAGTAGCTTTCATGGCTACCAACCTGGTGTAGAATGAAATATACTTATATATTTTGCAAGATTTTGATCGCCATTGAGAACAATATCTTTGCTTCCAATTACTCTTGCTTCCAATTACGTTAATACTCGTTTTCTAAAAAAAAAACAATCTAACGACCCAGATACATATTCTTAGAAAAAAGCCTTGAGAAATCTTATCAAAAAGATTTTATCTTCGAAAATTAGCATCGTTTTTAGAACTTGTCGTGCATTTTATAACATAATGGTTCCAGCTTGAGAACACGCACTGGTTAACGTAAAATTACGCTAAGCAATCAAACAATGCGTATTTGTTAACCGTTATAGCTATGTTGATTTATTTTGGTTACCTGAAAAAACTGACCGGTTGTGCATACTAACTAAGTACATCAAAATATTTGCAATTCCACCTTATGTTCACATATCGTCTTCTCGCATTAAAACTGTATAATCTTAAAACATACTAATTTTACAGGAGAGTGTTTTAAAGGTTTAAAACATGTGATATTATTCATATGATATTAATCATCTTTGCAACATTTATTTTGCACCAGTTACATTATCAGTCTTTTAAAGTAAGATAAAATTAAGTAATAATTTTGTTAACAGTAGTCAAAAAAAAGGTAAACTAAAAAAAAAACTAAAGTACGCTCTTTTGACAGTATTCATGAGAAAAATACTGGTGATACCAAATGATTCCACATATTAAATCAATTTCGAATATTTTTGGAAATTGTACACTTTTAATGCGAAAAGACGATATATCTTGTTGTGCAGATTATTAACCCCTTTATTCTTCCAGGCAGACGGGTGGGCAGTTCGTAGAAGAGTTAACTAGAGAGATAGACCAGAGGCAGCAGAGGCAGTCGACCGCCCCGCCTTTCCTGCTGCAAAGCATCGAAGAAAACAAGAAGAAGAGCAGGAACCTCTACAATTCTACTGCAAATGGACGCCAAAGCGATACTAATCCCAACTTTATATACTAAGAAAATAAGGATGAAATCCCTTAAATGGAAACTAAAGTTGTACTCCATACAACAGTATGGTTGATTCTCCAACTATTTGGAACATCAAGAATTAACAAGTTTTTTTTTTACCGTTGGGTTTTCAGTATTTTTCTTGAAATTTCATCGTATTTGATACGGATTCGTTATCGTCCGCAGTGCATTATCCATTACACCGTCTCCACACGAAATTCGGGAACATTGCAAATGTCTCTTGGCCAATTTTGAGATTACGAAAGCAAAATATGTCTTTAAGAGAGCCTACATTTTCTGTCTTTTTATTTTTTCATCTTAAATAACAACAAACTAGCCGTTACTAAGTAATGGTAATTTTTAGGAATTTTTTTCTGCATGATCTATTAAAGATTAAAATAAAAGATTTCAAACGCGTAATTTCCGTTTTTATTTGAACAACATTTTTCATCCGTATAAAATGCTCCTAAAAAGACAAATAAAATACTAGGCTTTCATAGTTTCACACGATTATAGCCTTTAAATCATTACATCTTGTATTTATTTTACAATCTCCGATTTTTTTTGTTTTGTAGGCAATGTTACCATGAAAAGAAAAAAAACGGAAATTGTAAAGGATCCAAAAAAAAACAAGAGTATCACAGTTTTACAATTTTTGAATCATGTTACAAACGACGCGAAAATGTTAGATTGTTCATGAAATTACTAAAGCTTTTGATTTTATTCTACATACTATTTAACTGCTTGATTATTTGGCTCTTATTGTACTACTCTTCAACTACTGACATTACGGCAATTGTCTTACAATCAAAAAGTGATGAGGACGCTATAATTACTTTAATGAATCTAAGACAATGCCGTTTCATTTGCAATAAGAATCAAATCAATTAATCAAGATTCGAATTGATAATCATATTTGTAGCCTGTTAAAAATATATCTATTATTGTCGGTGGTTTTCGCATGTCATAGATTAAGAACTGTTATAACTCTGTGAAACATGAAACAAATCAAAAATTATATAAACAAGGGAAATTGATAATTTTCATGTTGTAACTACATTTTGTTCTGTACCAAATACTTACAATCTCGGCCATGCATATTTAGAATGTAAGTAAACGGTACCTGATCCAGCCTAAATATATTATTAGCCTGTAACATACACATTTCTAAGTGTATACTGTTTGTTTCATTTTAAGAAGAATTCTGCAGCCAATTTGATGATATACTTTTGTACATTATAAGACCAATTGAAAGTCTCACAAACAAAAAAAAATATATATACTAAATATTTTCTCTGGAACTTTTGTAATGGTTTCCATGTTAAATGGGTAAATTTTATAAAATTATGACTGGTAGCTTTTTCCTTGCATTCTTTCCATTGTCAATGTCCACGGGGTTTATCTTCAGCCAGCATTCTCGTTTTGTTATTATAAAGCTCGTCAGAAATAATATGTGCTGGAGTAGGACTTTAGTTTGTGAAAAAATGTGATTTGTGAGTGAAAATGCAGAATATGAAAAATTCTTTTTCGCCAATTTTTATCCAAAAATACGGATGAAAAAGATTGAGTATTGTAATTAAGTATGTTTTAATACAAATAAAGTGAACTATTTAATCTTTGTGCATTTTATTCCTTGTCACCTAACAGGACTTTTTGGCGGGAACGCGAGGAGTGAAGTTGTGTGGTTTGTTTTATTTTGTCCATTTAGTGTTTCTTAAACTCATAAAATCCCTTTAAAAAAATCGCCTAACCGTACTATTTATTTTGGTTATTAAATTATCTTTTTCTTCAGTAATTGTTTCAAAAGCACCAGAATCTATACTTACGGTGCTTTCTAGTGAAATTCCTTCTGTTTCTGCTGCTTCATTATTGAGTCTTGATTCGCCCATGGAATCTATTTCTAGTTGACTACATGACGTCACCCGTGGCGGTAGCTTTTTTTATTGTCGTGTAGGTAGAAGCAGACGTAGGAGCAGACGGCCCACCTGATCGTGAGTGCTTACCGTCGGACATGGACGTCAACAATGCCAAGGGCAGATCCAAGCCACGACCTCCATATCCGTATGCCTAACGTATGACATCGTGGAGAGATAAGAGATGGATGAAAAAGAGATATGAAAAAGGATAATAATGTTTTGGACATCTGATCGATCTGCGTGCTACCTTACAATCGATTGCGTCAACTTACATATGAAAAATTCATACTTCATGATAAATCTAATAAGGTACTAAAAATATTACAACATTTAACAAAAAAATACAGTCCCAACTAAAGACCAAAGTTTACCTGTTTATTAAATATTAAAATACTAAAATTTTACTAAAATTAAAATAGAAAATTTCGTCTAATAACCTAACTAAAATAACTACTTCATAAATTAAAGTCTTAAAATCACAACGAATATTTCTGTACATATCCGTTGCAATCAAATTAATACTTAACAATCCTATGTTTTATTCTAGCGACGTAAGGCTTCGCGCCTCTGATTGACGATATTTTATTGCACCTTCCAGAAACACATTTCGATTTCAGCGAATCATTCCTAAACCTGATCGGTCTGTTTTTAAGTTTATTCTCACTAACTGTAACACTGTCTAAAGTGTTTTTATGTTGATCCGATTCAATAATATCTCTGATGCTTTTGTAAGTGTTCGAAGCGTGTGATTTGAAACTCGCAGTAAGAAAGGGTGCACTAAATTTTGAGTTATCTTTCTCATAATTTTCTAATTGCTTTAAATAACCATAGTTTTCCGGGTCCGCAGTGTGGGCTATCGGTATAAAATCTGTGTATTTTATGAAGCTCTGCGTTGAAATTGCTGGTTTTTTTGTTTCCGTATTTGTGTCTGCGGTGTGGATGTCGAATGCGTCTCTGTCATACTTCAGCTGGTGATGTTCCTTCTTCTCAGAGGCCTCACGTTTGACGCCTTGTTTGACGGCAGGCGGTAAACTTGCGCCGTATATTTCCTTGTCTGATGTCTTC
The DNA here is from genome assembly GCF_030267445.1 of Bombyx mandarina. Taxonomy (NCBI): domain Eukaryota; kingdom Metazoa; phylum Arthropoda; class Insecta; order Lepidoptera; family Bombycidae; genus Bombyx; species Bombyx mandarina. The sequence continues at coordinate 715,539 of NC_143229.1, read as the reverse complement.
CCGTAAACGTTCTCAAACGTCTTGTAATCGTCTGTCCAGAATTGCTCGATTCCTGTAAGTTTTGTGAGATTTAAGCAACTATAGAAACTATTTGACGACATGTATACCAATAGTCAATTTTACGTAAACTGCCAGTCACCGACATAAAAAGGTTTTGCAGTTTTTTTTTTTTTTTATTTGTTGCACAATATGAATATGAAAATCATTCATGTAAATAAAGGTGTGAATGACACTGCTCTATCTTTTTCTTTCGGTCAGGAAATCGTAAGCAAAAAATATTCTTATAGGATAATTAACGGCGGCCGCTGATGCAACACTTCTTTATCTATTTTATTGATGTAATCGTACAACAATAAAGTTCACCATCTAACTACTACCGGACCTTACGTTTCATGATGAGTACGGCATAAACGTAGTGCCGTTATCTATGATCTCCAGCAACCATAATACCAGGTGGGCCGTAAATCAGTACCCCGATGTATAGTGAATAAAAATTGGCCATAATACTGATCTTAAGACTGATCCTCCTGAGAGGACCACTCTATCGACAACGACGTGAATAAGCAATAAGTCAGCTCATAAAATTACAATTTGAACAGTTTCGAAAGCAGATGTTACTCAATATTAACACGTAACTTTCGTTTACAATGACTCGCTATTAATAGCACTTTTTCCATTACGTTACGTTATTTTTAATGACTTCGAATTGTCTTGTTCATTCGTAACTGTAACTGCTCGGACGAGCCCGCAACTTTCCCGCAGCCGAGGACTTACAGGAGCAAGTCGACACCGCCAAGTGAAAGCCACTCTCACCTGAGACATAAGCTCTAAGTCTTAATTAGATCGACTTTCCCAATCCCTCCCATACGGCACGCATGACAGTTCGCTCCGGAATTAAGCAGGCGCTACCGGAATTACAATTACACTAATTATTACGAAAAAACACAAATTTATGTATGTAACACAATGTAATTTTTTTTTTGTATCTTACTTGATCGCCGGTAACTTCGACGAATTTAGCCTGTGAGGCTTACTAACATTGAGATCTTCCCGAGATCTGGCGAGAAACTCAGTGGGCTGTGTTTATAGTATAATTTGTGAACATGTTCGTATTTACTTAGAAACTGTACTGTTAGCAGTTAGTAGACAGTTAGAATTGATCATAGATGTCGCGAAATCGCTTTGCTTGAAATTTTTATACCCTGTCATATTGAGAACCACTGTCCCACGAAGAAAAAATGTGAACAAACAAGTTTGTTTTAAGCAGTTACTTCATTGTCCTAATGCCTTTGTATTAATAATAAGAGCATACGGCCGACTTGATGGAGAGGAGTTGACGTCGCTTATAGACGCTAAATTTGTCAGGGGCTTAGTTAAACAACTTTTTTTAAACCTAAAGTGATGGTCTAGAGAGAACATATCAGCGTAACCTTAACTAGTAGGTGAGCTCACGGGGCTCGAACCTGGCGATGTTGCTAGCACGAACCCTAGCAAGAGCCGTGCTTCGCAGAATCTACCACCGGGTCTGAAACGCGACCCACTGAGAAGATCCGGCGAGAAACTCAGTGGGCTGTGTCAGTAGGTTAATTTACTCGTCGAGCCCTTCGTCGCAAGCAACGGGTTCGACGAGGGCGATGACCGGTGCTTGAGGTACCTAAAAGCACCGTTAGGGGATCGGGAGGATCCGAAATGTCTTGTCTAAATCACTGTCTACCACTGAATACTCTCCGCCATAGCGCTCGAGTAACCCCGTAGAGGTGAGCCTAAATAGTCTGGATGAACTCTGCTCCGATGACGCAAGGTGCGATGGTAAAAAGAAACAGAGAAATCATCTCGAATAACTCTTTAGAACACCATGGAACTTACATAATGTTTGTTACACAACTGTCCAAAAAGGAGTATAATTTTTAGAGCTCATGCAGTTATCTGAGCTTCTTTATTTCACCACAACTTTTAAGTCTGAACAGATTTGGATACAAAACATTGATAAAACCTTACATCGCTCCAAGTGACACTGGTAATATTTTGACACTGGCAATAATTTACCCTCCTAATGTTTGATTAATTCGTTACTCACCTAAACACTTGACCACTCCACAACTGACAGAGAGCAACAGACACAAACAAAACCAGGACTCCATCTGTAGGGAAATGTAATTCAATCAGATTCATGGTAAGTTTTTATTTTATTTTATAGTGCAAAGTCGATGAACCTGTGTGCAGTTGGAACAGCGCCCCTAGCGGCAAATGTAGGCAAACGTTCCAACTGCATGCAAATTTGAGTTAACTTTTACGCTTTCGAGAACGTTAAAAAACTCGCACTAAGCACACTGTATGGTGGTTATCGGAGCCTTTCGACGTCACAACGTGAAAACACCTTCAGCCATTAGGTCAGAGTTTCAATTCTATTGAAAAACGGCAGTCGTTCTTCAAGCCTGAATCCAAAGTAACCCGTACAGATTCCACAATACTAGCTTACTTATGGTGAGGCGAGTTATGTCGCCATTTAAATTAACTCTATGAAAAAAAACACTAATATTAGTGTCGTTATCCAACTACTGATACACAATAATGTATATCGGCAAATGAATATCGAACACTCAATACACTATTTAATATGATTAAATAACATAATGTAACATGATTCCGAGAACATGTTGCTAAATAGTAAATCTATCATTAAACTATATCATTTTGCCTTGTGAACACAAAAACTATTTGCAGTTTTTTTTTATATAATTAATTTAGAATGAACAAATTTTTAAAGAAAAATAAATGTTTATTGTTCTACGGATTAAAAAATACGCAGCCATGATAAATAATCGCCTCCCCATTAACTTAGCTCATATTTTCGTGAATAAATAAATCATGCTATTGTTGATTCCTTTGCAATTTAATACAGCTATTACTTAATTGAGATAAGGCATGTCATAAGATGGGTGGCAGCAAATTGTGGTTTAATTGAGATTCGATAGATATTCACATAACACCGCGAGTTAATCTGCCCATTAACCACGATAAAAGAAAAAAACTTTACCGCAAAGGGAATTCTCTTTTCGTTCCCACGCCGTTTTTATTACATAAACAAATTAACAATTTCCTTCTACACAGGAAGTTATTTGTTTATCATTCATTCTACATTAATTCTAAGACGATTTCCTAGCAAAATTATAATTGAAAAAAAAAATTAAAACAATAACGATAAATGCATTTATTTAAAATTAAAACATCGTTAATTTGAGCATTTAAAAATAATTTTGACTATAAAAAACTTTTTCTTAAGTTTTCAAGGAATACAAATAAGTGAGCTTAATAAGCTTAAAAATGGTTTTACGGTCAGTTGCTTGCGAATTTTAATAAGCCTGAGGTGTTTGAAAGGCCGAAGATTATAAAATGACATGAGATTTTACCGTAAACGAGTGTAAGTGCGTACATACCTTTTTAATATTTTTATTTCTGTTCTCCGTGCACTTGTACGCTGGCGTCACGTAGCAACGAAAGTAAGATCGCAACGTTCATCAGCATCCTATATAAGCTCGCTTACTCTCTTTAGCGTCAATATTTGCGGTCTAGCTGATACGAATTTCGTATTGATTATTTAATTTGCAAGTTACGAATTCGTCGAGTTTTACTTGTGGATCTTCAAGCAGACATACCTTTTTTTTTTTTTTTTTTCTTAGATGGGTGGACGAGCTCACGGACTTGATCTTCATGCTTCTGCATTGCCTTTAATTTTTTTTTATTGCTTAGATGTATGGAGGAGCTCACGGCCCACCTGATGTTAATTGGTTACCGGAGCCCATAGATATCCACAACGTAAATGCGCCACCCACCTTGAGATATACCTAAGTTCTGAGGTCTCAAGTGTAGTTACAGTATTTGATATTGATTACTACTGTTGACGAGGTAGCTATTTCTGATATGATAATATTATTTAAATTAAATATTAATGTAACTAAATCGGTGACATACAACAATTCGTCATTCACAGCTCGAATCAGTCACAATCCGTATCAAATAGGGAAAGTCAAGTTCATACACCTTCTAAGAAAATCTACGACGCCCGCATCCTGTGACGATTTATGAACCGACTTCACAGACAGGGCTCATTTGAAAATTATCTGTAGCATGCCCCACCACCCTGCCTTATTAACCACGGAGCAGTTATCGAGCCTAAAAGCTATGACGCTCTGAGTCTTCGATCAACAATAGTAACTAGTTACTATTTAACTAGTTGCTAGTTACTATTATTTTTTTATTGCTTAGGTGGGTGGACTAGCTCACAGCCCACCTGGTGTGAAGTGGTTACTGGAGCCCATAAACATCCACAACGTAAAAGCGCCACCCACCTTGAGATATAAGTTCTAAGGTCTAGGTATATTTACAACGGCAGCCCCACCCTTCAGACCGAGACGCATTACTGCTTCATGGCAGAAATAGGCAGGGTGGTGGTACCCACCCGCTAGTTGCTAGTTACTATTTAACCAGTCGCTAGTTACTATTTAACTAGTTACTATTTACTATTGTTGATCAAAGCTCGGAGTACTCTTACCAAGGGACGCAATTCAAATCAAATCAATTTTTTCGCTGCTCCAATCCTATAGTACTTAACCTAACTAGGGCTAAAATGCTATTTGGTTTAAGTGACATTACGATTAATACACGATATTTAATTAATTAAAGGTCCGTTTTATTTGGCATTATTAGCATCAACAATTCGATGTTTTAATTGAACTTGAATTAAGTTTACCCCATTCAAAATAGCTGTAGAAGTCTTTTTGCTATATAATATTATCCGAATTTTAAATTTTAAAGCGCTCGCCTGTAAAGTTGCAAAAATGTCGCTTAAACCTTAAATAGCCTTTCTTTCCTCAATATATTCACCGGCATTTCCGCGACGAAGATATAACATCGTCAAATAAATATTAAACCAACAAAAATCATATTTTCTGGTGGTAGGGTGCAACACAAAGCCATAATGCGTTCCAGTTTCAGTGGTGGGGCTAGACGCTGTACCATAGAACTGGAACTTAGAATTAATGTCTCAAAGTGGCATTTAGGTTGTCGATATTTATTGGTTCCGGTAAACTTTTAACATCAGCCGTGAACTAATTCAACCATCTGTGTGCTTACTTGCTTAATGCCAGTTTTTTAACGTTCCCGATAGCGTAAAAGCGACCTTAAATTTGTATGCAGTTGGAACAGCGCCCCTAACGGCAAACGTACGCAAATGTTCCAACACCATACAAATTTGAGTTAACTTTTACGCTACCGCCCTGCCTATTTCTGCCGTGAAGTAGTAATGCGTTTCGGTTTGAAAGGCGAGGCAGCCGTTGTAACCAAACTCAGACCTTAGAACTCATATGGCAAAGTGGGTGGCGGCATTTAGGTTATAAATGTCTATGGGCTCCTGTAAGCACTTAACACCAGGTGGGCTGTGAGCTCGTCTAGCCATCTGAGCAATAAAAATCTAGACTGGCTTTTTATTATGGGGGGCTACATGAACTGACTTACGGAACGCATGAGGCCGTGTCCACTATCTGTGCGGACCGCTTAACGTATTAAAAAACTCATACCATAATCCTACTTATAAGATACCTCAACGTCCTCAACGTATTTATCGTTATTGTAGCCCCACGAATACTTCATTAGAGTTCTAGAATGCACACAATTGAACATCAATCTATTATTAAAATAGACGGAAGTTACAAGGGAAATATTGTAAAAAGCACAAGATGTTATCTTTGACGAGTTGTCGAGGAAATTCCCATGCCGGTTGTCAGTAAACCTTTAATTGTTAGGCGCACTTTCACCCGCTTTCATTCCAAAATAGTAAGTCCTAGTTCAATTACTTACTCTAATGATAGTACTAGGTTTACAGAAAAGGTCGGAAAAACGATCGTACAAATTCTGTGATCGCGAAGATTTTTATAGGTTTTTTTACATCATAATCGTGATGTCGATAATTGCTGCGGAGCGGTCGCTTAGTCTTAAGAATATTGATGCTTTATAATTCCTGAGATTGAGTTCATGATTTCCGATAAGCATGTTCGAACTTTACCACCATAGGTTGTCACTTTAAATTAGTTTAAATATCAGTGTGCTTAGTGCGAGTTTTTTTACGTTCTCGATAGCTTAAAAGTTAGCTCATATAATTTGTATGGAATTGGATCGTTTGCCGCTAGGGGCGCTGTTCCAACTGCATACAAAATTGGGTTAACTTTTACGCTATCGAGAACGTTAAAAAACTCGCACTAAGCACACAGGTGAGTCATCAATATAGGGTGTGGTTTTATTTATTTTAAAGCTAGCGATTTCATTTTTTTTTTTTTAATTACTTAGATGTGTGGACGAGCTCACAGCCCACCTGGTGTTAAGTGGTTTCTGGAGCCCATAGACATCTACAACGTAAATGCGCCACACACCTTGAGATACAGTTCTAAGTTCTCAGTATAGTCACAACGGCTGCCCCACCCTTCAAACCGAAACGCATTACTGCTTCACGGCAGAAATAGGCGGGGTGGTGGTACCTACCCGTGCGGACTCACAAGAGGTCCTACCACCAGTAATTACGCAAATTATAATTTTGCGGGTTTGATTTTTATTGCACTTCACCGTGGAAGTCAATCGTGAACATTTGTTGAGTACGTATTTCATTAGAAAAATTGGTACCCGCCAGCGGGATTCGAACACCGGTGCATCGCTCGATACGAATTAATAAGCTGTTCCTGCATATTAGAATAAGATGTAATAAATAAATAGCAATAAGTACATCGACTACCATTGAAAAGAAAATGCATATAAAATTTATTATAATAAAAAGTTGCGTAATGCGACTCTTGGTTTCTTCAATTACATTCAGAAATTATGAAAGACAACGTCCTTTTCCCGCTATTACCAGTTTCTTGTGTCACTGTTTGGTTAATAATCTGTCGATTTGTCTGTTCGTCTTCCTTTAAGCCACGACGACTTCTAAATTTTGAGTTTTTTTAAAAAATAGTTGTTAACATATGCACGACACGCTAAAAGCGTGTGTGTAAAACGCAATATCCCTAGTTTTTTAACGAAATATAGAAAATCCCTATACTTTTATTTCAAACTTGCATTGAACAAGATATTATTCATTATCGTGAATAGTATTTAGGATATTGGATTTATTTCGGCTACAAGCTGTATACAATGGAATTTAAAAAATATACTAAATCAAATACAAGTTATTTCAACTTAAATGTTTTTAATAAGTGAGTGACTGCTGGTTCAAAACAAAACCAGGTATCAGATAGACGACAAATCAAACTCAGCAAGTTTGCCTTTATTCAGTGATGACATTGTTCTCAATGAACAAGGATAAGATCCTGAATTGTTTTCTCTATCTATTTTTAACAGAGCTCAGTGAATTATTTTTGCAAAGACATTCAGTTTTCAGGTTCCTTGGGTTTCTCTGTTCTATTAGCAATTTTAATTTTTATACAAGACATTTCATCTTCTTTTGAAGCTAAATCAATTGTCAACTCTCCTAAACCCAACTCCGGCTCTTTCTTCTTAAGCCTTTCTACTTCTTCTTCTCGCAATAGTTTCACCCCAGACAGCTCCTGAACTCTCATCAAATTCTGAATCCACTTCTGGTTTTGTAGCCGGAGAGGGCCATTACTCTCTGCCTCTCTCAACTCTTTTGTCAACTGTGTTATATTCTGGATATTCTTCTTCAATTCTTCATCATTTTCTTTGTCCTTTTGAGATTTCATGAGGACATGGTCACGATCAGCTGAGCTGTTCAATAACCTTGTCTCTAGCTGACTGTCCTCAGACTCATAAATCCTATTCATCTTTTCTATTTCACCCCAGGCTATATTGGAAACTACAGAGCTGCAGGCAACAGATGATGCTCTAGTGCTTCTACTGAATACACTAGATAAGTCATCATCTCCATTACAGTCATTTCCTAGTTTCACAAACTGAAGGTCTTCATGTCCAAATGGAAATTCACAGTCATCATTTTCGCACATCAAAAATTTTTCAGTAAAATTGATGAAGTATAATTTAATTTGACAGTTGCACAGAGGGCAGGTCTGTAATGAAATTTAAATTTAGAGGTGTTCCTAATATAATATTTAATATGTCAAGTGTATGTATTTTATAGTTTGTCCAAAAACATGCTTTATTTTGGCTCCATACTTCGTTTTAAAAACTACTGCTACTACTGCCAACATAGACATCAACAGTGCCAAAGGATATCCAAACCACTGACTATTATATGATAAAGACAGCATTTTAGACTGATGACTGGATAAGGATAATGCATTTTTGATTGCATAGAAAAATAGACAACCATGTATTCTCCTCTGATATGATATTAAATAGTTCTTGGTTTGACTTCAAACAAATCTTTGTAGCTCTCCACTTAGCTTTTACAGAGTTACATACTAGTCTACCAAATGGTATCAACATACTTAAGAATTTAGTGGTAAGTGATATTTATCATAGCTTTTATAGGCTTATACTAAATTTACTCTAAAATATATTACTTTCTTAATACAGATTCACTGCTTGACACTGGCTGAAGGCTCATCATAACAACCAATCCAGCATTGATGGCATCCAACAGATTCCAGTGACATTCAACATGTCTTATTTACATAATATTAGTCTTAATATTTAGTAACTTCTTAACATTAAGTATCCATAAACGCCGTTAGACTGCACCTACTCATTGTAGGATTGCAAGTTAACGTACACAAATAAATCCAAAGTTGGTATAATAAATTAAAAAGACTTTAAAACTGAATGATTGTCTCTGACTTCCTCTCAGTAGAACATCAACTATATTTTATTACTTACATTAGGATTATTAGGAAAAGATACAGAATCACAATCTACATCTAGTGAAGATTCAGAATCCATGACTAGAAAAGGGCTGAAAATAAATGGTTAAAATCAATCCTTCATGTGGCTTTTAATGGCTGATGCTGTCCTATTTTAATTTCGCCCTGTTAATTATTGATAGGTGATATTTTAGGTCTAATGCAAACCAATTCAAGGATTTACATTGTTGTTAGAAGCAGAAGCTATAAATAGGTGGTGAAAATTTATTGGCAAATTCGAGCAAAGGCAAATTCATAGAATACACACTATTTCGGCAAATTAGTAGTAGTTTAATTTTTCCAGCTAGAGAGGCAAAGGGATCATACCATACAGCGTAATCTTTTTATTCTGTGCGTGTGTTTGTCACTGAACTCCTAATCGGCTGGACCAATTTTGATGTCATTTTCTGTATACCTTCAGATGGATTCGAGAATGGTTTAGATTTACCAATCATATGGCGCCCGGCAGATGGCGCTGCAGTCGGTATATCTAGGTTATTTAAATTTCCTAGAAATAATTTATATGACAAAACAACTTTTGCCGGGCCAGCTAGTCTTTTATATATTATATTTTATATGAAAAATGATATTATGAAATGAAATAAAGTTGGTTAGAAACATGGCATGAAATGAAATGATAATAAGTGTCTATTAAGTGTTTCTTCAGGTTTAAATGCGTAATAACGGTGGTTTATTAACTGTTTAGTATCTATGAAAGTGCATAAATGTGGGAAAATAAAACCAAGCCGCTGGACGTAACTTCTCGGGATCCTTTTTTACTGGTGGTAGGACCTTTTGTGAGTCCGCACGGGTAGGTACCACCACCCTGCCTATTTCTGCCGTGAAGCAATAATGCGTTTTGGTTTGAAGGGTTGCCGTTGCCGTTGTAACTATACTTGAGACCTTAGAACTTGTATCTCAAGGTGGGTGGCGCATTTACGTTGTATATGTCTATAGGCTTCAGTATGTAACCACTTAACCAGGTGGGCTGTGAGCCCTATCTAAGTCCACCCATCTATGAAATAAAATAAAATAAACCTCCAAAAAGTTTCTGTAAATGACCACCATTTTACTGAGATTATCTTTCATCCTATATCATCTCATTTCATTTTATTTGTCTCAAATTAATCATCTTCATTTCATTTCACTCCGCATTATCATTTTTCATAAAAATAAGAATAAAAATTAAAATAAGACTACCTACAGGTCTTAGTTACCAGGTCATAAAATCCTTTAAAAAAAAATCTGTACAGTCATTTGTCAAATAATCAATTTTGTCATTGTCACGGTTTAATTGGATTGTGAAGGTGTTAGCGGTTTTTCTTGTAAAACTGATTTATAATATTAAATATTTTTTAATCTTGCTATACTCTAAATATAACATAATACAATATCACAATGCCCGCCAAAGCAGTTTGCGTACTTCGTGGTGATGTTAGCGGAACTGTTTTCTTCGATCAGCAGGTATTACCAACGACTCTAATATTAGTTACTAAATAAATTGTATTACGTATGTAGTTAGGGTTATTTAACCATATAAAATAAATTCGTAAGTATGTACTTTAACATTAATAATACATACTTTTATGAATGAAGAAATATTAAATATATTAATGAGTAATTTGTGTCTGTTATAATACCGGCCGACATTTTTAAGTACCTACCTACCTGGTTGAAGATGGTTCTAGAAGTCAATTGTTTTTTTGCGTTTTTACTGACTGGTTTTTTATTTTGCTTTATAATATCGTACAGTTTTTTTTTTTGTATTAGGAATGATAATTTCCTCTTAAATGCAATCCAGTATTAAGCAATTACTGCAGCTTATGCACTCCAGTACTTATAGTGTGTTGGACGGTTGAATTTGAGTGGACTGGGTTCTAGGGTGAGGGGCTATTTAAAAACACTCAGCTTCATGGTTAATATAATGATATTGCAAATACTTTGTACACTATTACACCATTATAATATGTTATTTTTACAAAACTCTAATATGTTGCTCTGTCCGTGTCTAGATGAGAAGTCATTTTCTTCACTGACGAGAAGACAATCATTTGTTTTAAACTTTTAAATAAGCATTCCAATATTTTAAACTGTAACCTTACATGTGTTAAGTGTTGCCTGCCATTACTTTCATATTCAAACTCCAACATAGTGGCACCAATATTTATAGACAAATAAAATATTTATTCAAGCATTTCCTCATTTATTAAAATTAAAGAAAGTGCTATGTTGGAATTGCCTATTTTAATTACAAATACACTAAGTAAAATTTAATATTAATATAATCATTCTGTACAGTTAGTTGTTAGTGTAGAACATTTTTCTTAATTAATGATTCAAAATAATTTAGTTTAAGAAGTGAGTTTTCAATCTCTACATAAAGTTACCCATAAATTACGATTTGTTTTAAATTTTCCTTATACTCTGGATGCTTAGTAACCTTGTCATATATGTTGATTGAAAAACTTATCTTGCATGAAAAAATACTTACAATTATTTCATGGTAATAATACATTATTAGATTAGAATAAAATTATTTCATGGTAATAATACATTATTAGATTAGAAAAATGTAACACTAAATTCAATCATACTTGAAAAAATGAAAAACATTTTCTAAAGCCAATCATCTTTGTGTGACATTTGAAAAGACCAGACTGTTCTCATGACTTTGTATTTAAATATTCTACATAAGTATTAATCCTGACAATGAAATGAGGATATTTTTTGGATTATCCTCTTATTCTTTTTCAGTATTTTTAGTTGACGATTGTTAAGGATGTATAAAAGGTGTTGTTTCTTGTAATATATGTATAAGGAAAATTTACCTTACAAACTTAATATAAAATAAACAAAAAACATTTCAAACTGAAAAGTTAATATATACATAATAAGTAATAAGAATAAGTAATAAAGAAAGTTATTGATCAATAATTAATTTTTTTTCTGATAATTACAGTCAGACTGATGAGAGAAAAAAACAACCTTTTAAATAATGCCTTTCAATTACAGGATGAAAAGTCACCTGTTGTTGTTTCTGGAGAGGTCCAGGGCTTGACTAAGGTTTGTATGTGATGTTACTACGAAACTTATTACTTAGTACAAATAGGCTATGACAGGCTATCAAATTAGGACAACTGACTGGGGACTGTATGACTGTGCTAAAACAAAAACAACATTTATTCTCATTTCCCGAATTTCACTCATTCAATGTGACACCATAATGGAAGTGCTGCTTGCTCTCTTTGAGCCCTGTAGTGTATATAATTGCTATCCAGACGTCAAAATTGAAATTTATCTTGAGCCAAAAATAATCAATTATCAATTTGGCTCATAACTGTTCAATCATATACAAAAGCAAGAATTCGGCAGGAAGCAGGAAGTCATAATTAGAAGTGTCAAGAAAATGGAGTCGGCCTGTCTCTAATACTTTTTTTGTATTTTTTTATCTGTAGTGTCTATTTTTTTTCAAAGTACAAAAAAGTAAAATTATAGTTATCACTTGTAAAATCCCAATGTAAATAGGTAATGTTAACAAATAAGAATAATTAAACTGTTTATAGTCAAATGACCTTGCAATGATAGTGATTGTGTTAAATGTACATACAATTACTGAATATGATAATATGGAAGCTTGTATCCAACTAGCAAGTCATTATTCTTTAAACATTGATAGTAAAAAAAATATTTTGTAATAATAACTGATAAAGAAATTGGTTTTAATTATTGAGAATAGTGTAGTTAATATTCAGAACTTTCAGGTGGTTTTAACACGTAATGTAAAAAAAATTATTACAAATTGAGTTGTTAACAAGTTAACATGAAGAAATACAACAATGCAAAATAAGCTTCATGTATTCATTCTGAAAATCTGGGAATCATCTACCATGGTAATGAATAAACTTTACTGTTAAAGGGTAAACACGGTTTCCATGTGCACGAATTTGGTGACAACACAAATGGTTGCACATCAGCTGGAGCTCATTTCAACCCTGAAAAACAAGATCATGGTGGTCCCAGTTCTGCTGTACGCCATGTCGGCGACCTCGGTAACATTGAGGCAATTGAAGACTCTGGAGTCACTAAAGTAAGTACCATCATTTTGATGACCTCAACAACTTGATATGTTAAATAGCATCATCATTCATAAATTTGTCATCACTTTAGTTTTAATATGTATTAATGTTATGTAATTTGTTATATTATCTCCACTATTTGTAATAATGAAGGCTGGTTATGCTGCTGACCACCATCAAACAATATTAAAGTCTCATTGTCATTTTCTATGACTAACCTACTCTTCAAACCGAAATGTATTCTCAATGCTTCACAATAGAAATAAATAAGCCAGTGTAGTTTACCAATGCAAGCTTACAATGTAAATTAATCACTACCACCACCAATGTTATGAGAATATGCAATTTGTTGGCTATTCCTGCCATCCAGCAGTCTCTCGTTAAGCCTGTAATTTCATTTTCAAAGGAGTACTTAAAGCGTTAATTAAAGATTTTTAGTGGTGGTAGGACCTCTTGTGAGTCCGCGCGGGTAGGTACCACCGCCCCGCCCATTTCTGCCGTGAAGCAGTAATGCGTTTCGGCTTGAAGGGCGGGGCAGCCGTTGTAACTATATACTGAGACCTTAGAACTTATATCTCAAGGAGTGTGGCACATTTACGTTGTAAATGTCTATGGGTTCCAGTAACCACTTAACACCAGGTGGGCTGTGAGCTCGTCCACACACCTTGGCAATAAAAATAAAAAGAAGATTTTTAGATACATTTTTGAAAATAGTTAAAAATCTCTATATTTACAGGTATCAATCCAAGATTCCCAGATCTCTCTTCATGGACCTAACAGCATCATTGGTCGCACTTTAGTTGTTCATGCTGACCCTGATGACTTGGGACTCGGTGGCCATGAGCTAAGTAAGACCACTGGTAATGCTGGTGGTCGTATTGCTTGTGGAGTCATTGGCTTGGCCAAGATTTAAATACATACATTTTTCATATGTTGGGCTTGATACTACAATATTTAGTGACTTCATGGTATTTTGAATACTAATTTTTGTTTAAATTTCACCTACATAAATAAAAAACCCAGTGTCTTTAACGGTAATATTAGTCTATCTGATAGTGAAAAGATGTAAGCATAATCAGTTGTAGTAGTAAGTCTATAGGAGGTTATAAAATTATTTTTAATAGCATTCCTGAAGTTATGCAATATTGCAATATTTGTCTTCACATTATCCTTGGTGCAGGCGTTTATGTATCTCAGTGTGTACTTGTTTTCTTGTTTTGTTACAATAAAGTTTTGAAAATATTATTACCTCGTTTTCTTAATTATTGATAGCTGCGTAAATAGATAGCTGCAATTTGACGAGTGATGGTTTTAAAGGATAGATGTTTACACAGATATATCACTGGAACTTAATGTTTATATACTTTTTATAAAATTAAATCTTAAAATTACTAGACTGACATAGAAGCGTAATTAATGTTTTTCATAAGTTTGTATGTTTGGCAATGTTCCACAGTATCTTCAGACATAATGAGGTATCAATAGATTTGTCATAAGTTGTGGAAGTAACACATTAATATGGCTAAAAACATCAAATAGTTTTTAACAAAAATATTTAAGGATTAGTAAAAAAGGAGATAACCAAGAAACAAATCATATTTTTGTGTAATTTAAATATAAACAAGTCTTGTAGGCACAAATAACAAAAAAACCTGAATAGGTTTGTCACATGCCCTTCCACACTAGTATTTAATATGGGAATTAATGAGATAACATTAATGTAATATGATGTTGTCAGTCATAGAGATTGGAAGCCTTGTCTTTCTTATTTCTATGATGAAGCAATTACTTTGTGTGATCTCAGGGTAAGAACCATTATACATGGCAAAATAAATGACATCTTAATCATGATGTCTATAGCTTCTAGTATCTGTGGAGTATTGGATAGACTGAACACATTGCATTATAAACTTCATTGAAATTGTCTTCTTTAAAGAAACTAATAAAAATTGTGAGAAATAGTTAATTTTATTATTACCAAATAAACATTATCTATGAGCAACAGTTACACAAAATAAAATTCATTTTTGGACAGTATGACCTGTCACAATTCACAACTGCTATGAATATATCAACTGTCCAATTGAATATAACATATTATTTTCTTGACTAAAAAATATATTACAACTTGAATCATGACTTTGAAACATCTTCGGACTGCTATAACTCCATCTCCAATAGCTATGATTGCAGCTTTGTATACTGATTGATGCCCAATAATCATCCAAGTCTCTAGATTTTACATAATCTGTTATAATGTTGCATAGCTTTTGTAATACAGTAGGTGAGAAGTAACCTTCAACAATTATAACTGAAATGTTTGTTGAATGTAATGAACATTCACTCTCAGGTGGACAGTAAGTACTAATGTATGTCTCGTGCTGTGACAAGTTACCATTGTGAGCAAGTATTCCAGTCCACTCAACCAATTCATCGATACTGGCATGTGAAACTGATGGTATTTCAGTTATGGTAGGTGATACAGTTTTCAAAACTGGAGGTTTTGCAGCTACTTTGTAGTTAAGTTCATAAAAATACTTAGCTATGGTTGATGGACAAATATCTTCATTTGTCGGCTCCCATATAACATCAAAATCAAATTTCCCCAACTTCTTAAGACCTTGACGTATTTTATCATAATTTTTTATTTCTTTCAATTTTATTGATACCTCATAGTAATTATGAGGGCGCTTGTGGCCTTCGAATCCTAGTGTTTGAAAATCATATTCTAGAATGTGTAATATCAGAATTCCCTCCGGCGTTACAGCAAAACAATTTTGTATGACACAGTTTCTTTCACTTGATAAACAATACAAGTATCCATTTTTAACAAAAGTATTTATAAAAATAGGTTCAATTATTTCCATAAGCGAACAATCATTTATTCTGTAGTATACACTGTCCTCCGTAATTGTGTCTTTGATGAAACTCGGCATCTGTGTAGTATCCGGGCATGTAACTATAATACTTTGATAATAATCATTCATTTTGATGAACTTCTGTACCGATTCTAATGTTATACTTTTATTCGACGTACAATAAACTTTAGGTGGCGGGAAATCCCATACTTCTGGACACAACATATTTCTTTTCAATTATTGAAATTTGTTGTACAAAAATATATAATAATTTTTTATAGATTAATTTTAATAATTTAGTTTACACATAACTAAATCTTAAGTTAAACATTAGTCAATTTGTTAGGTTATGATTATATTAATAAAGGCACCCACTTTGGAATTTGGGTTTTGTTTTGAAAACATAATGTCAAAATGGTGACGTTATTACATAGACTACCGTATTTCAGTCGTACCATTTAGCTTAATCTTTTATAGATTTTGTATATGAAAATGATATGAAATAAAGATGAGATGATAAGGGATGAAATATAATCTCACTAAATTGGTGGCTATTTACTGACACTTTTTCAATGGACTTTTTGGAAGATTCCGAGAAGCTACGTCCAGCGGCTTTCTTTCATTTTCCCACATTAAGCACTGTCACAGATACCGGTAAAATGGGGTGATTAGGGACACTTTCCAACTATGAACAATTTTATGGTAGTTGTTGATGTATATAATGCTATATCAGGATCAAAATGATTGAGTCTTGGGGATATCTTTGTTATCCAATATAAAGCTATGTAATTAGCATTCCAGTTTAAGCAGAAAAAGCAAAAATAGGTGTTATCCCTATTTACCCAGAAATTGCGGTTATTGGGGACGAAATTAGTGTTAATAGAGAAATTTGCTAGGGCTGGCACTCCTTGGCTTTAATTTATTTATTTATTTAGTTGCAACAACAAAGTGATTATCAATAAAAAACATTGAAAAACTGACAAAAGTACATGGCAGATGTCACCTCAATGATAGGTGCATTCGACAGTGCATTGACAACAAAAATAAAAAATATATAACTAAAACTCGATTACATTTATGAGTATACATATGTACTTATGAGTAATTTATATTTACTTGTGAAATTATCCGCGACAGATTTTTCCTGTAAGTTGTGAGACAATTAGAAAAAACATCTATTTCATCACTTAAAGTTAGTTCAGCGCAATCGGACAACTCCGAATGAACATTGACGGAGACCGCTCTACCGTGGACATTATTGTAATCGCAAACGATTCTGTTTAAGTAGAGAAGTAAGGAGAGTAAGCACCTAAATTGAAACGAGCGGGCTTTCTTAAAAGCAGTTTATATTTCTTCGTTCTTAGTACCTAAGCATTTAGGGGCTGATATTTTTATCTGGGTTAAGAGATTAGGTGTATCCGTTATTCCATGGATTAATTAGGTGGATACCCCCACTCTGAACAAATATTAATATATTTTATTATGTAATAATTAGACATTTTTTGTCCACCTTGACATTTCATTGTTCTTGTTACATGTCTGTGCAAAAGCGATTTACTTATATTAAATTGCTTAGCTATTTCAACTAAAGACTTATTCCTAATTTCATAGGCTTCTATTACTGTTTTCAATATTAAGGGATCATATCTCTTATAAGTATTTGGACTCTGATACGTAAACGCGAGGCATATCTAAAAATAGAAAACAATACGTAACTTATAATGTAAATATTTGCCAAACAATAAAAGAACACTGCATTGATAATTTTGAATAAAAGTTCTAGACAAAAACATCTATACTAATACTAATACTAATAATATTATAAAGAGGAAAGATTTGTTTGTTTGTTTGTTTCGAATAGGCTCCGAAACTACTGGACCGATTTGAAAAATTATTTTTCCATTAGAAGCCGACATTGTCCCTGATGAACATAGGCTACTTTTTTGTTTTTTCTTTTTTTGTTTTTTGTTTTATGTGTGTTTTAATGTTTCCGAAGCGAAGCGAGGGCGGGTCGCTAGTCATGAATAAACCTGATTCTTACCAAAAAATTTAAAAAATATTGTTATAACTACATAGACAACCCTACAAACCTGTACCTATTTATACTTAGATCGTTTCCATTTCACTTATTCTCATCCCAATTGACCCTTTTTTCGTTGTTATTTGTACCTGAGACGTCTCCAATATCCCCAAAAACAATAGATTTTTACATGTATTTTTATTTTAACAAATACATTAAAATCAATAAAAACTGAGACTCACCTTTAATATATACGATGGTTCAAACACTAAATTACATTTATGAATCACAGTCGTCTTCTATTATTATCAAATAAATAAAAGAGAGCAAAGTTTCTAGCACTAAAATAATTACCACCCCAAGAAGTTAAATTGAAATGCGATTTTTTATAAGTTAGCAGCTATTTTCATGCATATTCAAAGTTGTTTTGTGAACTTTCAACATTCTACTATTAAACTACAAAAAATGGAAGATTTTGCAACAAATATACAACTAATATTGAGCGTCGAAAGATTTTCCTGGTTTTTTCCCCAATCACCTCTCAATTCCTAATCACCCCATTTTACGGTACTAAACAGTTGGTAAGCCATCGTTATTACACATTTAAATCTGAAGAAACGCTAAAATTAAATAAACAAAATAAAACAATTCACGCAACCTCGCTCCTCACGTTTCCCGCCCAAAAGCCAAGTGACGAGCCTAAGCGGCAATTTTTTTTATTGCTTAGTTGGGTGGACGAGCTCATAGCCCACCTGGTGTTAAGTGGTTACTGGAGCCCATAGACATCCACAACGTAAATGCGCCACCCACCTTGAGATACAAGTTCTAAGGTCTCAAGTATAATTACAGTTACAATGGCTGCCCCACCCTTCAAACCGAAACGCATTACTGCTTCACGGCAGAAATAGGCAGAGCGGTGGTACCCACCCGCGCGGACTCACAAGAGGTCCTACCACCAGTAAAAAATTGACATTACAAATTTACGCTTGATTTGTTGAATTGATTTTGAAAATATTCAAAATCTTTAAAGTAGGTAGGTACGGTAGGTACCTAAGTACTAACTTGTAACACTTAACAATATTTTAATTAGAAATAATTAAAAAACCAAGGAACGAATGAATGAGTAAAAATTGAGTGAAAATTTACTAAAATTCGATCAAATATTTTAAAACAACTCACATGCCATTTATTGTTGTTCATTAATTTGAATTATTAAGAATAATTTTATTATGTAGCTCTATTTTTTAAATGACTAAATTGAAGAAGAGGCCATTAATTTTTTTTTAGTTTCTATTTGATTGTTTCAAATCTTCACCAAAATGTAAGAGGTATAGCTCTAACTTTGATTAAACACGCGTATAAAAGCATAAGCTTCATAAACATAAGCAGCTAAGGATAAATTCCATGTTGCAGAATAAAGAACAGGTAGCAAAAAAGTGTAACCGAAAATAAGTAATTTTATTTATCACATATACAGCTTTCCCTTTTTAAATTACAATAAGTTTACTGCAAGTAAAGTTCTTCGGCCGGCACAGCCTTATACAAGGCATCTACGGCAGCCACCACCTCGGACACGATGGACCGGACGATGGGCGGGGCTACTTCCTGCATCACGTCCTTCCAGTTTGAGTTCACAAATTCTTCGACGGGAGTTGCTGAAATTGTATTTTTTATTTATTTTAATGTTTAGATGGGTGGACGAGCACACAGCCCACCTGGTGTTAAGTGGTTACTGGAGCCCATATACATCTACAACGTAAATGCGCCACCCACCTTGAGATATAAGTTCTAAGATCTCAGTATAATTACAACGGCTGTCCCACCCTTCAAACCGAAACGCATTACTGCTTCACGGCAAATTATACGAAACTGTTTTGTTAGTGTCGTTGTCTGTGAAAAATGTGTGTCTGATATTTGATCTAATTAAATCGCCAAGTAGATTGTAATACTTACTGGGAGTGCAAGCCGCAATATATTTTTTTATTTAAAAAAAAATGTGGTGCATAGTTCTATTACGAGGCATGGTGCTTTGGAGCTGCTATAAAGATGAGATTTCGCTCTCACTCCGCCCAGTGGTTATTGGCATTCACGTTAAGATGTGAGTTTATTCACATATCTATGCCTTTATAAAACACTAGCATTTGCCCGCGACTTCGTCCGCGTGAAATAGTTCACAAATAATGCTTTATTTTAGAACAAATTTGGTTAGCATAAAAAATGTTATAGTGAACTGTCGCGGACTTTTTTTACATCTTTTAAAGGGGAACAATTTTGTCATACATTATTTTAGCGAAACTTTAACCATTTCTGCAGCGCACGCAGCGGAAGCACTCAAAAGGGGGAAAAACCCGATTTTGAAACATTCTTTATTGGTGCTCCGCTTGTATTGGTCTTAGCGTGATGTTATATAGCCTATAGCCTTACTCGATAAATGGGCTATCTAACACTGAAAGAGTTTTTCAAATCGGACCAGTAGTTCCTGAGATCAGCGCGTTCAAACAAACAAACTCTTCAGCTTTATAATATTAGTAATAGATATAGCAATATTTTTTATAATTCTTACCCAACACCTTGTTTCCATTAAACAAATTCTCAAATTGGAAATGAGCTCCAGTCTTCACTTCGTACGTGTGCTTCCACGACTCGATATGCCAGTGTGGCTTGCCGTCAGCTCCTGTCACTGTCACCAGATCGTTTGCAGTCTTGATCACGATGTCTCCTGAAGTATTTTTTATTTAAGCTAGTTTTAGTTCATTTTAGTCAAAGATGACTTCGACTTTGCCATTTATTAATGAGTAGCGACCCGGTCTCGCTTCGATTCGGGAACTATATCTTATTATTGGTTATGAAAATAAAATGTCAGATTTTTTTCTACTTACTTGACACTAATTATCGTTATATTTTAGGTAATCTACACAATATCTTTTTTATATTATATAGCCTATGTGTTATTCTGACGTGTCAGCTATATTATTGTAAAGTTTCATGAAAATGCACTGCGTGAAAGAGTAACAAACATAGGTACATGCATACATTCTTACAAACTTTCGCGTTTATAATATTAGTAGGATAGATTGAACATACGTATTTTGATATTGTATTTTCCTTCGCCTTCAATGGGAAGCACCAACAGTTTACCGCTAAGTTTGTAATCACCAGTTAGCGTCACGGAGCATTTGATGGTGACCGCTTGCTTCTTTTTGGCTGGATCGTTTCTGAAAGATCAGATAAAGCGATTATTGTAGTATTCGTGTAGTTTCCGTCGCCTAAAACATCGCCGGGTAAGACACATTGTGTCGAGTGATGCATCTATGCTGCGGCCCAAAATTATTTACAGTAATTAGGTACCTATGTAAATGACATACGTACCTACACGAATTGCACGATGTAGGAATAACATTGTGTTTCTGTTTTTTTTTATCAACTTGGCATTCGGCTTCTCTTTTATCTATTTCATTTACGACCAACGGCTACAAGACCTAGCTTAAATATAATTTCTACGTGTCAAGTGAAATTAGATGATATAGGAATAATTTAAGTAAAGTCTTAGTAAATTGGTGTTTTTTTCCCTACCTACCTATTTGCTGGTAGCAAGGGGTTATTTTAGCTTTGCGCTGATGGATAGGTGAGCTCACGGGCTCAACCGGAGAGAATTTGCTAACAGTAACCCTAACAAGAGAAGTTCTTCGCAGAATCTACTACTGGATCGGAATCGCAGCCCACTGAGAAGGTTCGGTGAGAAACTCAGTGGGCTCTGTCTATGGGTTAGTTTGCTCGTCGAACTCTGACCGGTTCTTGAAGGGCCTAAAAGCACCAAGAGTGGTTCCGGGGGATCCGACAAGGCATGTTTCAGACAATGTTGGAATTTCGTTGCCCTGTCGCCTGGGTCGCATATTAATTGGTGATTATTTACTGGGAGTTCAGTGGACTTTTTGGAAGAACCACATTTGTGCACTTTCGCAGGTTATAAACATTAACAAAATTATAAAAATAAAACACTAAACAAAATAAAACAATTGCACAACTTCGCTCTCAGCGTTCCCGCCAAATGTCGAATGACATTCTCCTTTAATAAAAAATAACATACAAGTAGTGATGCTTTACGGTTTGAATGTCGACCTCATGAGTCACGTGCTGTCTCATTTACATTTGTATTGAATTTCAAATGATTTATGAATCGAATAAACATTTGTGGCCAGTATTAAATCATGTATCTAAACATCTAATTCAAGAGGTCGTATGTTCGAGATACAACCACATCAGAGAGACAGCAGAGATGACCCCTTAATACTTATTTGTAATTTTAATTTCGATAGGCACCTTCTGAATACATAATTATTTAAAATAGATATTCCAAACTATTCGACTAATAAATATCTCGTCAATATAGCACAAGTTTGTTTACAAAAAATAAAAGTTTAATTTGATGAGTTTAGTACTTAATAGATTCACATAATATATTTTAAAACCATCAAATCGACTAAATACCCGCTTACTAAATATAAACAAATGAATTCAAACACGGCTCATTAGGTGGTCTCAGAATAAATACGTTACGTAATGTGTGAAGTATTAAAAAATATTGTGTATTAGTACTATGGAAAATTCCACAAATTTTAATAAATTTGTAAAAATGTTCCCCTTTTTTATTATTATTTTAAACACACATTTCGTGAACAGCTCTTGGTAGATAATCTTGAAGATCTGGGTATCCGATGTCGACCTTTTTGAGTTAACATTTTTATTATGCCACCTTATCTTAAGTGATTACGGGAGCCCATAATGCTCATTACCTGAATACCACTACTCACCTTGTGATATGAGTTCAAAGTCTCAACTATATTGCATATAACTTGTCCAAAAGTTCAACGAGTTCAACGAATTATAATTTGCGTAATCACTGGTGGTAGGACCTCTTGGGAGTCCGCACGGGTAGGTACCACCACCCCGCCTATTTCCGCCGTGAAGCAGTAATGCGTTTCGGTTCGAAGGGTGGGGTAGCCGTTGTAATTATACTGAGACCTTAGAACTTATATCTCAAGATGGGTGGCGCATTTACGTTGTAGATGTCTATGGGCTCCAGTAACCACTTAACACCAGGTGGGCTGTGAGCTCGTCAACCCATCAAAGCAATACAAAAAAAAAAAAACGATGAGCGGACACCAGATAATGAACCTGCTCATAAAATAATACTCTAGACGAAAAAAAAAAAGAAAAATATATACCATTTTTATTTAATTGCAGAAAAAAATGGAGATCCTTCGAAAATGGACACCTCCTAAGACATTTTTGACTAACATGTACTTACACAGTTTTTCAAATATTTCTGATTTTAAATATTTCAATATAAATATTTCTGATCAAAGTAGCGCTTCTATTCACCTCAATCCTTAAAAATCCCTCAATGCCACAAAGTTTTTAACCACAAAAATAAACAAAATTATTTTTCTACAAATTTTTTTTTAAAGATATTAACTTTAAGTCCCCTTTCACTCATTGTGGTGTAAAAAAAGTATGGATGACACTATGGCAAAGTTTTTCTTAAATTGACGCAATTATCAAAGATTTCAAAATGGTATCCTGCCTGTTTCTGTTGCAAAATACTCATACATTCCGGCTTAAAGGGTGGAACAAGCGTTAAACAATACTATTGAGACATCGACCTCATGTCTCAAGTAGGGTGATATAATTCAGATTATGATGTCTATCGTCTCGTCGTAAAAAATGTCTTCTTTATACATTTATACGGATCTATTCTGTATTCTAGATAATTGTGATTGTCATTGCTAACAAGTATAAGTATAAAGGTCGATCGTTTGTAATAACCAGTTATTACGTTTATTATTAACTTGATAACGCGCTTTTGTTGTTGATGATTAAGGTATCTCTTCTAAGACACACAGATCAAGAGAAGTGAATTATCTATGAATCTCGTACCAGCCAGCCAACAAGATCTGCTCTCATTGATTGGTCTTTATCGTAATCCACAAAAATCGCGTCTTGGATGGTTGGATAGCAACAATTACTTCACGCCATGAGGTCAAAGTCTTAATTGTATTGTAAAGTGGCAGGGTAGTATGGTAGTAGTAGTAAGTACTAGATACTAGTACTAGGGTAGTATTAGTAGGATTGGGGATTTTAATCTTTACTACACAGATGCTATTCTTGAAAATTGGTGAACACAAGTCAGGCTGGCACTACGTATTTATTTTAAAAGCATTCATTTTTAACAGATGTAATATGTACCTGTGACCGGCCTACATCGACTCGTACCCCTTAGTCCCTTGTCATCTTTCTTGTTTTTATCCGCTTCGCCTTAAAACTAAGGCCTGACTTTTTTATGAAAGCGAAATAGAGCATAATTGTAAAAATATACATATTTTCAAAACGAATAAGAACAAGATTAAGCCAAGTTAACTGGACTAACGAATTATTTCATATTTTTTTTGTTATCCTGTTGATACTGGTCAGGATTTTAGAGAGAAGTGATAAAATGTGTATACTGTCATCGGTACTTGATGTGTGTTCAAATTTTTAAGTTAATTGTCGACGTTTTGAACTCGCTAAATGCGTATAGCGAATGGCGTACAAAAATTCCGTTACATACAAAACAAACATACGTATTAATAACAAAAAGGTAATAAAAGTGTGTTAACAAAACTTACTTAACACCTTCCACGTGACAACCGCTCAAGCCGCGAACGATGGTGTCCTTAAAGGTCAACTCGAGCCCACCCTGGTTCCCGTTGATCACGGATATGTGTAACGGGTCCAAGGGCTTGATGCCCAGGTCGGGAATACCGGCGGCCACGATCGGCACTGCCGCTTGTGCAGAAGCCACAAAACAGGCGGAATCTCCAACTTTACACGGTGTTATGAAGGGTGCTGCAATAAATTAACCACAATAGGTATACAATATAATAAGTTGAACACAATATATTCATTGAAGTCGAAAAGAGACAGCGTTTAATCCATACAGACGCTTGGATACCCAATTTCATTCCTGAACAAAATCAGAACAATTATATATTATAATGTTTAGCAACGCCTTGTATTTATATTCGTTTTTCATTAGTTACCAAGCAACCTTTAAAAATTATCATAATTCCCTACCATATTTATAACAGCTCCGACAAACAGCAAACACGTTCCGAGAGGAAAATTACGAGATCAAAATTAACGCTTATGTAATAAAGATCAGAATATTAATTAGATTTTATCGAAATTAACGACTGTATTGCTCAGTGATTTTGTACAAAGGATAGGGGGAGGCGTCTGAGCCAGGAGTAGAACCTTGGATGTGATCGAGAACTGAATTTAATTCGAAGTAAAAGAGGTAATTTAAGGAACCATTAGAGGAACTATTAATACAAATTAAAGATGATGCGATGATGGATGGATTTTTTTATAGGTAAGGAGTTAAATCCTGCTGAGGTTACTGTGAAAAATTTATGTGGATCCCGTCTTTCTTTCAATTTTAGATGCAGCCCTTTCCTGTTATTTTCGGACCTTAGCGGATACAGGCACTAATCGACGTTTTAAGAACTTCGTATTCATCAGCCGTCGCATTTCTTCTTAACTAAGGGCGTAGTTAAAACTGATACTAGGGCAGGGGTTTTCAGAATACTCCACATGCCCCATTTTAACGGCTAGACGCTTCAAAACTTTAGTTTGCTTAGTTTCTTTCGAGCATTTCAACTTCTAGAACAGCCTGTCCCAAAGTGGGCGACAACGCTCACTTCTGGGCGCTGCAAGCCTAAAGGGGGGCAGTAAGAGACCCAGAAAAAAATGGAGGCGTTGTGTAGAGGTTTGAGAAGCGATTTCATCTTAGAGGAGGACTTTTAGACACCGACTGAGCTCTCGCTACAGTGGTTTTTTAAGTAGGCGAAAAAATAGGGGGGCGTTTAAAAATAATTTATTCTCAAAGTGGGCAGTAGACAAAATAAGCTTGGGAACCCCAGTTCTAAAACATCAGTACATTACAGAGCAGTCGTTAACAATGCGTGTATATATAAATTGCAAGCTTAGCAAGGCTTGTTTTGATATCCCGGTTTTTGCCCGCTCCGGCTCCAGATATGTACCGTATCCGTAATCCAATGCATCTAAGAGTTACCTAGGCTATGTTTTAGGGTAGACGACCCACCTGGTGTTAAGTGGCTACCGGAGCCCATAGACATCTACAACGTAAATGCCGCCGCCTTGAGATATGAGTTTTAAGGTCTCAGTATAGTTAGTTAGCCCTTTAAGTTATACTGAGTATAGTTACAACGGCTGCCCCACCCTCCAAACCGAAACACATTACTGCTTCACAGCAGAAATACGTAGGGTGGCGGTACCTACCCGTGCGGACTCACAAGCGTCCAGTAATTACGCAAATTATAATTTTGCGGGTTTGATTTTTACTATACGATGTTATTCTTTCACCGTGGAAGTCAATCGTGAACATTTGTTAAGTACGTATTTCATTACAAAAATCGGTACCCGCCAGCGGGATTCGAACACCGGTGCATCGCTAGATACGAATGCACCGGACGTCTTATCCTTTAGGCCACAACGACTTCTAACGATGGTGTATTCTTTGTTTGGTCAGTGAACCCGTCCACTCGTACACAAACAAACAAACAAAACACCCATAAGTCATCGTTAGAATGGACCACGATTTTAAGAAAAACAGTCAAATAATTTCTATTATAAATGTTGTTATTTCCTTATAAAATCCTCTCCGTCCAAGGTTGTTTGGAAGAGATCGCTTTGCCTGATATGCCCTTTGTTATTATTATATTCAGGGTCAGTTAGTACAAGTTATTTCGTGGTTAATTCGATATCATATTTTGCAGCACGTTTGTATAAATTAATACATCATCGCTTTCCTTGTAAACGTTAGGTCTTAGATGGGCGAAGCGTAAAGAATAAGTTAGTGAAGGCTAGATGATATTAATACGGGAATACTCGCGTGGAGAAGTGGGAGTAGTGGGTACCGCTCTGGGTACTCATATCTAGACTATCCTGCAAGTAGTAGTATCTACAGTAGCTCCTGCATTTTTCTAAATAAATAACATTTATTTGCGAGCTTCTTCCACGATGAATTACTGATGGCACGACGTATTTTGATCCCGAATAGAACCAACGAAATACATAGTTCTGCCACCAAGAAATCAATTTAAATCAACCAGATTAGTCGTTGAGTCAACGGATTTTTTTTTATTGCTCTTATAGGCAGACTTGCATACGGCCCACCTGATGGTGAGTGGTTACCGTCACCCATGGACTTCAGCAATGCCGGGGGCAGAGCCAAGCCGCTGCCTACCGTTAAATACTCTCCACAAGCCTCGTTTGAAGAAGGACATGTCATAGCGCTCGGAAAAAGCCGTGGAGGGGAGTTCATTCCAAAGCCGGATGGTACGTGACAGAAAAATGCAAAATATGAGCTTTCGTAAACCACAAAATCTATCGACCCTTTCTATATTGTTTGTAAAGTTTAATTTTATTATTCAATATTGTTTGTAAACTTTAATATTATTTTTAAATTGAATGTCATTCGAATACTTATAATAAAGCTATAATAAGGAAGAAAACGCAGTGATTTTTTAACCATAATTCCTGTTAACGCTTATTGCGATACAGAATGAAATACACAGAAGGAGATCTCTTTGGCAAAGGTAGGTACATTTAAACTTGTTTTAAACACTTTATTAAGACTAGTGTAGTATAGGTACTCACTACAGTGAATTAACAATAAGGACAATATATTATGTGCTCATTTAATGCTTATGAGCTGGTTTCCTGGTGCCATTTTAAGCAAGGGCCGTCAATTACAATCTTAAATACTAGTAAACATTTTTTAACGCTCATTGTATTTTTCAATGATTCATTGTTCTGTTATCATGTAAATTATGTGGTAACCAAGATTTTCTCATTATTATTGCTTTTAAATTAAGTATTCTAATCTTATTTTTATTATGATGATCATTTGATTTGCATTATCGGTAGTTGACTTTGTATTTATTGCTTTCGAATTATAAAAATATTGGAGTCTAGCTTGCCTGAGCTCTAATTCTGCAATCTCCTGCGTTCCAGTTCGGGAATTGGGACGGCTGGTACAAAAATCAAGAAATTTCGATCTCATGCCTCTAAGTGGGTGGATTAGATATTCACGTTTTTTTAATTTTTTTATTTATTGCTTAGATGGGTGGACGAGCTCACAGCCCACCTGGTGTTAAGTTGTGTACTGGAGTCCATAGACATCTACAATGTAAATGCGCCACCCACCTCGAGATATAAGTTCTAAGGTCTCAGTATAGCTACAACGGCTGCCTCACCCTTCAAACCGAAACGTATTACTGCTTCACGGTAGAAATAGGCAGGGTGGAATAAGAAAAACGGTACAGACCGTGTGCGTTTTGCGTGCGTAAAATATAATTTTTTTTCTATAACGCAATGCATTTACCATATCTCTCTTTACACTACGAAAAATTTGTAAAGCTCAGTGGTAGTCAGTATTTATATTTTCTGACAATCACATGAACTAGGTGTACATTATGTTCGAAACCAGGGGCATAGCTAAGCTCACTATTGTCAGCCCTTTGCAACATATACGTTTCTGAGCTTAAAAGAAATAAAAATATGAACAAAACTGAAGCGATTGCTATATGACTTGTAATGTTTATAATTCATATATTTCTTACTAGTGGTAGGACTTCTTGTGAATCCGCACGGGTAGGTACAACCACCCTGTCTATTTCTGCCGTGAAGTAGTAATGTGTTTCGGTTTGAAGAATGGGGCAGCCGTTGTAACTATACTTGAGACCTTAGAACTTATATCTCAAGGTGGGTGGCACATTTACGTCGTAGATGTCTATGGGATCCACTAACCACTTAATGCCAGGTGGGCTGTGAGCTCGTCCACCCATCTAAGCAATAAAAAAAAAAAAGTCTGCATTTTTCAACACAGTTAAATTTATAATGGGACAAACGAAGCTTAAAATCATAGTAGCATTGTGGTACATAGTAATATTATTGTGGCTTACCCGAGGCACTCTTCACCCCTAAGACGAGAGCGAACAAGCAGAGAAACGTCAACATAATCGTAAAGTTACAATGCAACTAGCGTGGAGCCTTGGAGGCTGCGTCTTATACGATCTACGAATGACGTCAATGATATTGTAAACATCACCGCGTCTTCTGTCACCGATGTGAACTTTTAAGGGGGAGCTCGATGTAAATAATTTTTACTGATCAATGTTCATCGTGCGAGTTTTTTAACGTTCTCGATGGCGTGAAATTTAACTCAAATTTGTTTGCAGTTGGAACAGCGCCCCTAGCGGCAAACGTCGGCAAACGTTCCAACTCCATACAAATTTGAGTAAACGTTTACGCTATCGAGAACGTTAAAAAACTCGCACTAAGCGCACTGCTTGTTTGACGAGAAATAAACCTTTGTAATACATGCATTAAAGTCTCTACGGATCACGGCTCGTATTGTCTAAATAGCAATGATGTCTCAGGATGAGCCCGTGAGCTCACCTACCCGTAGCTGGAATGACTCCTAGCCTACCAGCGAATAAGTGGGGGAAAAAGCAATGATGGCCGCTCCTAAATCTTTTCAAACCTCGTTGGAAGACGCTACTGCGGAAACTTCTATTAAGTCGCTTTATTTTGTAATGGAAAGCGACCAAAAATTAATGGAATAGCACTTAATTCCAATTCCGTAGTCCAAATAATTTTGATACGTATCTTAAATATTACGTATGTTAAATTCACCGTGCGCCATGACTTATCTTTAAATGGGGCTTAAGAATAGTGTCATCTAAGATCTAATTTACTCGAAATTATAATAAAAATAGCTTGTGCACTCGTACTTTTGTGAAGCTCTTCTTGACGCATCACTAATGACTAAAATAGTGCCAATTAATTAGTTTATATGTATTCTTAAATGTGAGGACTGATCGGCAAACATAGCGCGGGGCATCCCCTAGTCGAGGGCAAATCAAATTGCGAAATAGATGCATAAAAAGAATCGTGGATCCAACTCTACACCTACCGTCAGGTGCAGAGTTGCGTTGCCCACTGAGTTTCTCGCCGGATCTTCTCAGTGGGTCGCGTTTCCGATCCGGTGGTAGATTCTGCGAAGCACTGCTCTTGCTAGGGCCAGTGTTAGCAACACTCCCGGTTTGAGCCCCGTGAGCTCACCTACACGTCAAGGAGAAGCTGAAATAGCTTCACAAAGCTATCAGCATAGGTAGCAAAAAAAAAAGTTGCAGGGAAACTTAAGCTATTCTATCCCATGAACACTTTTACTGGTGGTTAAGCGTATTGTAAAGCCGCAGTGGATACCACCATCGAGGTAGTCATGTGCCCCGAATTGAAGGGAATACCTCCCTTCTCAAGGTAGTTAAGATATCGATGGGTTCTCGTAAATACTTAACACCAGGCCGCGAATTCGTTCGTCTAAGCAATAAAAACGAAATTCAAAAATGTAAACGATTTATGTTTAATCTGTGGTATGATCGGAACACAACGCTTTTATCTAATTAGTTAATTGATACTAACACATCATGATATCACCGAAGACCTTAACCCTATTTTTGCTAAAAACCGTGAACGGACACGAACTTAATTCTGACAACACATTATTAACACAGAGGACTACTACAACACATACTAATTAACAATCTATGAGAAAACGTCAATTGTCATATTTTACAACAACAAAAACTGAAACCCAAATCCACAGCTACAGAAAGACTAATGTCTTCTTAAAATTCATACACATACGACGTTTTATCAACAAGATAATGTCGTTGCTTATAAACTAAATGAGTATACAATTTACCAAAGTATTCACTTCCTTCAACATAATTAAATTTTGAATTCCAAAAGTCATAGCAATTACCTTTGTAGTAAATTAATAAGCAAAGACATACCAATGACCTTTGCCTTGTTTAAAATATATTAACATAAAACAGTTCCACAAGAAAAACTAAGTAGTTTGAGACATCATGCATTAGTATCATTTCAGAGATTAATTGCGGACGCACGCATTACTTCTAAGTGATGTTTTCATCGTGACAGATCAAGAGCTATTCCTTGTAATATATAAATATCACTCCCAAAAGGTTCCGGATTTTTACTATCCTATCAGTAAATAGGATATAATCTATCCTATGTATCTATCTATCTAATCTCGTCTCCTCAGGATTCCGTGGACCGCGCACCGTACCAACGTTTCGATCCTGAAAGAGCTCAACATCAAGGCGAGACTATCGTCAAAAATCCAAATACGAATCCTCAAGTTCTTCGGGCACATCACTCGTAATGAGGACTCCATTGAGCGGTTGGTGGTGCAAGGGAAAGTCGAGGGAAAAAGATCTCGCGGACGATCTTCAACACGATGGACCGACCTCATAAAATCTGTGACTCACTCCAACATAAACAATAGCTCTCACTCTGCGAAACACCGTGCCACATGGCGTCGCATCGCGAGAGCATCGGTATCGCAGGATCCGACTGATGCATGACCACGACCACTCTGTCAAGAGTGTACGAATAGGAAGAATCTAGAAATATACTTAACTCATTGACTGCCACTTAGGTCACCAGTGCCTTGAAGTAAGTAATTATATCGATTTCTGTTACTTAAGGTGTCGGATTTCTAGTAGACTCAGGGAAAAATGAATCTGAAGAGAATGAATCTTTTTCTAGGAGACCTAAGACTAAAAA
The DNA here is from genome assembly GCF_030267445.1 of Bombyx mandarina. Lineage (NCBI taxonomy): Eukaryota > Metazoa > Arthropoda > Insecta > Lepidoptera > Bombycidae > Bombyx > Bombyx mandarina. Next base: position 684,005 of record NC_143229.1, on the reverse strand, counting down.
ATTCATTAATAAACAAAAGAAGGCAAAGCTAAGTAATCCAGGCGCTTAGTAACAGAAATCGACTTAATTACATACTTCAATGCGCCACGTAGGGCACCGGTGACCTACACGCCAGTCAAAGGGTCAAAAAAAAAACTCTAAAAGCGTTGTGTGTATGGGACAAAAACTGTCTTTTGTTGTACACTAGTTTAGTTTAGTGCCATTTGTCATTGTAATTGACGTCAACTAGAGATGACAGACACGAGGTCGCGACAGACACAAGGTTTTTGTTTCAATAAAAATTAAGATGCTATATGATTAAAAAATCTAGGGATTTACGAATAGGAACTACGAACAATAATTCAATAGCAAAATACGTACCAGAAGTGGCAAAACTATCAGACAATTTTAATATACTTAGTCTGCCCATAAATACTGTTACAATTAAAAATAAACAAAATATTACATTTGAATTTGGAATCTGTCATTTTTATATGATTGCTCATTGAGTTTTCTCATTTTGGCGCCAATACATTGTACAATATTTTGCGATATTAAAATGGAGTGGCGTGATAAAGAGAACCGAATCGCTGTGATTGCATTACACAAAGTACGTATGGAGCCAAATGCAATTTTTAAAACTCTCCATACGCTTGCTATTAGTAAAATGTTTGTGTACCGGGCTATTAATAGGTGCGATTAGACCTCCTCTGTTTGTGAAAGAAAAAGATCTGGCCGTCCACGTATTGTTCGTACGAAAAAGGTGGTCAAAGCAGTAAGGGAAAGAATTTGAAGAAATCCTGTCCGAAAGCAAAAGATTTTATCTCGGGAGATGAAGATAGCGCCTAGAACCATGTCGCGTATTTTAAAAGATGACTTAGGACTTGCAGCCTATAAGAGACGTACTGGTCATTTCTTAACTGATAATTTAAAAGAGAATAGGGTGGTAAAATCGAAACAACTACTGAAACGGTACGCAAAGGGAGGTCATAGAAAAATCTTGTTTACGGATGAGAAAATTTTTACAATTGAGCAACATTTTAACAAACAAAATGACCGTATTTATGCTCAAAGCTCTAAGGAAGCTTACCAATTAGTCGACAGACTGCAACGTGGGCACTATCCGACTTCGGTGATGGTTTGGTGGGGTATTTATTAGCTATGAAGGAGTGACTGAGCCATACTTTTGTGAAAAAGGTATCAAAACATCGGCACAAGTGTATCAAGATACCATTCTTGAGAAGGTAGTGAAGCCCCTTAACAACACCATGTTCAAAAATCAAGAATGGTCCTTCCAGCAAGACTCGGCGCCAGGTCATAAAGCTCGGTCTACGCAGTCTTGGTTGGAAACGAACGTTTCGGACTTCATCAGAGCTGAAGACTGGCCGTCGTCTAGTCCCGATCTTAATCCGCTGGATTATGATTTATGGTCAGTTTTAGAGAGTACGACTTGCTCTAAACGTCATGATAATTTGGTCCCTAAAACAATCCGTACGATTGACAGTGAAAAATTTTCCCATGGAAAAAGTGCATGCTTCTATTGATAACTGGCCTCAAAGTTTAAAGGATTGTATTGCAGCCAATGGAGACCACTTCGAATAAGCTTTTTATACTTTAAATTGTTTTATATTTATGTATTAAACTAACACACTGTAAAAGTAATAAATTTTATTTGCCATAGATTTTTTTTTGTTTTCCTTTGTAACAGTATTTACCTATGGCCAGACTAAGCATATAAAAATGAATTGCAGTTCGTTAGTCTCGCTAAAACTCGAGAACGGCTGGACCGATTTTGCTAATTTTGGTCTTAAATTATTTGTGGAAGTCCAGAGAAGGTTTAAAAAGTAAATCTTTTCAACAAGATCCCACTTAACGTTCAATTATTACCTGTTTATATATTTAAGAAAACTGTCAAGGAACGCTTGTGCAATAAGGCATATTAAAAAGTTAAGGAGTATTTACTAGATGGCAGTACGTGGGAATGAGGCGTTCGCTCCTGGCCTTTTCATTTTTCATTATTATTATTATTTTTAATTGTATTTTTTGACTTGTTTTTTCTTTTATTGAAAATATTTTTATTTATTAAAAAAAAAAGTAAATATTTGAGAAAAAACAAAAAAAAAGCCCGCTGAGTTTGTTTCGCCGGTTCTTCTCAGGACTGTGGCTTTTTTTGGAACCGGTGGTAGAGTTAACATTGTTATTTATATTTTGACATTCAACAAGTGTGTCATACTGACATCTGAGTTGAAATAAATGATTTTGAATTTGAATTTGAATTTTGATAGATAAATAGGAAAATGCTCGAAATTAAATAAAAATAACAATTTTGTTTTTCCTTTTATGTGTTGCCCCCCGTCGGACGGATTCCTTTTGTTTGTTTTAAATTTATTTTATACAAAAGCTTAGGTATTGATATAGGTATAGATATTTATCGATTGAGAAACTACGTATCGTATTTTACATCATATTATTATACATCGTATTTCTCTCTGCTGCTGGAAGAAAACTCATGAATGAGTTAACCTCGCTTTTGTACATAGTATTTAGATATTCTTTCAAATCTGTTTTTATTGCATTTTTCTTTTTTGTGTACAATAAGTATAAATAAATAAATAAACTACTTTTCAATAAACTTACTACTACTTTTCAATAAAAAGATCCAAACGCATTCTGTGGCCATTTCATTTTTGTAAAATTCCTAATAATTTCACTGTCTATGTCATTGCAAGTTCATAAGTTTACACATTCCTGAAAATCATAAGGTACAGATGACGGAAAGTCGCTCTCCCTGACCCTTACTGGTTCTGTGTGCTTAGTTCGGGTTTTTTAACGCTTTCGATAGCGTAAAAGTTAACTCAAATTTGCATGCCGTTGAAACAGCGCCCCTAGTGGCAAACGTAGTCAAACGCTGTATCTCGATACAAATTATTAGAGTTAACTTTTACGGTATCATCGAGAACGTTAAAAAACTCGCAGTAAGCACACTGATGCATGGGGGTACCCGAGAGGTGGCGGCGTCGTTTAGTCGAATTAGCTATTGTTCATATCAACCGACACTGTGAGAGAGATGAGGGAAAAAGAAGTGGAAAGAGATGAACAACAGATCGAACGCTTCTCCTTACCTTGGTGACCTCGACTGAGCTTTATCTCTGTTAAGATGCAATTTGTTGAATAAGTAGAGACTTCAGTTGCTTGGCCAGACAAGCCCCGCACGTTAGTTGCAAAAAACGGACTTTTACACATGTATTCGTGTCTAGATGTTTTTTTTTTTTTTTTTATTGCCCTTGTAGGCAGACGAGCATACGGCCCACCTGATGGTGAGTGGTTACCGTCGCTCATGGACTTCAGCAATGCCAGGGGCAGAGCCAAGCCGCTGCCTACCGCTTAATACTCTCCATAAGCCTCGTTTGAAGAAGGACATGTTTTTCTTTTTGGTCTTTTTCATAAAGACTCGACCTCTATTCTAAAAGTTTTAAATAAATCTTATCCTCAAAACGGTCGCATAAACACTTAAACTAATAAATAAAAGTTAAGTCTCTGTTTATATGACATAGTGATAACTCTCCGAAATACATGTACAAAAAAATGTCTGCCATTTTTTTGACGAAACAGTTTTCAATGGCAAATGAAGCAAAGATAGCAAATGGTTTAAGGAATAATTTCTTTTTATTTTAGAAAAAGAATTAGGGCTCCGCGCAAAACACAAAATCCGAGAAACAAGAGGAGCTGTAAACTAATTACTGTGTGTAGCTAACTCACAAATGCTTACTAACACTAAATCTGAGCGTCTGCGCCTCTCCGTTCAAAGGACCAAGTTACTAAGCGCTGTCTATTTATCCCTACATAAACAAAAATGCAGGAAGGAAATGTTTGTGTTAACAAGAATAATAGAATAACATGATCTATTTAAATGATCAATGTCGACTGTTTGACCCCTACAAGGCTTCGTATTCTCAAACAGGTTTCTGCGTTACGTTTTTTATTTCTAGTTTTGTTGATAATGACTGTGATGAGTACCTCTATGAGTTTTATTCAAATTTGCAGCGATATGTTTGTTGGTTTAGGGGTTTCTGGCGATGGTTGTCGTTCTGGCGGAGCCCGAGTTCGATTTTATTGGAACAAAGTTCCTTATGGGACGATGCAGAGGGGTACCCTTACCGGGAATAAACGTCCGTAACGTAAGATTTTTATTTTTTATGTATAGTCTTAGTATGATGGCTATACAGTGTCTAATGTATAGTCTACGTGATGACGGTTATTATTATTATTCATATAGATAGCTGTTTCTTTGTATATTATTATTATATATATTTTTATAAATCATTGTGAATAAAATAAGGTTGATAACTTTGAAAGTACTTTTTTTTGTTTATTTTTATCAATAAGAAAATCACAATAAAAAAGTATACCCGAATAATTATTTTCTTTATACCTCGAATAGAACTTAAAATTAATATTTTTATAATAAAGAACTTCGTTCCTATCCAGTGTCCCACGACACCGCACATCTTTTTTTATTGCCGTATAGGCAGGCGAGCATACAGCTCAACTGAGCGTGACGTCAGCAATAAGGACAGAGCCAAGCCACTGCTTACCGTAATAAAACCGATTTCCTTAGGCAGTGTCTTTGTCGAAGATGATTGGTATCCGGAGCTTTAGTTGTACTTTTCTTGTCTGACGTTCGCGTTCCGATACCCGTAACACAGGAGAAATTATTACCTTGTGACAGAGGAGTTTAGGACGTTTTTATTATTATGTAGATGCGTGATCGAGCTCATTGGATATTTCTTGGTAATTGGTTTGAAGCCCATAGATATTGCAAGTTAATGCAGCCAATATACGTACCGGTTTGAAAAGTGGAACAAACAATAAAATTGAGAAACCGACCTCATGCTCAAGGCGGGTAATGGTATTTGCGTCGTGAACTCAACGCCGGGTGATCCGTGGTCTTGTTCACCAGTTCATGTGTTAATAAAATAATTAATTCGCTTGAAGTTATTTAATTTAACAAAGGATTCCTAATATACCCGACTTACGGTTTTAAATCTAAATCGATTCTAAAAGTATTAACATAATAACATGTTTGGTTTTGTATTGTAGTCAAAATTATTACAACTAATTACAGAATAGAGTGTTTAAAAACCATTTATATCGCACGAAGTTTTAATGTTGGCATTTCAAAATGGCGCACCTCCACAGAGCTCAGGGAATATTTCCTTTTAAGCATTATTAGTAAAACAAGAGTCAGGGTACTTGTTTACATTTGCAAATATCAGAACTCATAAAATTCTGCATATAGGATTCCCTTTGTTTTCGGGTCATTTACATTTAAACTTTGGTCATAGCCACGGTCAACGACATGGCAATGTCAGCCTGTGTATTGTTTGCTGACTACATTAAAAGGTGCTAATTTTTTAACATAAATTCATTAAAAAGGCTGTTCAGAATTACTTTTTCCCCTTATTACTTGTTTGTTTAGATTGGTAGATGACAGATTGGGCTAGGCGCGTATTATCCATCCGTGTCGGTCCGTTGAGAGTGTGTTTCTTTAACATTTATACTAGAAGGATAAAAGCCTCTTTTAGTCTGTTGACTCTAATACAAAGCGTACGCGCGAAGTGCTTTCTAACGAAACATATCACAGCTGCCACAGCCGGATACTGAAAGATCTTTCAGGAATTGTAATTCTTAGAGACAATTAAAAATCGGTAGCGTAGGACGGGGAAAATCCCATAGACACAGCCCACTGAGTTTCTCGGTGGACCTTCTCAGTGGGTCGCGTTTCCGGTCCGGTGGTAGATTCTGCGAAGGACTGCTATTGTTAGGGCCAGTGTTAGCAACACTCCCGATTTGAGCCCCGTGAGCTCACCTACACGTGAAGAAGAATCTGAAATAGCCTCTCAAGGCTAGAGGCCTCTGGGTCTGCGGAGGGACTTCGGTTCCCTCTGTATTATGTACCGCATGTTCCATGGGGAGTGCTCTGAGGAATTGTTCGAGATGATACCAACGTCTCGTTTTTACCATCGCACCGCCCGCCACCGGTGTAGAGTCCATCCATACTACCTGGAGCCACTGCGGTCATCCACAGTGCGTTTCCAGAGATATTTTTTGCCACGTACCATCCGGCTATGGAATGAGCTCCCCTCCACGGTGTTTCCCGAGCGCTATGACATGTCCTTCTTCAAACGAGGCTTGTGGAGAGTATTAAGCGGTAGGCAGCGGCTTGGCTCTGCCCTTGGCATTGCTGAAGTCCATGGGCGACGGTAACCACTCACCATCAGGTGGGCCGTATGCCCGTCTGCCTACAAAGGCAATAAAAAAAAAAAAAAAGATAGGTATGAAAAAAAAACAAAAAAAGGGGAAAACCTTTTCCTTTTCCACACCGATCCGTCGCCGTCGAGCTGGGGGCTGGATGGGACAGTGCGAGTGTGCGTCCCGGCTCCGGTAGGCTACGGCCTTCTCCTGGTGAAGGTCACGGGGCGACCTGAGGGGGCTGAGGCAGCGCGCTACCAGCACTATAGCGGGCGGCCACGGAGTACAAAATTGATATTAAATAATCATATTCGAAATCTCTTCAAAATAAATCTTTTTAAAAAAAGGGATAAAATCTAACACTGAAATTTAATTCCGATCTTATATATCAGGGGTCACCACCTAGTTTCACTCAGGCTCCGTTTTAGGAAATGAAATTACCATCCCGGTACGCACAACATGTTATTGAAAAAAAAATTCATTAAACAAATTTTAATGTAGGTATTTACGGAAATAACAAAGGTATTTTAGCTAGCATTGAGAAATTTTTTTTGTTGCGGCCTACCAGCTGTCTCAAGTTTAGAGGCAAATTGATGCGAGCAACATTAAAGCCTTGAGATATTCATGAGTAAGGCGAGATCGAAACTTATTCTTAATGAAGTTAATCTTCAAAAATACTGCTTCATAAATACTTAGTCTGGCCATAAATACTGTTACAATTAAAAATAAACAAAATATTACATTTGAATTTGGAATCTGTCATTTTTATATGATTGCTCATTGAGTTTTCTCATTTTGACGCCAATACATTGTAAAATATTTTGCGATATTAAAATGGAGTGGGGTGATAAAGAGAACCGAATCGCTGTGATTGCATTACACAAAGTACGTATGGAGCCAAATGCAATTTTTAAAACTCTCCATACGCTTGGTATTAGTAAAATGTTTGTGTACCGGGCTATTAATAGGTGCGATTAGACCTCCTCTGTTTGTGAAAGAAAAAGATCTGGCCGTCCACGTATTGTTCGTACGAAAAAGGTGGTCAAAGCAGTAAGGGAAAGAATTTGAAGAAATCCTGTCCGAAAGCAAAAGATTTTATCTCGGGAGATGAAGATAGCGCCTAGAACCATGTCGCGTATTTTAAAAGATGACTTAGGACTTGCAGCCTATAAGAGACGTACTGGTCATTTCTTAACTGATAATTTAAAAGAGAATAGGGTGGTAAAATCGAAACAACTACTGAAACGGTACGCAAAGGGAGGTCATAGAAAAATCTTGTTTACGGATGAGAAAATTTTTACAATTGAGCAACATTTTAACAAACAAAATGACCGTATTTATGCTCAAAGCTCTAAGGAAGCTTACCAATTAGTCGACAGAGTGCAACGTGGGCATTATCCGACTTCAGTGATGGTTTGGTGGGGTATTTATTAGCTATGAAGGAGTGACTGAGCCATACTTTTGTGAAAAAGGTATCAAAACATCGGCACAAGTGTATCAAGATACCATTCTTGAGAAGGTAGTGAAGCCCCTTAACAACACCATGTTCAAAAATCAAGAATGGTCCTTCCAGCAAGACTCGACGCCAGGTCATAAAGCTCGGTCTACGCAGTCTTGGTTGGAAACGAACGTTTCGTACTTCATCAGAGCTGAAGACTGACCGTCGTCTAGTCCCGATCTTAATCCGCTGGATTATGATTTATGGACAGTTTTAGAGAGTACGGCTTGCTCTAAACGCCATGATAATTTGGAGTCCCTAAAACAATCCATACGATTGGCAGTGAAAATTTTTCCCATGGAAAGAGTGCGTGCTTCTATTGATAACTGGCCTCAACGTTTAAAGGAGTGTATTGCAGCCAATGGAGACCCCTTCGAATTAGCTTTTTATACTTTAAATTGTTTTATATTTATGTATTAAACTAACACACTGTAAAAGTAATAAATGTTATTTGCAATATAATTTTTTTTATTTTTAATTGTAACAGTATTTATGGCCAGACCAAGTATATGTTGACCCAAACAAAGTTTCTTTTTTATTGCCAGAGAAGAATTACCAGTTTCTCTGATGTTTTAGAAGTAAGAAGTTTCAAACAAAGTAAGAAGTTTCAAAGCTATTTTTTGCTCTTCTGGATATTTATTACCACCACACACAATTTTCGTCCAGAACTTTTCGCTGGAATCTTCCGTACTCTGTAGTGCAAGTTGCTGTATTCTCGTGGTCCGCACAAGATGGGTCCACAAAGGAACTAGTATCGCCAAGAAAGCTCGAGACTTACACCGCCAACTATTGTCAGATAGCGGAAACACATATCTTTTTTTTTTTTTTTTATGATTGAAAGTTTACTGGTGGCCCGAAGGCCTTTCCAGTTTCACCAGGACAGGTGGGCGAGCAAAGGCTCAGCCAAGAGGGGTGGGATTTGCTAAAAATTGCCCGAGCGCCTCCGAAGGAGACCTAACAACTCAAGAGCAATTGTTTCGCGAATGAATCTACTACCGGATCGGAATCGCGACCCGCTGAGAAGATCCGGCGAGAAACTCAGCGGGCTGATGCATGGGTTAGGTTGCACGTCGACCTCTTTGTCGAGTTCGACGAGTACGGTTACCGGGGTCCCTAAGCCTGCCCCTAGTATTAGAGCTGAAGGCATCTAATGCAAAGGTTATTGGATCTGATGGATCCGTAAGGACGTGTCTAGGGCGTCGACGGTGACTGGCTCCTGCATGATCAGGATTCGGGGAGTAGTCAGCGGCGGCAACGATAAGGCGATTATCATGACGCATAGCCTTATCGAAGTATCGTTCCGACGCTGACTTCATGTATTTCCGAATTGATTCGAGGCCCAGGTCGTCGTGTAGGTCAACGTTCCTCACGAACCACGGAGCCCCGACAGCTAACCTGCAAAAGCGGGATTGTAGGGATTGGAGGGTGTCTATGTGTGTGCGGGCCGCGTGAGCGAACACCACACTCGCGTAAGTCATGACGGGCCTTATGCAAGTTTTGTAAAGTGTCACCTTGTTCCGAAGGGACATTTTACTCCGCTTACAGATCATGGGGTAGAGTCTACCGAGAATAAACGCGGCACGGTCACGGACTGATTTTATATGCGGGCGGAATGTCATCGATGCATCCAGGGTAACGCCCAGGTACTTGACCTTCCTGGCCCAGGGTATGGGTTGTCTAAAGAGAGTAATCGGGGGTGTGAGATTCCTCCTCCTAATCCGGGAGGAAATCCGTGTGGAGCTTCCCCTCTGAAATAGCGCCGCAGTACTTTTCACTGGGTTGATGTCTATGCGCCATATTCGGAACCACTGTCCTAGGGCTAGGGCTGCGCTCTGAAGCTTCTTCGCGATTAGGGACTTGTTTCTACTGGAATAGTAAACAGTCGTGTCGTCGGCGAATAAAGCTAAATGGGTCGGCGGCGACCGGGGAATATCGTTGACGAATAAGCTAAATAGGAGGGGTGAGAGGACAGAGCCTTGCGGGACTCCAGCTGTGAGAGGTCGTGGGGAGGAGCGGGTTCCCTCGACTCCATATCGAAAAGAGCGGTTCGACAAGAAGTCCTGTATGATGAGCACGAGACTATCCGGCACGCCCATGTTGAATAGTTTGAAAATTAAACCATTGTGCCAGACTTTGTCGAACGCTTTTGCGACGTCGAAGAAGAGAGCTCCCGTGTATAACGGTTTTGGTCGATTAAGCCCCACAAGAATGTGCTCCGTTAGGCGGTGCACCTGTTGAACGCATGAGTGATTTGTACGGAATCCGAATTGTTCATCGATGAGAATGCCCTTGGATGAGAGGAAATCTCTGAGGCGCTTGTAGAGCAGACGCTCATACAGCTTGCCTAGAGACATGAGGAGGCTAATCGGGCGGTAACTCGTCGGATGATTTTTTGGTTTACCGGGTTTATGTATGCCGATAACGTCCGCTTCTTTCCACACTGCGGGAAAGATACAGTTCGCCATAGCGGCATTGAAAATAGATGCCAACATCACGATGAGTTGGACGGGTAGAAGTTTAATAACGCGGTTAGATATACCGTCGGAACCGGGAGCCTTGCGAGGACGTAGGTCTTTGATCAAGTCTTTAACTTCCATCGGGGTGACGGGTGGTAACGCATCCGAGGGTGGCAAGGAGGCTCTGCGTTCTACCTCACTGTCTACTAATTCTACATGAACAGGGTCCACGGATTGAGTGCTGGGCGTGCACTGGGTTTGCAATGTATCGGCCAGCAGCTCTGCTTTTTCGTCATCATCAAAGGCCGCGAGTCGGCCTGAGGGGCCTACGAGGGGGGGCATAGTTACTACCGTATCCGATTTGAGAGTACGAGCTAAGCGGTAGTAAGACCTTTGGGAGGGCGCGAGTCCTTCTAAGAAATCAGACCATCTGGCATCTCGGACTTCGGCGATGCGAGACTTTACGTCGCGTTGTAGGGCACGCATTCGAATACGATTTTCCGCGGTGAAACACATATCGAAACTACTCGACTTGCCCAGAATGTTCTCGATAAATCTAGAGATGTCTTATCGACTATAAAAGCTTTGCAGAGATGGGACGAAGTCAGTCAGTAATCGAAACTACTCGAAGCGAAACAGCGAACGGATCACCTGGAGCGAAGCGGATGAAGCCAATTGAGAATCTTAAAGTGTTCGTTAAGTGTTCTACATATTGAAAACAGTTATAATTTATACTTCGGTAGAATTTTGTATTTATCCCGAATCCCGAACCTAGATCCTATACAATTTTCTGGTGAACTTTAATGAAAAATTTAAACAAATTATGAACTTCGATCTTGGTACGTACATATGTATGTAATTCACGGAAAAATCTTATTTTCTCAGCCGTCTGTTCGTTCGCGGAAGTGTTTATTTCGTAATTCAATTGTCAAATATGTGCAATTCATTTGTCACGTACTCGTTAAGCTGTCAAATTTGTTATAATGTCCGCTGTGATTACGGGCAATTTTTGCACGACTTTTTGCCTGTTTATAAAACATAATGAAGGGCTTTTTGGTAAGAACGCGAAAAGGCATGTAGTGTGATTTGTTTTGTTTTTCGAATCTAATGTTGCTTAGAATATAAAAGTGTGACAATGATAATATTTATATGAGGCAAGTGTAGAGAAATAAGCAGTTTATGGATATTTATTACCACCACACACAATATACGTGGCTTCGCGAGATCTTCTAAAAAGGCCATAAGAGTCTCAGAAAATCACGTAATACCACTTAGAAAATATTAAAGCTAATTAATCAATTCAATGTGAAACTTTACGCTGCCAATCGGCGAAATATATCGTTAAAAAAGATGGGTAAATTCTCAAGACGCAGATTATCATACTATAATAAGGACTGTATTAAATTCCAGTCTTAATATCCAAGGGCTTTCCTTCAAATATAAAAAAGGCATTAGGATTCATGTTCATTATATACATATATGTATAATGTATAAAGAAAACTCCAATGCTTTAAAACAGTCTTCTTTATTTCTTAAAAAAACTAATTGGCTTACAAATTATTTACACTATTGTATATCGGCGACGTTTCGATGTGATTAATACTAAATGAACACTCTTTAACATTTGCGAGCGCTGGTAGACAAGCAAGTGGTACATCAACACCCGGCCAATACAATGTTTGGTCGTGACGTTATTATATACTTGACAACACGACCAGTATGAGATGGATGACGCGAGAGTATGACACTTCGGTGAATGTCATGCTTCCAACCGTAGCGTTATTTATTCTAATGCTAGATCCTTGATAGGCACCTTATCGAACAGTTTGAATGTTTCGTGAATTATCTTGGAGACGATAGCCTTGACCATGGGAGGAGCCACCTCCTGAAAGATTTCCCGCCAGTTGCTGTTTGCGAAATCGTGGATAGTCTTCGCTGTGGAAGAAAGCATTGGGTAATTGTAAATGCAAACAACTTATCAGTGCGATTCTCAATAAGATACAGAGAAGACGGAAGATCATTTTTTAATACGCTTTTATTAGCTACAGACGTAGTATGTGTGTTTGTAACGGAATCTTTAAACATGATTTTGACCCCCTTCAAAACGTCGGATTAACTCAAAATTTGGTATACCTATTAAGGACCGAAGACAAAAAAATATAAAAAAAAATGAAAAAATTAAAATACAACTAAAAAATGGAAAATAAATAATAGCTTTTAAAAAACTAACAAAATACGCTTTTATAGAAAATTCAACTAAAAAATAGAAAATAAATTTGAATTAAAAAAGTGTAAGAAAAAATGATTTTATTGTAAAAAAGCGTGTAAAAAAGCGTCATATACATATATATATATATATATACATATAAATGAATTGCTGTTCGTTAGTCTCGCTAAAACTCTAAACGGCTTAATTTTGGTCTTGAATTATTTGTATTTGTGAAAGTCCAGAGAAGGTTTAAAAGGTTTAAATAAATATTTTTCCTTTAATGTGTGTCCCCCCATCAGACGGATTCATTTTGTTTGTTTTAAGTTTATTTTATACAAAAGTTTAGGTATTTTATTTCTCGATTGAGGCACTACGAAGTTTGCCGGGTCAGCTATTTTATTATATAAATAATAACTTACCCAAATCACGGTTGCCGTTAAACAAATTCTGGAACTGGTATTCGACTTTGGAGACGTCCTCGGCGCTGTGCTTCCAGTCGCTGACGTGCCAGTACCTGTCGCCCTCCACTATTCTCTCCTCCACGTCTAGAATTATCTTCATTATGATGTCCCCTAGAATGGTGAGTTTTAACTTAAGACACATGAAACCAGCCGAACGTCATAAATTGTTGTTTGGTCAGCAAATTTTTTTACTGGTGGTAGGACCTCTTGTGAGTCCGCATGGGTAGGTACCACCACCCTGCCTATTTCTGCCATGAAACAGTAATGCGTTTCGGTTTGAAGGGTGGCGCAGCCGTTGTAACTATACTGAGACCGTAGAACTCATATCTCAAGGTGGGTGACGCCATTTACGTTGTAGATGTCTATGGACTCCGGTAACCACTTAACACCAGGTGGGCTGTGAGCTAGTTCACTCATCCAAGCACTAAATAAAATAAAAATGTCAACAAAAGGTCGTCGTACTCCACAGGTGCTGCAACCTGGTGTGGTACCACCGCATTAGGAATAAGAATACTTGTTCGCGGCTTCGGTGATGAGAAGCCGTTTTCTCTTATGCACGATCAGCTCTTCAAGAGCTAAGGCTGTATGTTGGAATATAGACACTTTAAACTATAAAACAACACCTCAAATTTCCTTGCAGTGTCGAGACTGAACTCAGAAAGGGCAGAGAGACTTTGGCTTTATGACTAGCCAAACCAATAGTTCTACGTATGTGGAGTAAACTATATAAAACAACACAAATAACAATAAATACTCTAACATCCAGAAATAGCTTACGGATTCTGATCCTGTACTTTCCGGTGCCTTCGATGGGTAGTATCAGTAGTTGGCCACCCAACGTGTATTCACCAACCAGTGTCACAGAGCACTTCAGATCTAGAAGGGTCTTGTCGTGTAACCGCCTGAAAGATACAATAAATAGCCCTTTAGGTAAATGTACTTGTCCACATTGCGAAGTGTTCACTATGTGGAAATACGCACAAAAATAGCAAGTTTGAAATTATTAGCTCACTTTTTTCACACAGATCGGTGGGTGAGCTTCACGGGCACAACCTTAAAGAATTTGCTAACACTAGCCCTAGTAAGAGCAATGCATCGCAGAATGTACCACTGACCCACTGAGAAGAGCCGGCGAAAAGCTCACTGAAACCACTCAGGATAAGCTGAGATGACATTTCCTTGTCTGCTTCGGGATCTTACATATAACGCCAACAATAGGAACGGCAATATCACCTCAAATTTAAAACTACACAGTTCCTTAGGCCTCTGACGGTCGTGTCTCTAAAATCCATGTGCAAGCCAGCCTGGACGGTGTTCACCCGGCCCACGGTCATCGGATCCATGGTTTCAATACCGAGATCGGCGATTCCCGCTGCGAGAAACGGTACCGCCTTCTGCGCTGAGGACTTCAGACAAGCCGTGTCTTTTGGTCGGCATGGTGTTATAAATTTTTCTGAAATTTAACGAAACGCTAATTGTATATTGTAGTTGGTAGCAGCGGATGAGCTTGTGGTCACTCGATGTAGGTAAACTGTTGATTTGACCCGACCAGTATTAAGTAATAATAATAACCGCGTGGAAATCACGCAATCTGGCCCCAATCTAGGATTCCGTCTACCAGAGAAAAAGTGGGAACCAGAGACTAATATACATATTTATATACGTTTTAATCTATACATATATACATACAGTGGCGGATTAATGGTCCAGAGCGTTAGAAGTCGTCGTGGCCTAACGGATAAGTCCGGTGCATTCGTGTTGAGTGATGCACCGATGTTCGAATCTCAGGCGGGTACCAATTTTTCTAATGAAAAACGTACTCAACAAATGTTCACGATTGACTTCCACGATGAAGGAATAACATCGTGTAATAAAAATGAAACCCGCAAAATTATAATTTGCGTAATTACTGGTGGTAGGACCTCTTATGAGTCCGCGCGGGTGGGTACCACCGCCCTGCCTATTTCTGGTTTGAAGAGTGGGGCAGCCGTTGTAACTATACTGAGACCTTAGAACTTATATCTCAAGGTGGGTGGCGCATTTACGTTGTGGATGTCTATGGGCTCCAGTAACCACTTAACACCAGGTGGGCTGTGAGCTCGTCCATCCATATAAGCAATAACAAAAAAAAAAGAGGGCCCTAGGCAACCATTTTATCGGCGCCTTTGTACCGGCCATAAATGGCAATCATAATACTATAAATTTTAACTAGTTGTTTTGCAATTACGATGACGTATCATCAAACCCTAGACTTTAGTAGACCAGGACCCTTGTACTTACGCTAATGCGCGAATGAAATATGACGTTATAACTGCTAGAAATCAAGAGGGACGACAGAACGAACATCGAAATTCATGATTCCTCTGGGAAATAGGCCAAATAGAAATAATCTATTATAGATTTCGATTTTCTTTATTTATTTAAAAATTCTGAGCTCGCGCGCCCCTTATAACTATATGCCCCTAGGCACGTGCCTAGTTTGCCTTACGGATAATCCGCCTCTGCATACATAGATGTAAAACATTCAGACAAACAACAAACAAACTTGTTCATCACACGTGTGTTTGCCCGATGTGGGAATAGAACCCTCGAACTTCGGCTCAGCCATAAAAGTTACTAATCACCGAGTCAGTTAAAACTATTTCATCAACGTAAGACTTAGATTTCGTGCTCTGGTGCCTTACGAGTACGCTCTAAAATGAGATAGAAGTAAGAGCCTTTGCAAATATATTTATGTTTAAAAAAAACAACACTGCTACTCATATTCTACATAAGCTAATTAATAAGACGCCGGCAAACAGGTCAAGGTCGTTAGATTATTAGCACAATTGACAGCTTTAAAATACAATAACAATGATTTGGTAACAAAAGTTTTTTGTAAATCATTGCAAAATTGAATGTAACAGTAATGTAAATATACGTAAAATTAATAATGTAAATTGTTGAAAATTAAATTGGTTTAGTTGAATTTAAAAATAAGTAATGAAAGTACATAGATATACCTATTTCATAAAGCAAATCTAAAACATTACATCGTGAGATGAATTTCGTAGCTATCAATGGATTCACCGCGCGGATGTCGTGTCCATGATGCCGCAGAGGGAGGAATTGAAGACTACCAGTGGACTTGCGACGCTAGGGAGACCCTATCAATGCGCATTACGCTCGCCTTCATTCCCCTGCCTGGCCAAGGATTGTAAGTTTTTTTTATGATTGGAAGATTCCTGGTGACCCAGTGGCCTTTCCAGTTTCGCCAGGACAGGTGGGCGAGCAAAGGCTCAGCCAGGAGGGATGGCATTTGCTAACAGTTGCCCGAGCGCCTCCAAAGGAGACCTAACAACTCAAGGGCAGCTGCTTCGCAAATGAATCTACTACCGGATCGGAATCGCGACCCGCTGAGAAGATCCGGCGAGAAACTCAGCGGGCTGATGCATGGGTTAGGTTGCACGTCGACCTCCTTGTCGAGTTCGACGAGTACGGTTACCGGGGTTCCTCAGCCTCAGTGTTAGTGTTAGTGTTAGAGCTGAAGGCGTCTAATGCAAAGGTTATTGAATCTGATGGATCCGTAAGGACGTGTCTAGGGCGTTGACGGTGACTGGCTCCTGCATGATCAGGATTCGAGGAGTAGTCAGCGGCGGCAGGATTGTAAGTATCTACTAGCCGTCTTTACATGTGCACTTATTTATTTAATTCTTTTAAATTGTCATTTTATTTTATTTCGAATCGTTTATCCAAATTTAATTTGAATTCCCAAAAAAAGGGTCCTGTAAGTTTTTCCAAGTTGGCATCTTCGATCGAAACTATTTAACCAATTCAATAATGGAAGTCAATACAACAAAAATTCAGTTGTTACATGCCACAAGAAACTAATTGAAGTTTAATAGCTACTATTTTGGGAATAGTTTCGTACAATATGTTGTCGATAAGGCCAGCTCATTGGATTTCAAATTTACACATCTAATAGGTAAAGTAGTTAGGTAATAATAATAGATAATAAATAAGAGTATTATTTTGTTTCAGTCCAAAGTCTACCACGGAATAACCACTTAATGAGACAGTACAGTTAAAAACCTGATAGTTTTTAAATATAAATGTACTATAAATCATTGTCAATTGTGTATATCACATTCAAATCACATTCAATTGTATATTACATTCAAATGCATGTTTTATTTTGCTAAGTTTGATTTGTATGCTTAATATTCGTCAGAACCGGGCTGGTGTGCAATCACTGGTACACATTAGTTAATTGACCGTCAAATTATCGGAGACTTGATGAGTCACTCATCTTCTTCTTACAGGCATACTTTTTGTCATGCTAGAAAGAGATAGACCAGCCATTAATCAGAAGATACGGGTCTATGACATTGATTTCCTCGAATAGTAATTTTCCAATTTTATTTTTCTGCGGTCTGTTTTGAAGCCTGGATCTACCACTAACTACATACATACTTAAGCAAATTTGGACTTCAAATTTGGTTTGTTTATTGTATTAGGCGGGTAAATCTCACGTCACGGTGGTCCGTTCGAGCATTCTCACTTTACATGTCAGTTATTAACACAACAACTCACCTAAATCTGTCGCATCGGACGCGACAAACGCACACGCAAACAGAAAACAAAGAACCAACATCGTAAGCTATTCACAAAACAGTGATTCATTTCTTTGAATGCACTTGTCTTATATACTGACCACAATCGATTAGTCGTACTAATGTCGTTATGTGGTTACGAATTGATGGAAAATTCAATAATGCTATCGGCGATTACGCTGACAAAAGCTTGGCAACGTCTGGCTTGTTGGAACTTAAGCAGTACAGACTTCCTCGCCAATTGTCTGAAACACTACCAATTCGTGATTAAAACTTCATGTCTAGAAGGGATTAAAATAATGCCCAATAAACGTGTTGATTTTTGGATTTTTGAAGGTTGTTGGACTACTTATTCGGGATAGGCGTCATATAGGATTACTAGAGCAATATGTCTTCGTCTTAAGCTCCCTCTGGCCCGACGTAGAACATATAGCTCTCTAGATACATCTATTCAGCAGTTAAAGTGTAATGACCACACCCCTCTTGTCTATTTTAACTATAATCACAAGAAAGGCTCATAGACAAGCCTTTCTAAAAATATGCATAACGTTTTAAAAGTACATTTAAGAGTTTGTGTGCCACGAACACCTTACTCTTAAAACTTTGTCTCAAAGTAGAGGCTGAACTTCTCCGAAGGCCTGCCAGGAAGTCGAAAGATCGGAGGTCAGGAGCCCATAAACATCTACAACGTAAATGCGCCACCCGCCTTGAGATATAAGTTCTAAGGTCTCAGTATAGTTACAACGGCTGCCCCACCCTTCAAACCGAAACGCATTACTGCTTCTCGGCAGAAATAGGCAGGGTGGTGGTACCTACCCGTGCGGACTCACAAGAGGTCCTACCACCAGTAACCAGTTGGGGATACATCCTTTGCGGATTCACCGCGGCTGGAAAAATACAAACAACTTTTTTTATTTTATCTCCAGTTTAATGATCGTAACATGACGAATGTTCTGAGATGCTCTCGAAGTCTCTTTTACTGGTAATGTATTGACAATAGAGATTACCGATCTCTGATAATGATGAATAAAACATTGTTATAATATTAAATTTGACTTAATAAAAAATAAATGTTAACATCTGAATCATCAAGACTTGTTGTCCTTTCAAAATGCCACAATAACTGATGAAACCTTATCTGTTTATAGGAAGTACTTTCTAGGAAGTGAATGCATTTAATATTTGTCATTTTTCTATATTTATGGTAGGTAATTCTAGTTGTAAGACAAATATACATACTTTCGATTTGTAGTTGTTGAAGCACATCATTAGCTAAGTATCTCTGACATTCCCGTCAATACGTCTAACGAAAAGGCAGAACCCGGCGTGTTTGTTCATTGAATTAAACTTAATTAAAGTAATAAAACATAAGCCAACAGTTTTTAGAATTATTTTCCATTTATTTTTTGGTTTGTTCGTGTTAATTTCCGGAACAGAACTACTGAATGAGTGTTCTTCTAGTTTTCACAAGTAGACAGTGATTAATTTAGGACTAAAGGTGGACTTTATTTCATTAAAATCGCATAATGCGGAAATCAAACATTTTTTTAATGGTATAATTTAAATATGGATTTAAAAAAAACAAATATAAACGTAACAACATAGGTAACAGTTATCAATATAAAACATGTTTTTATTTTTTTTATTGCCTTTGTGGGCAGACGAGCATACGGCCCACCTGATGGTAAGTGCTCACCGTCGCTCATGGACGTCAGCAATGCCAGGGACAGAGCCAAGCCGCTGCCTACCATAAAGTACTCTCCGCAAGCCTCGTTTGAAGAAGGACATGTCATAGCGCTCGGAAAACACCG
This sequence comes from Bombyx mandarina, assembly GCF_030267445.1. Lineage (NCBI taxonomy): Eukaryota > Metazoa > Arthropoda > Insecta > Lepidoptera > Bombycidae > Bombyx > Bombyx mandarina. Next base: position 664,747 of record NC_143229.1, on the reverse strand, counting down.
TGGAGGGGAGTTCATTCCGAAGCCGGATGGTACGTGGCAAAAAAGATCTTTGGAAACGCACTGTCGATGAACGCAGCGGTTCCAGATAATATGGATGAACTCTACTCCGATGGCGGGAGGTGCGATGATAAAAAGGAGATGAGGGAATCATCTCGAATAATTCCTCAGAGCATTTCCCATGGATCATACGGTATAAAACACAGAAAGAACCGAAGTCCCTCCGTAGACCCAGAGGTTCCAAGCGATCCGCGAGAGCAGGATTATCGACCATCCGAACAGCCCGTTTCTGTATGGAGTCAAATGGAAGTAGCTGGTATTTGGGAGCCCCGGCCCAGAGGTGAGAGCAGTACTCCACGCGAGGCCGGACCAGCGCTTTATAAAGCGCAAGTCTCTGCCCAGGCGTGAAATACCGCTTCGCTCTGTTGAGAACTCCTAACATTTTAGAGGCCAATTTGGCTTTACCTTCCAAATGACTCCGAAACTGGACATCGCTCGAAATATCGACCCCCAGAATCCCGATACTCGCGGAAAGCTGCAGGGATACTCCTTGAAATTCCGGCGCCATGACAAAAGGGTCCTTCTTCGCAGTGAACGCGCAAACCTGTGTCTTCAATGGGCTGAACTGAACTGAATTCAGTTTACTCCACTTGGAGACCCGCCCCAGAGAGTTCTCTACTTCAGACACAAGTTTTAATCGCCTCTCGTGTACAACGCTTCGAGAGAGACTCTGATGGCCGATATATCGCGCATCCTCCGTGCCATCATCCGCATAGCAATGCATGCCATCAATAGATAGCATGTCATTCATTGATATGCAGTATGAAAAGCGTGGGGGAGAGCACCGAACCTTGTGGAACACCAGCGTTGATGGTCATGGTATCGGAGCAGCAGCCGTCGACGACAACTGTGATGCTCCGTCCATCCAAACAGCTAGCGATCCACTTGCAGAGTCCCTCAGAGATCCCGTATGCTGGAAGCTTCGATAGAAGTGCCCTATGCCAGACCCTGTCGAAGGCCTTCGCGATGTCAAGGCTCACAGGGAGAGCCTCGCCCTTGCTTTCCAAGGCTTCAGCCCATTTATGTGTGAGGTATACAAGAAGATCGCCAGCTGAGCGACCATGACGGAAACCGTACTGCCGGTCACTGATCAGCTGGCGATCCTCAAGATACTTAAGAAGTTGGATGTTTATGATTCGCTCCATCACCTTGGAAAGCAAGGAAGTTATAAAGAAGTTAAGAATTTAAAAGGTCGCTTTTATATTGTTCGATGTTACATAACAATGAATATTATTATGTAATACGAAAGTATTTGTCTGTTATGTACTGACGCTTAAACTCAACCTATTTCGAAGAAATTCCGTATGGAAATAGTCTGAACCCTGGGAAACAATATAGGCATTTCATCATTGAGGGCGTATCTTCGCTTAAGCTATATAACGTGGAGTCCACGCAAGAAAGTTTACGGTAGGCAGCGGCTTGGCTCTGTACCTGGCATTGCTGGAGTCCATGGGCGACGGTAACCACAGGTGGACCGTCTGCTCGTCTGCCTAATAGGGCAATAAAAAAAGGAAAGCTGTGAACGGGAGTAACACTAGTTGGCAATGGCGTCATATGAAACTAAGCTACAAAAAACAATCACTCGTCACTGTGCATAGGTTGAAAAATATCAGTTCTGCACATTTTTGGAGATTTCCTTTACATTATGATCTTCTTAACACGCAGTTAGGACAGTGAAGTGAAGGTAGGATAATGAACCTGGAAGTTTCGACTCGCTCTTAGCTGAAGGCCAGCGAGCAGTCAGAAGCAGGATACATAGATGTAAAACAGTGAAACAATAAATTATAGGCACGCAGAATTTATTTTCATGGTGTCCGCGCATAGCTTATTTAAACTGACAATATTCAATGACTTAAATTCGCGGGCTGTTGCAATTCAGTAATATTCTTTGCAGATTAGGGTTAAGAGTGATACTCCAAATAGTCACATTTACCAGACTGGGAAAGTAATTTCAAAGAATTCATTACAAAGAAAAAAATCACATTACTGTACATAAATACATATAATTATGTCCATACATGAAACAAGAGCCGCGGGTAAATTGGATCTAAAACTACACTACGCTTTCATTTTGTGTCATAAAACATTCAATCGATATTTTCACATTTTTTTTAAGTAAAAGACATTCTTGCTAAAAATAAGCTTCAACGTATAATTAATTGAATTACGCACCAACAAATCCTACAATGCTAATTACATATCGACGCTTGAAAGGCAAACGTGACTAAGCGACAATAACTGATTTGTACATAAATGATAGGCAATATAAATAAATAATAATTCTTCTTCTTCGTCGCTTTCTTCATTGCTGAAGGTCGTGTCCCTGAAACTTGACCGTTGCCTGTCTCGTGAGCTGTTTCCATCTCGTCCGGTCCTCAGCTGCTCGAATGGCGGTTGCGACTGGCAACCCAGTTAGAGCGGTTACTTGATCACACCAACGGCTAGGTAATCGGCCGCGGGGTCTCTTTAAATAATAATAATAATAATAATGCGACAAACTTTAGATGGTTGGGAAGGTGGCATAAAGATAGGCGGAGTAAAGATATCGAATCTCAGGTACGCGGACGATACCACCCTCTTCGCTTCATCGGAAAATGAAATGGTGGAGCTACTTCACAAACTGGAAACTGTCAGTATGAAAATGGGGCTTGCTATTAATAAATCCAAGACCAAGCTAATGATTATTGACCGTTTCAAAGCTATCCAACGCAACAATCTCCTACATGACCACGAAACCGTAACCCAGTTCCCATACCTTGGCTCACTGATTACCAACAAAGGAAGTAGCGAACCGGAAATACGGAGACGGACTGGCATGGCAAAATCTGCAATGACCCAACTGAGCAAAATCTGGAGAGACCGTAATATTACCCACCGAACTAAAATACATCTGGTCCGCACCCTTGTCTTCTCCATTGCTCTATATAGTGCAGAGACGTGGACACTCAAAGCCGCAGATAGGCAGAGAATCGACGCTTTTGAGATGTGGTGCTGGCGACGTATGCTACGAATACCATGGACGGCCCGCCGCACCAACATATCTATTCTCAGGCAGTTAAAAATAGAAAAGATTCATCGTCTATCCACAATCTGCCTACAAAGAATATTGCGGTATTTTGGTCATATTGCACGTAGGGATACCAGCAATTTGGAACGCCTTGTGGTGACCGATAAAATAGAGGGAAAAAGGCCTAGGGGTAGAGGTCCCAAACGATGGTCGGACCAAATAGCGGAGGAACTGGGAATACCTATCAGCGACGCACTCCACCGGGCTGCAGGGCGGGATCGATGGAGACAGTTGGTTGACGAAATCGGACGGAGTCACGATCCTCAGCAGTGAGGAACCGATCGAAGAGAGAGAGATAGGCAATAACCATATTCGATGCGCAAAAAAAAATATATTACTAGGTCTATTAAAATCATTTCAATCCTACAGCTACTAGCTAGATTCTACTACAGCTAGATTCGATAAAATAAATTTTGTTTTCAGGTATTTCAACTTTAAATTAGTCTACTGTAAAGTTCACGCATTGTCGCTTAGTCACGTTTGCCTTTCAAGCGTCGATATATTATAAGAGCCGGTTCCGATATTGTCGCATTGCGTGGCGCGAACGTGTCTATAAATGTAAACATGAGTCTAGAGGTTTGTCGATTTGCATTTTTTAAAATACGTAAACAATAAACAACAGCAACCGCGGAATAAAATTAAATATGTTAACTACGATATTTAATCCGATTTACAAGGCGTGTTATCAAAAATAATTAATACCATGTAGGTAGGTTATACTATGTCATACTTAATAAAACAATTCGATTTTTTTCCTACCTATTCTAGTAACCTCGAGGGGTTATTCTAGATTCATCGAACTAGTAGGTGAGTTCACGGGAACATGACGACGTTGCTAACACGAACCCTAGCAAAGAGCAGTGCTTCGCAGAATCTACCACCGGATCCGAAACGCGACCCACTGAGAAGATCGCGCGAGAACCTGTGAGTGGTCTGTGGGTTAATTTACTCGCCGAGCACTTCGTCGCAAGCGACGGGTTCGGTTAGAACGATGATCGGCTCAAAATTATTAAGACAATTAACATTTACAAAACATGAAGCTATAAAACGAACCTATGCGTATTGTATGAAATAGTTGAGCACAAATAATTTTGTTTTATCAACACATTCTTCTAAGAAACAATTTATTGTTTATACAAATAAAAAAATGGATTAAATTTGTAAATTCATAATTTTTGTTATAACTTTATTCTAATTGAAATCGTTATTATCTGTGAAGAAAAATGTGTCCACCAAGCGACATCTATATTTCAATTTCCATATTATTACTCAGTGACGGCTTCAAGAATTTAACTAGGTGGCGCTTTTGTGTAAAACACTGTTCTCAATTTTTTTTTACGACAACATATTATTATGAAAGGGTGAATTATTATTAGGCCGGCTCTCCCCCGAACCACCGGTTCTCTGTGTAGCCACGGACTCCCAATTGTTACACTAAATGAAAATATCATCATGAATGTATGTTCAATGAGAATTTTAGTTTTCTATACTTTCCATTTTTCATATCCCTCATAAGAACCCGTATAAGGATGCTACAGTTTATCATTTTCGAACTGGAAATTTAATATTGACTCATAAACTAGTTAAAGCATGAATATCTTTAAATATTACCCTAATTCTATGTAGATTAAATTTAATTAGAATTGCATTTAGAAAAGCTGAAATCATAACACTTCCATGTTAAGCCTGTACTGTCGAAACAATCTAGATATAATGTGCTACAACTTAACATCAAGAAATTGAACATTTGAGTTTATTACCGTGGCAGAATTACAGAAGATTTTGCTATAATGAGATATACCATATCGTTTACTAACCTGAAAACAGTTTTAGTTGTCTTTACGCTTCAGTGTGCTTAGTGCGAGTTTTTTAACGTTCTCGATAGCGTAAAAGTTAACTCAAATTTGTATGCAGTTGGAACAATGTCCCTTTTTTGGTCAGGAGGAAATCGCCGGACTTCCGCCCTCACCTGGGGATGGAGGGCGGGGCATGTCGGAGTCGAACTGACTAAAATCTCCTGTCGCTCAACAACCCGCGTCCGAACCTCGCATGAGACAGAACCCATGAAAAGGCAAAGGGGGAGAGTGAAGCGTTTAGTGCGGAGTACATCTCTCCCATCACCCTCCCCCTGGAACAATGTCCCTAGCGGTAAACGTAGGCTATCGAAAACGTTAAAAACTCGCACTAAGCACACTGATCGAAGTCTTGTGCCCACAAGCGGTATGATTTCTTGAAAAAAAATAGCAAATGTACGAGACGATATCTCATATCATCACTTTCAGGTTATACCTAAATGACGATCATCAACTTGGAATAGTCCGCCATGAGCATCCATAGAGCATGTTTTAATGAAAATAAAAAAAATAAGATCCTTTCCTCAAATCTTTGTGAAACGCACACGTGTCGTCTCCTACGCATCCGCTACTTCCAGCTCTGGTTGACCACAAAACTACGCCATTTTATCATTACAATGACGTCAGTACTGGTTTTATGACGTATATACTATAACATTATCTTATAATTTACAAACAAATCGAGTATAGAAAATATTAGACAACGTTTCTAGAATATAAATCATATTGGTTTTCAAAGAAACACGGATTAGTCGCGTCAGTAGGCTTCATTGAATTTGTTGATCTTTTTTTCCCGTTAGCAACGTCCTCAGGTTAAAGCCCGTGAGCTCGCATACCAGTCTGGAGTAGCCAGAATAGGCGACCGGTAATTAGTTAGGAAAAAAGTCGAACTAAAGTTTCATTTGTCTAAAGTAAACTAAGCACCCAAGAAGTATAATACACCTAATTCTACGGTTTATTAAATGGTTAAGCTCTCGAGTTCGCCCAGGACGGGCAAAGCTCAAAAAGCCTCCAAGACACCAGTGATGAAAAATCTTTGAACTCTAATAAATATCACAGAACATCAACCTGCAAGAGTGGTATACTCTAAAGACTTATTTATAATTTAGCTATATTATGTTTAAACAGTTTCACCTGATCAGTCCAGTGTCATGTTTCATATTCAATGTTACTGTTTCAATTTTATGCAGAAGAACGAATGCCTGATACTGGTGGTAGGAGCTCTTGTTAGTCCGCGAGGGTAGATATCACAAACCTGCCTATTTCTGCCGTGAAGCAGTAATGCGTTTCGGTTTGAAGGATGGGGCAGCCGTTCTAACTACATTGAGACTTTAGAACTTATCTCAAGGTGGGTGGCGGCATTTACGTTGTAGATGTCTATGGGCTCCAGTAACCACTTAACAGCAGGTGGGCTGTGAGCTCGTCCACCCATCCAAGCAATAAAAAAAAACATGTTGATTGGCAATCTGACTAGACGTTTTACAAGCTTGCAGGAATGCTAAATTATGTTCTGTTTTTTACACCAATCGACAAACTTATCGCTTAAACTTTTATAATTATATCTAAAACAGTTTGAATTATATTCAGGCTTTCTTCTCTAATTATACTAACGTTCAATTAACTTTGGTCTCACGTCTGGTAAACGTCTGGTCTCAAATTGATTCCACCGGCAAATTAAATCGGTTTGTAGGGTTGGACAGTCGTTATATAATACAATTGACTTTCGACTTCGTGGAGTCCATGGGTTTCGGTAACCACTTAACGACAAGGTGGCCGTGAGCACAATCACCAATTTAAGGGTTAAAAAACTAAATTTACGACATACGATCTACTGCTTGGATCCTAGGACATGCATTATTCCCAAAAGTTTTGGAACCTGTGTCCCTAGTGCGAGTTGATCACTTCGATAAAACGGCACAACACGAGAGCCCTCTCATCGTGGCCGCGGACAGAATGGAAAGCAGTCCACGTCGCTCCAAACACGTCATTTCGGATCCTCCCGATCCACTAACGGTGCTTCTAGGTACCTCAAGCACCGGTCACCGTTCTCGTCGAACCCGTCCCCTGCGACGAAGAGCTCTACGAGTAAATTAACCCTCAGACATAGCCCACTGAGTTTCTCGCGGGATATTTTAAGTGGGTCGCGTTTCCGATCTGGTGGTAGATTCTGCGAAGCACGGCTCTTGTTAGGGTTCGTGTTAGCAACGTCATCAGGTTTGAACCCCGTTAGCTCACCTACTAGTTAAGGCGACGCTGATATAGCCTCTCAAGGCTATCAGATTAGGAAGAAAAAAAAAAAAGTGTGAGTTTTTTAATGTTCTCGACAGCGTAAAAGTTAACTCAAATTTGTATGGAGTTGGAACGTTTGCCTACGTTTGGCGCTAGGGGCGCTGTTCCAACTGCATACAAATTTGAGTTAGCTTTTACGCTATCGGGAACGTTAAACAACTCACAATAAGCAAACTGCTGGTCCTGAACCCTGCGCTCGACTGACCGTCTTCAATGTCAACTCGCAAAATAAAAAAAATGTGTTTACTGACAAATATTCACTTAAAAAGAGAATTATTTAATTTCTTAAATCCAACAAGTTAATCTCCGGAGTGATTTGTGTTTGTCTTGTTCGACCTAAATAAACTTAATGCGGTGAACGAACTCATTTCAACAAATACTGCACTTAATGTCAAACATAGTGTCATCGTCATTTTTAGCTCTTTCATTCCATAGAATATTAATGTTATCCTATCCTTTTTTTTATTGCTTGGATAGGTGGACGAGGTCACAGCCCACCTGGTGTAAAGTGGTTACTGGAGCCCATAGACATCTACAACGTAAATGCGCCACCCACCTTGAGATGTAAGTTCTAAGGTCTCAGTATAGTTATAACGGCTGCCCCACCCTTCAAACCGAAACGCATTACTGCTTCACGGCAGAAATAGGCAGGGTGGTGGTACCTACCCGTGCGGACTCACAAGAGGTCCTAACACCAGTAATTACGCAAATTATATTTTTGCGGATTTAATTTTTATTACACGATGTTATTTCTTCACCGTGGAAGTCAATCGTGAACATTTGTTGAATACGTATTTCATTAGTTTGTACCCGCCTGGGATTTAAACACAGATACATCGCTCAACACGAATGCACCGCACGTCTTATCCTTTAGGCCACGACGACTTCAATATCATATATCCATATATTATCAGCAGAAGTTTCACGCGAGTTAGCAAAAGTATCATGCAAGTTGAAGGGTTTATGATTATCTTTAAGATCTATATTCGAAAATTGTTAAATGTAATACTTTTTTCCTACCTATCTATCAGTAGTCTCAAGGGGCTATTCTGGTATCTCCTTGAGCGATGATCGAGATCACGGGGCTTAGCCTGAAACGATTTGCTAACATCTGCCCTAGGAAGATCAGTGTTTCACTGAATCTACCACCGGATTGGAATTACGACCCACTGAGACGATCCGGCGACAAACTCAGTGGGTGTTGTCTATGGATTAGGTTACACCTCGAATGCTTCGAACTCTGTCAATTATGCAACGATAACTTGTACTTAAGCCCATAGAAACCAAAGCACATGTAGTGATATTACTTCATACGATGAGGGCACAATGAAGGACAAACGCGACAAAATATTGACAAAAAATGCATAAAAAAAATTAAAAATAATGTATGTTGTCCTAGGTCGTGTAATTGATGCGTGCTCAGAATAATCAGTAATTAAGTCATATGTACTTTACGAACTTGAACGGTCAAGGTGAATTAGACCACACAATTAGGTTGAATTATTGACATGTGATTTTGTTTGCTATTTAGCTTTACCAGCATCGGCAGGGAAGTATACATTAACGAAGTCGTCGCGGCCTAAAGGTTAAGACGTCCGGTGCATTCATATCTAGCGACGCACCGGTGTTCGAATCCCGCAGGCGGATACCAATTTTTTTTATGAAATACATACTTAACAAATGTTCACGATTGACTTCCACGGTGAAGGAATAACATCGTGTAATAAAAATCAAACCCGCAAAATTTTAATTTGCGTAATCACTGGTGGTAGGACCTCTTGTGAGTCCGCACGGGTAGGTACCACCACCCTGCCTATTTCTGCCGTGAAGCAATAATGCGTTTCGGTTTGAAGGATGGGGCAGCCGTTTTAACCATACTCAAGGTGGGTGGCGCATTTACGTTGTAGATGTGTATGGGCTCCAGTAACCACTTAACAGCAGGTGGGCTGTGAGCTCGTCCACCCATGTAACCAATAAAAAAACGAAACTAATGCTTATGAAAAGTACTGAGGAAAAATGGTATTCCAGCCCTCTTCTCCAATTCGTGTTCACCCAATGCTGAGTGCAGGTCTCTTCGAATGCACCACATTTTCTTCGGTCTGTTGCCTTTCGCATCCAGGCCTACCAGCCATTTTGACCAGGTCATCGATACACCTCGTTGGCTGCCTGCCCAAGTTACGACGTCCAGTACGAGGTCCGCACCCCAGTATTTTTGTGCCCCACCGATTGTCAGTGCGATGACATAATAATATGTGGCCGGCTTACTTCCATCATTTCTGGATCTTGTCAAATTCGAAACAATTCAAAATATCATGTACGAAGGTTTGTAACTCACAATCATTTTAAGGACAACTTGCCCTGACCTGCCTTTAATAAGCACCCCAGTAAATATTTCGTACCATTTCATTAACCTAGTGCATTTGTGAAAGTAAAAAAGTGTCAGGTAATGTACCCCGCCCCTTTTAAACTAATTAAATCTGAAACAAAACTGAAGCAAACCAATTTAATTTGAATAATTTACACCACAAAACTTATTCATTTTAGTTATTTTTCTGATTAGTTTTGAAACCTAGATAAAAATTGTTTCACAGTTATTTTAATTGATGACATGTAAAGCTCGTCAAATAATATTGTAATTTATATAGACAATGTGAAATGTTTAAAAAAAATACACATTCGTTTTTTTTAGAACGATAAAATTTATAGCAATACTTAATTAACACATTTCTCTCCCCTCTCCTTAGTTCCAACAATCGTACAACGTATGTTGGGACATATGGATTATTGGAATCAATTATTGCTTGGTGTTTGAGTTAATTGACTAAATAAGCAAAAGAGATATATAGGCCATCTAGTGCTTAGATTATCGTATTAGTTCACCACCCCTCTCTGTTTCCAGGAACTGTTACATACACACCGTGTAATCGTATCGTAATCGTAAGAGTGTTAAGTTAAGAGTTTTGAAGTCGTCGTGGCCTAAAGGATAAGACGTCCGGTGCATTCGTATGTAGCGATGCACCGGTGTTCGAAACCCGCAGGCGGGTACTAATTTTTCTAATGAAATACGTACTCATCAAATTATAATGTTCACGATCGACTTCCACGGTGAAGGAATAACATCGTGTAATAAAAATGAAACCCGCAAAATTATAATTTGCGTAATCACTAGTGGTAGGACCTCTTGGGAGTCCGCACGGGTAGGTACCACCACCCCGCCTATTTCCGCCGTGAAGCAGTAATGCGTTTCGGTTCGAAGGGTGGGGCAGCCGTTGTAACTATACTGAGACCTTAGAACTTATATCTCGAGGTGGGTGGCGCATTTACGTTGTAGATGTCTATGGGCTCCAGTAACCACTTAACACCAGGTGGGCTGTGAGCTCGTCCAACCATCTAAGCAATAAAAAAATAAAAAAAAGCGGAAGGCAGCGGTTTGGCTCTGCCCCTTGCTGAAGTCCACGGGCGACGGTAATCACTCACCATTAGGTGGGCCGTATGCTTGTCTGCCTACAAGGGCAATAAAAAAAATCGGCTAAAGGTGAAAAGGTTTCGACGTCAACTACAGGATAAAGCATCAGCCTAAAGTAGTAATGAACGAAGAATATGTACGTTAACTGCAAACTGTCTTGCGTAACATATAAATGCGGGTTCGACTTGAGCGGCACCACAGTCCACCAGTCGGTCAGACGGACGCACGTTGCATTCACTTCAGTTGATTAAATTAATAGAATCACCATGATAGTGTGGTGTTTGATGGCTGTCGTCGCCGCGACCGAGGTTTCAGCGGGGAATTTACGTAAGTTTTTATTGTGTTTTCGATATTCCCAAAAGTTATTAAGTAGTTCCTAGAGTAAAACCTGCAAATAAAGAGGTCGCTATCCTATCAACTTCTGCCAGACCTAATGCGAGAGCTTAAGGATAAATGGGTTAAAAGCTTACTGGAATACATCAATAAGTAAACGATTAAGCAGTTTTTTCATTGTCTCAATAAATTCAATATTTATTTTCTAGATTATTAGCCCTGTGTCACAGATGAAGGTCTGCTGGAAGTGATTTCTTAAAGAAATAAGCAGTGCCTTTGTACATAATTTTCCTATTACTCTGTACTATGTCTTCTTTTCTGTGTATACATAAATAAATAAATGAATGCGGTTTTATCGATAGGGATCACGAAGAAAGTACACTACTATAGATATACATATTTTAATAATTGTTTAATCGATGATTTTGTTGTTCTATTACTAATGAGTAGCGCGGACTGTGAGATCGGAGTCGAAATTTTGCTAAAAATATAGTAGAGGTCTTATTTTCTATTTTGTCTTCTTAAATATGTGTTTGCGGTACATACGTTTAAGACAAACTTAGCTCCTAGCTTAGAGCCGTTGATTTGAAACGCTTATCTTTTTTATTTATTACTAGCTGACCCGGCAGACTTCGTAGTGCCTCTCAATCGATAAATAAAAGACCTAAACTTTATTTAATTCCGAGAATTTTCATATTTATCTACCTTTTAAGTCTTAAGACTTCGACAAATAATTCAAGACCAAAATTAGCCAAATCGGTCCAGCCGTTCTCGAGTTTTAGCGAGACTAACGAACAGCAATTCATTATATACATAGATTATTACCTGACTTGTGTAGACATGCTTTAACAAAAACTGACTTCAAATAGAAAAAAGACATATTCCAAAACAAATTAATATACACTAAAAACAATAATCATCAAAATCGGTTGGCGTGATATTGAGTTATTGACTTGTTCATCTATTTGTCGCGCACGTAGGTACTTAATGCACTTTTAAGACTTATATGGTTTTCTCATGGATACCATTATCAGAACTGGACTAAATTGAAATAGGACCACACGGGAAGCGTCAGTTTTCTAATAAAAAAATAATCAACAAAATCGATTCACCCAGTCAAAAGGTATAAGGTAACATAAAAAACATAAAAAAACATGCAGTCGAATTGCGAACCTCCTCCTTTTTTGAAGTCGGATAATAATGGTGTAAGCATGAAAATAAGTGATTCTGAATTTGAAAAGAATGTATCATCTGGTGATTCGATCCTGGGGTTGATTCGGAGGAACATAATATGGAAACTTATTAAGCTTATTCGTAATAATTTTTTTAAGTCTTCTTATGTGATTGATTTAAGTTGAATTGAATATGATTTGTAATTTATTTTAAGTACACAATAATTTCTATCGAGCCTGCTAGCACTAGATCGAAACTATCCGTAGGTATATAAAAAAACATTTTTTTCAATTTTAGTAAAATTCACTTTACTATTCACAAAAACTTTCCATTTAGTAAATTCGGTAAGTTTGGTAGATTCCTATTAAGTTGGGCAATTAATTAATATTAATAATTTGACGGAGAATGAGGTCAATCTTATAAAGTATAGGTGTTAGTTTAAAGTCCCACAACTTTAACGGTTTTTACTCGTGCGTTTTTTATAAATATTTTTTTTATTATTTATCGTTGTCGCGGACCATTTTGTTCATGTAATTACAATTACGGAGCAATTGCAATTGCATTTCTGCCATTCATCCGCGATTTTCTGAGCGCTTACATGTCCTTCTTCAAATAAAGTTAAAAAAGAGTCCTGGGTGGTAGTAGGCTGTTTGACTATACTCGAAGGACGTATGAGTCTGTTCCCGTGGAAATAAAAAAAAAAATTATTTACGTTCGTAGTCCGCAGACGTCGCGTTCTTTTTTATGTCGGAAGATGAATCTAGAAGATAGGTTATATACGGGTGTTTTTAATTTATTACTTGCTTTCAGTCGGCAGAGGAACTCACTATAATACCCCTCACCCCCTCTCCGTATGCCGGTAAACAATTAAGTAATTATAAGCACCCTTAAAGGCACGCACGTTTATGGAAAATAAGAATATACCTGTCGACCTTCCAAACTGCATAAAGGTTTAATCAGTTGTAAATCTTGATATGCAAAACCAGTTTTGTAAACGTACTCCGAGCTTTCTTTAGACACGTGAGATATCGCACTTTTACGAGTACCTGTATCCCAAAGAAGTGATGATATTAAAGACGAAATTTATTTAAAACGATGAATTTGATTGTGGCGATTAAAAAGGCCACTATTAGATGTAGACAGAAAGAATTCAACCTATTCGGAGGAAGTCGAAAAAGAAAGGAAAAATGAGAGATTATTGCCAAAAAGAAAGTTGAAGAAAATTTACATGTAAAAAGATTTTATAAAAAAAACATAAAAAGCAGACACTATATAGATAAATTGTAATGTTTCATTAATGAGACCTTATATGAAAAGTATTTATGGTAAATTTAAAGTTAAATGAAACCCTTTAAAATGATTCAGAGAGAAAAAAGAGAACACAATAATGAAAAATTAATTCTAAGATACTATGATGAGTACGAATTAATTTAATGTTCATAATATGTTCATAAACAGTTTATATCGTAATAATACCGTGGCAGTCTAAAACATTTCACAGCTGATGGCGTGTCTTAAGCCGTAACTTCATATAGCAATCGTGGCATTCTGTTGTAATTAAGACGTCATAGTTGCTTCATTAGTTGCAGTATATACTGTCATTGTTTTATAGGACACTAGAATGAGTATTTCTTCTTCCTAGTCGTACACTCTTGACAGAGTGGTCGTGGTCATGCATCAGTCGGATCCTGCGATACCGATGCTCTCGCGATGCGACGCCATGTGGCACGGTGTTTCGCAGAGTGTATGAGAAAGTAAATATATATAATTATAACGTACATAAAGTAATGTTTCAACTATGTTATCATATATGAAAGCTAAACGTTGGAGCTGAAGCATAGAATTGAACGAAGAAGAATCTTTGACTACAACAATAAAACCTAATATTTTGCACGATTTATGTAAGTTTGACCTCTATGTTCATAACGTTATGTAATATAATGCTTAATTTCATGGATATTTGAATTCAGCTTTCACCAACTAATTGATGATTACGAATAGACGTAAAACCTAATGGTTAATAGTATAGTTTGAACTAGAAATACTACTAGTAGGCTCATATTCCTTCTTTACCTAAGTAGATGTTTAGATGTTTGTGTCCTCATAATTCTGATATTATATTATGATTTTGATTATCGTGAAATGTCGCAGATTCTTTAAATACCTTAAATGAGCAGTTCATAAAGATTAACTTCAACTTCGATCATAAATAAGTACATCTACATAGCTAGAAAACGTAGAAGATCGAAGTTTGAAGATCTAATCTTCGCCTTACAACATCTTTCGCGGTCAAACTGTACTAGCACCGGTTGATCTTGATACTTTGGTTAAAAATGTACAACTTTCTAGTGAATGGTGTTCAAAACTGTTGTGCGGCTTATTCTTTATGCCTCCTTGTGAAATATTATTTTTATTGCGTGATTTGTATAGAGCCGGACCTTAAGGTTTACAGGATTCCTTGAGGGGTAGTTAATATTTATCGGAATGTCATTACTAATTTACCATAAAACAATTGCATTGTTTAGAGAAGAAAATAATAATTTTATTGTAATTTAAGTCGCTTTAAGCAGATGAATAACATATTTACATATTTTATTGGATGCAACGCTATCTCATAAGTAACCGGCTTACAAAGTTTAATGTTTATTTTACAAAAGTTATTGCGAGTGAAGCATTCGAGCCTTCTATCCTTAAGATCTCAGCGAGCTGCAAGATCTTGTAGCGACTTACGCAACGGTAAGCCAGAGACAGCTGACCGTCGCACAGTGGGTCGATACTATGATTTGAGTGACTTAGGGACCAACTTTGTTTTTTAACAAAAATTTTTACGTAGATAGATAGAGCTCGTTAATCTCAATAATAATTGTTTTGGGCAAAAATTACAAAAACTTTATAGTTTGGTCAGAAAAATGTGTTTTGTGTTTTTTTTGTATGGAGCGGGTCACATTAAATTAAATTCCTGCTAAGTACCGTGAGGTCCCGCTTTGAAACTTTATTTTTCTTACACCTTGTCTAGTCTACTATCATTTGATGCTATGAACATGTGCATAAAGTTGCAACTCTGCCAAATAAATGGATCGAAAAAAATGAAAAAATACATAGAGTAAAAACCTTTATTTTTATTTTCGTAAGTCCTTTTAAGTTAAATTTGATATGGATTAGTAAGTACAAGCACGCAACAATACCCATAATTACATAATACCTAACAAAAATACATTTAGTAGGTCTTAATTAATCAATCTCTCTAAGTATTATATATTTTGTTTCACCATTCGATCTTTAGATCAGAAGACAAAAGAAGATTGTGTAAAATATCCTCATTAGTCGGCAGTCTACTTATCTTTCTAAAATAACAACTCTCTGTATATTTCCGAAAATCTTTATTGCGAGCTTCCGCTGCCTCTTCCGACAGTTTACCTATAGGAATGGCACGAAAGGCAAAGCTTTTTATTATTGTATATCACTACCATGTGCCAACAATTTATGGATACTGGAAGGCATATAATACTAGGGATATAAATTAATATATAATTCTGCAGTATATCTACAAAACTCGGAAAAATTGGAAAGGTCCACGCGCTCTCCAGATGCAACAGTCTGAAGAATCACGTGAAACCTCTCTATTAAATCTTTACGTATTCCTGTTATGCGGGCTGTTCCATCTGCATTCCTGAAAAATCTTCTGGCAGTATTGCCATCATTGGTTGTTCCTGCTTCTTGCTTGACAACATCTATAAGTAAACCGTATTCCTTTTTAAACGCTTAAGGTATAGCGCTCTTTCTGATTGATATTTTTTCTTAGTCATCTCCCCTTGCAACTCCATTTCTTGAAGTCCAAACGAAAAGACGCAAACAAAAAAATGTCATTTAAAAAATAATCTCACAGGAAACTACATAGGATGAAAAAATTGTGAAGTAATAAAATTATATTTACCGATTTGAAGTAAGCACTCCATGCGTCTTATCCAGGCATGTAAAGATGGCATTCCATACTGGAATATTCCTTCATTATTTTCTCTTTGATAAGCAAGTGACTCCAAAAAAGTCTGACGGTTTTGCTTTGCAAATATCACAGACAGCAGAAAATGTTTCTGACAAATATGAGGTTATTTTGCCGTCTATCATCGTCATGTGCAATTGATGCTTAACTTCAACTTGTTTGATTTTTGATGGCTGAAGTCTTTCTATTTCTTCTGTTATGCTAGCTTTTATAATTGCCACTGTTGACTGCGTTTCTTTTATAAATTTAAACATTATTGGACGGCAACAAAAAGTTGATGAGGGTAGGTCGTTTTCCCAAACAATTGTTCCATCAAATTTCTGAAGCCTTATAGGAACTAGACTGGTCAAGAAAATAGATGAATCATCAAACTCTGTTTCAGTCTTTTGTTTATAATTACTTTGACCTGGGGCTCTATCAAAGCCTATTTGCTTATAAGCAGTAGCTCTCTTGCCGAGTCGAAATCCGAAGTAATCACATCTAAAAGCCTATATACCGCCAAGCTTAGTAATGCTTGCATTTTAATAGCAGCTCTTTCTTCATTAATAACTACCTCGTCTTTCCCTGGATAACATTTGGTCTTTTCTTGCTTAATTTTATATTAAGAAGGGTATAAATCGGACCCATTTTCATTTGCTGCTTCTCTTAGATTTATATACTGCCACTTACTTAATTTAAGTGAAACTAATAGTGCCTTATCGGGAGAATATGTACTACTTTTCACTTTACTTGTACTTAAACACTCCTTAACTTTTTCTAGACTTTCGGGGTGATTTGACAAATGGTTCATTATTTCTCCTACATCTTCATTTCCAGTGTTTCTCAAACTAGCAACTGTAGTAGCTTTCATTTAATCCGGGGTTAACGAAAGCGATTGGTAAATTTGTTCAATGTGCCTGGATCCCAATTCTTCAAAAGGTTTTCGAGGTGTAAAAGTAGATGTCGAGGCTTCTGTAGTACATTAGAGCGTGGTACATTTTCAACATCTTCAGTATTAGAAATCTCGAGCCTTTCGTGTACAGTGTTGATATCTTCAGGTATCATGCCTTCGGGCCAGTTTATTGCACATTCGAACTAATCACATTTTTTTCTTATAAACTGTGCTAACATGCGACTACTTCGTTTCCATATTGCACTTATATTTGAACAAAAGTGCGTACAGAATTTTTGGGGCTCAACACTTTTCTCTTCGGTCACGTTCATTTGATTTTGTAGGAATTGAAAGTTTTTTATTATCAGACAGCGACTGTAGTTGCTCTCTTAAAATCATAAATAATCCTAAATTGTTAATAAAATTATCCATTATAACGGAAAAAGGAAGATCACGACGACAATCACAAGATGTTAGTAGTAGTACGAATAAACGAACACTAGTTAGTATATAATAAATATGGTCACTTTATACTTCCAGAGAGACACAAATGTGTACTATATTTTCTACTACCCAGTAATGGCTGCTTAACTAATTATCCTCAGTAACTAATGTTAACTATCCTAATAATTACAGAGATTGATTAATTAGAGACCTACTAAATGTATTTTTGTTAGGTATTATGTAATTATGGGTATTGTTGCGTGCTTGTACTTACTAATCCATATCAAATTTAACTTAAAAGCACTTACGAAAATAAAAATAAAGGTTTTTATTCTATGTATTTATTCATTTTTTTCGATCCATTTATTTGGCAGAGTTGCAACTTTATGCACATGTTCATAGCACCAAATGATAGTAGACTAGACAAGGTGTAAGAAAAATAAAGTTTCAAAGCGGGACCTCACGGTACTTAGCAGGAATTTAATTTAATGTGACCCGCTCCATACAAAAAAATCATAAAACACATTTTTCTGACCAAACTATAAAGTTTTTGTAATTTTTGCCCAAAACAATTATTATTGAGATTAACGAGCTCTATCTATCTACGTGAAGAAAAATCTTAAAAAACAAAGTTGGTCCCTAAGTCACTAAAATCATAGTATCGACCCACTGTGCGTCGTCGACACGTGAGCGCCGGTGTTATGCAAGACGCGACATTGACACGAACTCCCGAGCGGACTGCATTGCGACGAGCGCGCTTCGAGATCTCAAATGTTTTAATTAAAACAATACGCAGAATATAATTATGGTTGCTTCACTTCGATATTCGCGTCTCTACATCCTCATTGTTAGTGTGTGCACTAAAATTAGGGTAAGTCAGGGGTAGTTGGCCATAGTTTTTTCTAAGCTCTGTCAAAAATCAAATACTTATGTTTTTTTAATTATATTTATTTTTCATTAAACTTTGAAGAATCAACTATGATATTTTAAACAAAAAAGTAACAATTTCTAAGGAGATCACCTTATTAATTGATGTTTTTCTTAAATCACAATTGGCCATCTCTCCCAAGGTATCCAGGTGTGATGGCCATGGTATTAAAGGTAAAATGGCCATAGCTTAATTCTAGACTTATAATTACTTTCTGGTCTTATTTTCTACTTTTAAGTCTTGTTTTCTTCTCTTCGTCACAACTGGAGCACGTCGTTTTATATTCAGTGTAGTGTTCGTTAACTCAATACTGACACACTGTACATTGAAGCCACTCTTCGATGAGAGGTGTTTCGTAGTAATTTTCACCACCACGCCCAAGACAATTATCCTTTTCGAGTCTCTTTCTTTTCGCATTCTTATCTGACAGTATTTTTAATAGAATATCGTCACTATTCTCAGATAGTCTTCGAATGGCTTTTCTTTTTATACATTGAACAGTCCTTTTATTGTATTTTTTCCTTCTTTGTTTTGACACATATTATTACTTTCTTTTTTATACTTTTTTCTGCAGAATTTTTCCTGTTTAGATGTGTTCTTTCGAAGTCAAAGGTGTTTCAATTTGCTTTGCTCATTTAAGCACTTAATCAGTTTTTCCGGACTAGGTGATATATCCTGTAGAATTCGAGATGGCAGTGTAATCTGGATCCTTACTGAACGAAGCCTCTTTTGGAGTACTCGGGTGTGAAACATTAGACATCGTGGCAGTTTTAACGCAGGATTTTGTAAACACGATTATTAAGCATCTAAAACAAATAAGAAAATACATTAATACTTTGCAGAAAACATCATTTCTGTAACATGGCACCATGGTCATCATATACTGACTGCACTTGGCCATCTCTCCTTTTTTTCCGGGAGAAATGACCACAACAAAAACTAAAACAAGCCATGACACGAAACAAACCATTTTGAGATTTTAAAGTAGCACTGTTTGTATACTTTGCATCAAATACAAATATCACCATAATTTAAAGAAACTGATACCACAATTGTGTAAAACATAAAACATCAAATAAATATTTACAATAGTCGAAACAAAAAACAAAGGATTTACTTACTTTTTATGCTTTTTTCGTCAAATATTTTATCGCACTGTTGCCCTTACGCACGTCGCGCAGAAAACTAAACGGTAATCAGTGGCATTTAATGAACGGTACCTTGAAATATTTCGATAGGCCATCTCTCCCATATGGCCATCTACCCCGGACTTACCCTATTATAATAGAATGAAAATTCTGTATCTGTATCGAATTGGATTCAAAACTAAATTTTTATCACTCTATTTAGACACTAGCAGCTATGCTAGATTGCCTATTTAATTATTTTTTATTTTTTTATTATTCCTAAAATGGGCGGACGAGCTCACGGCTGGAGCCCATAGACCCAAGGTCAGTGGCAACATAAATACCGCCACCGACCTTGAGATATGAGTTCTAAGGTCTTAGTTTTTACAGTACAACGGTTGCCCCACCCTTCAAACCGAAACGCATTACTGCTACACGGCAGAAATAGGCAGGGTGGTGGTACCTACCCGTGCGGACTCACAAGACGCCCTAACAGCAGTACATAATATATAATATAGTGTAGGATATGAGAAATAAATTCTGCTCTTAGACTAATCTTAATCAGATTCAATCATAGAATTTCGATTCGCATCGAATTAGATGTTAACACAATAGAAATAATCTTACAACAGAACACTAATATGGCTCTAAGTTAATGTCATGTAATCAGTAAAATAACAATGAAATAACATAATGGTCGAAAAAAGACAATACAATTCAATAAGTACACCGCTTAAGTTATTAAGTAAAGTAAACGCAATTCAAAGGAACTATTAGTAAAATTTACCTCAAACGACCATCAGGGCTACTTAGTATCCGTGAGCACAATTACCGTGGCGTGACGGTAAAATTTAAAACGTTATTATCCCACTTGGTTTGAAATAAAATATCGGGAAATTCTAAAAAAGCAAATAGATAAGAATCTCCTTTCTGAATTGTTTCGAATCGTAACAACTTCCAATATGTAGGCAATTTCAAGTAGTGGTGACACTTTAACAAATATCTATATTGCTACGGGGCTGCCAGCCGTGATGAAATGCCCTGTTTGCCAATTACAGCACAAGAGCGCATTATGCGGCATAATGCTCAACGTTGAATGTTCCAACTACAGCAACGCTTCGCACAATCGAGCACTCTCAAAAGTACTGCTCTCGCGTGATACTCGCAATCGATACCGACTCGATTGTGCTTCGAGTTGCTGTAGTTGGAACATTCAACGTTGAGCATTATGCCGCATAATGCGCTCTTGTGCTGTAATTGGCAAACAGGGATGACCTCTCTCTTTTTTTTTTTATTGGCCTTGTAGGCAGACGAGCATACGGCCCACCTGATGGTGAGTGGTTACCGTCGCCCATGGACTTCAGCAATGCCAGGGGCAGAGCCAAGCCACTGCCTACCTACACACATATACAAAGTTTATACGTAATGGTTGTTTATTAAAGCTCAGTAAAACTTAATGTGTGTACCTAAATATCCCATGTGCTGCTGCTAACGGTACCATCAGCACAGCCGGAGCGATATACCAATACCTATATCAACTTAAGCTCTCTTTTTAGACCTAAGGTGCTACCATCTTGGTATTTTCTGCGACGAAAGAGCTAAACTTTTCTAATCAGAGTGCGGCAACCTTTAGACAACACCATTAAGTGCCTTGACCTCGTCTATCGAGGTGAATGGCGATATTCAAATAATGTATAGACTGCGAAGTGAACTGCTTTTTGATTTCTGAGCCCAATTCGTTCATTCATACCTATGTATATACACACATACATGCCGACACACACATGTTCTCTCAACACTAGTCCGCGACATCTGTTAACCTAACCTAAGTATTTATTACTGGTGCTAGGACCTCTTGTGAGACCGCACGAGTAGGTATCACCATCCCACCTATTTCTGCAGTAAAACAGAAATGCGTTTCGGTTTGAAGGGTGGGGCAGCCGTTATAACTAAACTGAGACGTTAGAAATCATATCTCAAGGCGGGTGGCGACATTTACGTTGTAGATGTCTATGGGCTCTAGTAACTACTTAACACCAGGTGGGTTGTGAACTCGTCTACCAAACAAAGGCATAAATAAAAAAATAAAAAAGCCTAATCAATCCTAAGGAGGCAGCCTGGAGATAATAATATAGTAGTACAGGTCTTTGAACATAGTACAGACAGTTCAGCTCTTTGAAAAGCTAACAAAATAAATTATAAGGTTAATCTCTATTTGTACCTTTATGAGACAAATAAATAAATGAATAAAATTTATTTTTATAAAAAATATAATATTATTATTGATGTTACTAATATGCTTGAACTTCGGTTACCACTTAACTACAAGGCGGGTCACTCCTCTACCTATTTTAGCCATTAAATGATAAAATATTAATTAACTATCCTCCTCCTTGTAACGTGTTCCTCAGTGCTGAGGGTCGTGACCTTTACGGAGAACTGTTGTTTTCACTACGTTCCTCCACGCTTTCCTGCCCTCCGCGCAGTGGATAGTGACATTGATGCTGAAGTCCAATGTTGTCTTAATACCCTATATTGTACATTATTTCTAATATCATTATTTTGTTTAGAACTCATTAACTAATCTATAATTATCAAATCAACTACTCGGATGCTGATATCCAATAGCCTGTCGACTTCAACTTAAAATGTGAAAAACAAAACAAGAAACTGGTAGTTTCCATTGAATTTCCTCGCGGCGAATCTAGACTTACCTTGGCCAAGTTTCGACTACAGAACTTTGTTTCTACACCAAATGTTCTGACTAGCATTTATAAATCGCAATATTTGCCAACTAAAATATGTATATATTGTGATATATTTTATTGCAACCGTCTTAAGTGGTGTTATGTGTTCGTTACTCTGTTTGCTGTTGGCGCGAACAAAGATCTAAACAAACAAAAATCTGAATACACGTAAATCCACAAAATTGAGATGTCTACCAAAATAAATTGTTCATTCGTTTTATTTGTTATTTTTATTGATATTCATAAAAGCAACTCATTTGTTTATTTTTGTTGATTTGCATTATAAACAAAATATACGTAAATATATGATTACACACATGTTACAGGGTATCACTAATTAGATGTATTGGTGCCTCCACCTTGGTTCCCCGCCGTTCTAAAGTTTGTCAATTATTCGTACACAGAAAGTCTAAATATTACACGAAAAATACCTATATAAATAAATAAAATGAATGTTCGTTTGTTTGCCCTGTATGCGTTCCTTAACCATTCATCCGATTGTGAAGAAACTAGCACCATTTGTTTTTGGCCTTCCAAGGAATGTTTCTGTAATAGTACTATCAATAAAGGATAGGGGGCGTGCAAATGTTTTCAAGAAATAGCACAACAGTCTAAATATTTCATATAAATTCTACATCCTCCTAATAAATTGTCGTTAAAAACGGTCCCGCCATTTCAGAGGTTCACTTATACAAACAAACAAGGAATGCTGTACGTCCTATTATACCTAACACAAACCTCTAGTTCGAAATCATACTTAATTTTATTTATTGATGTAAACCTTAGTATTTACGGGAAACTTTATTGAGGGAACCGTATCCTAGTTTCTTAGGCAGAAATAAATCGATTATTTTCCACGAACATAGAATATTTTTAACATAAAATAATTTCTTTCAGCTTCCTTCATCAGTCCGTGCTCAGCATCAGATCCAAACCTTAACGAATGCATACAAAAAGTGATAGAAGTGGTGGCGCCAAAGTTCGCTGATGGCATTGCTGAACTGGGAATAGCACCCCTAGACCCGGTCCAACTTGGCACCGTGGAGGTCAACAATCCGGCGCTGAAGATCACGTTTACAGACACCGTGGTCACCGGCCTGAGGGGATCTAAAATTAATAGTTACAAGTAAGCACTTGAAAATCAAGTTATCAAATTACACGTGCAGCTTTATACAATGATAAATTTCTTCAATTTTAACATTCAACGTACTTACCTAGGACCTACCAGGACGGACTTACCTAAGTAGTCAAAAAGTTAGCAAAGCGTTTTCTGAGCCCCTACTGATCAATTCATTTTACAAAAGTTAGTTAACAAAAGTCTTTAACAAAATTAAATGAAAATATCATCAGGACAGACGAAAGTCAGTTAAATATTAAGGATTTCTCAAAAACTATTGGTCAGATCTTGACATAATAGAAGATGGGACCTCCTTAATAGCACCAGCCTTCGAATACTAAATAATCATTAGAATTCGGTCACGTAGAAAACATCTCTGAGACAACACACATAAAAATACAGTTGGATTGAGAACCCTCCTCCTTTCTTGACATCGGTTAGTAGGCAATCGCATTTGCTCGTGTCTGTCCACAAGAAGACATGCATTTGCGCGAATTTGATATCATGCCGCAAAACGGGCTGCTGTTTATAAGATGTGTGGTCCCTGGCTCTCTAAACACCTCAACAGGCAGGTAGACCGCTCATGTCCAGCGAAACTCTCACTACAAAACTACAACGAAGCTCACACTACAAAACCGTTATTTAGAAAACATTTTTTCTATACACAATAATAACCATATTGATCAACAAATTATAATTTTTATTTTCTTTTTGTTTTCAGAATAAATTTAGATAAAGGCAAAGCAACGATAGACTTCACAGCCAATGTCACCCTGAAGGCTCATTACGTTATGGACGGTCAGGTGCTGATATTGCCCATCAGAGGCAACGGACCTGCTAAGATTAAAATCAGTAAGTCAAAAATCACACAGTCAGAAAATTATTTATTTACGAAACTTCGTTCTTGGAGCCCGTCTGGTATTTAATCGTTACTAGGGTCCATAGGCAACGCAAAGAGAATGCCGTGACCGTGTTGTGTCCTTGGTCCAGTATGTGGCATCTCATGTCTCAAGGGGGGTCTTTTTTTTCTTACCTGTTCTGATAGCCTTGAGAGGCTATTTCAGCTTCTACGTTAGCTTGAAGACCCCACTTGATGCCACATACGGGACCAAGGACACATGTGCGACACCAGGTCATAGACGATCGAACAGAAAAATATTCACATCGTTCCTAGTCTTGCGACGAATCAGGCAGGTGTTTCATTTCGAAGGGAATGGCAGGCGTAGCCGCACGCGAATCCATTCTCCCATCGGGTGATTTTCTGTATCTCAATATCACGCACGTCGTGAATTCTTCTCATAAATAAAAGGTATTAAACCATAAGTAGCCGGTGTTCGTACTAGTATAGGAAACTTGCTTAACCCGTTGAAGGAACACAGCAATTACCACAGGGTCACGGTGTTGGCACAGTCGGATGTTACACAGATGTCGTAACCTTTCCGTTTTAATAAGTCGTTTCGTTCGCAGCATTCTATTTATTGACAATAATACGACTTGAGTTATAATTGGTAAATAAATATATTTTTAATTACTAGCTGACCCGGCAGACTTCGTAGTGCCTCCATCGATAAATAATAGACCTAAACTTTTCGAGGACACATCAGAGAAAAACAAAATTGTTATTTTTATTTAATTCCGAGCATTTTCATATTTATCTACCTTTTAAACCTTCTCTGGAATAACACAAATAATTCAAGACCAAAATTTGCCAAATCGGTCCAGCCGTTCTCGAGTGTTAGCGAGACTATCGAACAGCAATTCATTTTTATATATTATTATATAGATAGATAGATAGATTATTTAATTATTTGAGAACACAGTTCAGTATTGTTATAAATTTTGATATCCTGTGCAGAGCCTTGGCGTATGAAAACTAATGTATTAAGTATTCAACTCAACGTCTCAGACAGCGTAGGTACTTGATAGTATTCAAAGCAATGTATGCTGAGAGCCTTGATCGTGAAAATATTTAAACACGCTTTACATTCAAAATAGTCCAATTGTAGGTACACGTTCTTAAGTAACTTGAACACACATACACATTAGAGGAATAAATCAGCCTGATACATCAAAGTGTACCACAGAACAACGACTATTTAATTGACATAGCCGTTTATAAAAGAAAAGATTTACGAAATACAAACACCGTGAAGTTATTTAAATAAACACAATTGAAAAAGCCAATATCGCGCGTCACTGAGATTTTCGAAAAGTATCCCTAACATCGTAATTAAAATTAGCAACAACTGGAGTGATTCTTCAACAAATTCATCAATTAATAAATACTTTGACGAACCGTCGCACACCTATCATGTATTACAAAAGGCACTAAACCAACACACTTGCAGATTAGTCAGAAATTGCTCAAAAATTCCTTGAAATCTAACACGGGCACTTTTACTGGTGGTAGGACGTCTTGTTAGTCCGCACGGGTAGGTACCACTACCCTGCCTATTCCTGCCTCAAAACAGTAATGCGTTTCGGTTTGAAGGGCGGGGCAGCCGTTGTAACTATACTGATACTATAACCTTAGAACTCATATCTCAAGGTAGATGACGGCATTTAAGTTGTAAATATCTATGGGATCCGGTAACCACTAAACTCCAGGTGGGTCGTGAGCTCGTCCACACATCTAATCAATAAAAAAAGAAAAAAAAATAACAACAAAGAAACATTTCGCAAACTCACAACTTGCTTCATATACTGATAACATTTCTAGACAAGTAGAACTAACAGTGAAATATCAAGTACAAAATTAAATTCCCATTGCTGATGAGTCGGTTTGGACCCTAACCATCTACCGCCATCTGGTTACTGTATAATCTTGTACTAATGTCAGAAATCGTATGAAGTTAAATTTGGATCCACTTTAAACTGCTGGACTTTAACAGGAAAATTATGTATTTTTTTTAATCATTAGCTAACCTGAGAATCGTGGTCACATACGACTTCACGACAGTCGCGGGCCACTGGGTGCTGACCGGCTACAAGGACCACTACAA
Source organism: Bombyx mandarina (assembly GCF_030267445.1). Taxonomy (NCBI): domain Eukaryota; kingdom Metazoa; phylum Arthropoda; class Insecta; order Lepidoptera; family Bombycidae; genus Bombyx; species Bombyx mandarina. The sequence continues at coordinate 638,273 of NC_143229.1, read as the reverse complement.
AATGGACCGAGCTCAGTTCAAGTTCAACAACCTCTTCGGGGGAAACAAGGAGCTAGGTAATAAACAAATAAACTACCTAAAATTATTATTGTAACAAAACGCAAACTGAACTCTGATCTCGGTGTTACCCGAATGCAGATATCACGACGATTTCTGTGCTCATTAAAAAAACAATACGAGCAATATTGAAGGGTTAAAATACTGGGTTACAATAATTGACTGGTGGTAGGACCTCTTGTGCGGGTCACGGGTAGATACCACTACCCTGCCTATTTCTGCCGTGAAACAGTAATGCGTTTCGGTTTGAAGGGTGGGGCAGCCGTTGTAACTATACTGAGACCTTAGAACTTATATCTCAAGGTAGGTGACGGCATTTACGACTCCGGTAACCACTTAAACTCAGGTGGGCTGTGAGTTCGTTCACTCGCTCGTTCAAAAGAAAATAGAAGGTTTATGTACTCAATTCAAGTGTCGTAAGAATATATGTAGTCACTGGACAATATCTAAAAAGTAAGTAATGTTGCCTAATAAACTTAGGTTTAATATTTGATTTATTTTATGATTTTGATTTCTTAGTTTCTTCTTTTTTGAACTTATTCTCAGTTTCAAGAGCTGTAACCGCGTATTTTTTTATTGTGACAATAACAAAATAGTGTGGTTAAATCGAATGATATCGCTGGGTCATAACATAAATCAAAGGTTAATAATTATAAAGATTTGGTCAGAAAGAACATTATATTTTGATTAACGATTACTTTCCGCACGTAAGATATTTGATTATTAAATACGGGATTAAATATTTATAAGGGCATATGGAGCGTAGCCTATAGAACCAAGGAGGGCATCTGCTCCTTCCTTCATTCGCGTTCTTCATTTCTCTCGGAATCTCCCCCGAATCTTGGCCCCCTATATATTTTGGATCACTTCCGTGCGCTGGTTTGGTTTCCAAGACCGAAAAAGATTATGTGTAAGCTGCTTTACACGCATCTTGCAAAAGAACAACCCGATCTTGGATGACCGCACTCGCTGACTGACGCTGGTTCTAACCCAGCGGAGTATTCCGGGAGTAAAAGTTAGTAGCGAAATCTAAACAAAATTCGGGTAGACCGCCAATCGGGGCTCAGTGATCGTGGCGCCGACAGTGACCATTTTAGCGTCCACGGGGGTAAGCTCGTTGGGAAACATGTGCTCCGTGCGAAACGCTTTGCCTTGCCATCATCATGCGTCGAGTGAGTTCTGTCTCACATGAAACTCGAAGGCGGATTTTAATCATTTAGGCAGCGGCTTGGCTCTGCCCCTGACATTGCTGAAGTCCATGGGCAACGGTAACCACTCACCATGAGGTGGGCCGTATGCTCGTCAAAAAAAAATCGATTCAATTACAACATACTTTGTCTACCGCCTTCTATATGTAGTCATTCCGATAGAGGCACCCGTCACATGCGGACGTGCTCATCGTCCACTCGATCGCCCGGTCTTTGTTCGCCCGGCTTTTGTTAGCCCGGCCATTGTTCGCGCGGCCTGTGTTCGTGATACATCTGCCGACCAAGTGTGTTTCCTGGAAGCTTTTATTTGTTTTGTTTTAGTTATTTTTGTGTTCGTGGAACATTTGCCGACAAAGTGTTTTCCTGCAAGTATTTATTTGTTTTGCTTCTTTTTGTAATTTCTGTTTTGTTGTGCTTTTTCTTTGTCCTGTAGTAATCGCGCCGCATTGCCACCTGTGTTCAATAGAACCGCTCAGGTCCGAGAAGTTGGGGCCTCGCCGCAAGGCGAGTGTTTTCAAGACCCAGGGCCGCCCCACCTGGGTACTCAGCGATCATGGACGCTGTATTCGTGGAATTCCTCCGACTTCGTCACCCACAGCTCGCCTCAGAGTTTCTGGCTTTCAAGGCCAATCACACTGCGAGCTCTCTCGAAGACTCCGCCGTGCTCGCTGCTCCTGCGTCGCCTGTACCTGCGTGCAAAGCGTCTACATCGAGCACCGCAGCCTCCGTCGTGCCTGCCGTTCCCGCGTCGCCTATACTGGCGAGTAAAACTACTGCGTCGTCCGCCGTGGCCACCGTTCCAGCAGCGCGATCATCCGCGGCCTCCGTCGCGCCCTCCAAAACTCCTGCTTGTAGGTCATCTGCGCCCGCCTCCTCGTCCTCCGACTCTGACTCGGAGATGGAGGTCGACCTCGCCCCCGCCTCATCGACGGATGGATTCACCCTGGTACAAAAGGGTAAGAAGCGTGCCGCGGAGTCTCGAGCTCTCGCGGCCGCTAAAATTAGCAAAGCCGCGAACGCGTCGCGCCCCCGCCCTCAGACTCCCGTTGCGCCTCCAGCCCGTGCCACTCCGTCGCCGCGACCGGTGGCGCAATCTAAAACTCAGACCCCTCCCCCGGTTATCCTTCAAGAGAAGGCAGCTTGGGACCGAGTTTCCCTGGCCCTTAAGGCCAAAAATATTAATTTTGCCAGCGCCCGTAATCTCGCCAACGGGATTCAAATAAAAGTAACGACACCCGACGACCATAGGGCCCTCTCAAGTTACCTCCGAAAGGAGCGTATAAGTTTCCACACTTATACGCTCCAGGAGGAGCGCGAACTCCGCGTTGTCATACGTGGAATCCCGAAGGAGCTAGATGCCGATCTCGTCAAGGCAGATCTGATAGAACAAGGCCTACCAGTAAATTCCGTGCACCGCATGCACACCGGCCGCGGTAGGGAGCCATACAATATGGTTTTAGTCGCCCTCCAGCCTACCCCCGAGGGTAAGCAAATTTTTAACATTCGGACCGTCTGTAGGCTCTCCGGTATTGCCGTCGAAGTCCCCCATAAAAAAGGCACTCCTAGTCAGTGCCATAACTGCCAACTGTACGGGCACTCTTCCCGTAACTGTCACGCGCGCCCCCGATGTGTTAAGTGTTTGGGCGATCACGCCACGGCCCTCTGCGCTCGCGACCAAAAAACCGCGACGGAACCGCCTAGCTGTGTCCTGTGCCGAACACAAGGTCACCCCGCGAACTACCGTGGATGCCCCCGAGCTCCAAAAATAAATCGCCGCGTCGCCCGTCAAAACCGCCTCCGAGCTTCCGGCCCAGACATCAAAGCCACGGTACCCTCTGTGCCGAAGGCTAAGCCTGCTTTCGTGCCGGCGTCGGTGCCCAGCGTCTCGGCTTGGGCTAAACCGTTGCCGTACACGAACACGGCTACAACTCTCTCCCCCGCGACTCGTCCCACCCCCGCGATACGTCCCTCCCCCGCGACCTGCCCTCCGACCGCGTCCGAAAATCTCGCTCTAGCGATCGACTTTTTTCAGTCGATCAACTTTGAGCGTGTTAACGCTTTGGGTGACGCCATTCGCGCCGCCTCCACTGCACAACATTTCATCGCCGTTGTGCAAGAATACGCTGACGTATACGCGTCGTTAAATACGTACGTCCTCCCCTCACTCCGCCGGTAATCAATGGCGTACATTAGTAGAATAAAACCCTTATCCGTAACAATAGGATTTTTTAACGCTTACGGTCTCGCAAATCAACGTGATCAGGTTTGTGATTTTTTGCGTGACCATCAAATTGACATTTTCTTAGTGCAGGAGACCCTACTTAAGCCCGCGCGCCGTGACCCTAAAATCGCGAACTATAACATGGTCAGGAACGACAGGCTCTCTGCCCGTGGTGGTGGTACCGTTATTTACTATAGAAGAGCCCTGCATTGCGTCCCGCTCGATCCTCCCGCGCTCGCTAATATCGAAGCATCAGTGTGCCGAATCTCACTGACGGGACACGCGCCGATCGTTATCGCATCCGTTTATCTTCCACCGGATAAGATCGTTCTAAGCAGTGATATTGAGGCGCTGCTCGGTATGGGGAGCTCTGTCATTCTGGCGGGCGACTTAAATTGTAAACACATCAGGTGGAACTCACACACCACAACCCCGAATGGCAGGCGGCTTGACGCGTTAATCGATGATCTCGCCTTCGATATCGTCGCTCCGTTAACCCCGACTCACTACCCGCTAAATATCGCGCATCGCCCGGATATACTCGACATAGCGTTATTAAAAAACGTAACTCTGCGCTTACACTCGATCGAAGTAGTTTCAGAGTTAGATTCAGACCACCGTCCCGTCGTCATGAAGCTCGGTCGCGCTCCCGATTCCGTTCCCGTCACGAGGACTGTGGTGGATTGGCACACGCTGGGCATCAGCCTGGCTGAATCTGATCCACCATCGCTCCCGTTTAACCCGGACTCTACCCCGTCTCCTCAGGATACCGCTGAAGCCATAGACATCTTAACATCACACATCACCTCGACATTAGATAGGTCATCGAAACAAGTTGTAGCGGAGGACTTCCTTCACCGCTTCAAATTGTCCGACGATATTAGGGAACTCTTTAGAGCTAAGAACGCCTCGATACGCGCCTACGACAGGTATCCTACCGCGGAAAATCGTATTCGAATGCGTGCCCTACAACGCGACGTAAAGTCTCGCATCGCCGAAGTCCGAGATGCCAGATGGTCTGATTTCTTAGAAGGACTCGCGCCCTCCCAAAGGTCGTACTACCGCTTAGCTCGTACTCTCAAATCGGATACGGTAGTAACTATGCCCCCCTCGTAGGCCCCTCAGGCCGACTCGCGGCCTTTGATGATGACGAAAAAGCAGAGCTGCTGGCCGATACATTGCAAACCCAGTGCACGCCCAGCACTCAATCCGTGGACCCTGTTCATGTAGAATTAGTAGACAGTGAGGTAGAACGCAGAGCCTCCTTGCCACCCTCGGATGCGTTACCACCCGTCACCCCGATGGAAGTTAAAGACTTGATCAAAGACCTACGTCCTCGCAAGGCTCCCGGTTCCGACGGTATATCTAACCGCGTTATTAAACTTCTACCCGTCCAACTCATCGTGATGTTGGCATCTATTTTCAATGCCGCTATGGCGAACTGTATCTTTCCCGCGGTGTGGAAAGAAGCGGACGTTATCGGCATACATAAACCCGGTAAACCAAAAAATCATCCGACGAGCTACCGCCCGATTAGCCTCCTCATGTCTCTAGGCAAACTGTATGAGCGTCTGCTCTACAAGCGCCTCAGAGATTTCGTCTCATCCAAGGGCATTCTCATCGATGAACAATTCGGATTCCGTACAAATCACTCATGCGTTCAACAGGTGCACCGCCTCACGGAGCACATTCTTGTGGGGCTTAATCGACCAAAACCGTTATACACGGGAGCTCTCTTCTTCGACGTCGCAAAAGCGTTCGACAAAGTCTGGCACAATGGTTTGATTTTCAAACTATTCAACATGGGCGTGCCGGATAGTCTCGTGCTCATCATACGGGACTTCTTGTCGAACCGCTCTTTTCGATATCGAGTCGAGGGAACCCGCTCCTCCCCACGACCTCTCACAGCTGGAGTCCCGCAAGGCTCTGTCCTCTCACCCCTCTTATTTAGCTTATTCGTCAACGATATTCCCCGGTCGCCGCCGACCCATTTAGCTTTATTCGCCGACGACACGACTGTTTACTATTCTAGTAGAAATAAGTCCCTAATCGCGAAGAAGCTTCAGAGCGCAGCCCTAGCCCTAGGACAGTGGTTCCGAAAATGGCGCATAGACATCAACCCAGCGAAAAGTACTGCGGTGCTATTTCAGAGGGGAAGCTCCACACGGATTTCCTCCCGGATTAGGAGGAGGAATCTCACACCCCCGATTACTCTCTTTAGACAACCCATACCCTGGGCCAGGAAGGTCAAGTACCTGGGCGTTACCCTGGATGCATCGATGACATTCCGCCCGCATATAAAATCAGTCCGTGACCGTGCCGCGTTTATTCTCGGTAGACTCTACCCCATGATCTGTAAGCGGAGTAAAATGTCCCTTCGGAACAAGGTGACACTTTACAAAACTTGCATAAGGCCCGTCATGACTTACGCGAGTGTGGTGTTCGCTCACGCGGCCCGCACACACATAGACACCCTCCAATCCCTACAATCCCGCTTTTGCAGGTTAGCTGTCGGCGCTCCGTGGTTCGTGAGGAACGTTGACCTACACGACGACCTGGGCCTCGAATCAATTCGGAAATACATGAAGTCAGCGTCGGAACGATACTTCGATAAGGCTATGCGTCATGATAATCGCCTTATCGTTGCCGCCGCTGACTACTCCCCGAATCCTGATCATGCAGGAGCCAGTCACCGTCGACGCCCTAGACACGTCCTTACGGATCCATCAGATCCAATAACCTTTGCATTAGATGCCTTCAGCTCTAATACTAGGGGCAGGCTTAGGGACCCCGGTAACCGTACTCGTCGAACTCGACAAAGAGGTCGACGTGCAGCCTAACCCATGCATCAGCCCGCTGAGTTTCTCGCCGGATCTTCTCAGCGGGTCGCGATTCCGATCCGGTAGTAGATTCATTCGCGAAACAATTGCTCTTGAGTTGTTGGGTCTCCTTCGGAGGCGCTCGGGCAGTTGTTGGCAAATCCCACCCCTCTTGGCTGAGCCTTTGCTCGCCCACCTGTCCTGGTGAAACTGGAAAGGCCTTCGGGCCACCAGTAAACTTTCAATCATAAAAAAAAAAAAAAAAAAAAAAAAAACTATATGTAGACAAAATTCCGACAATTTCTTTCCGTCACAAAAAGAACCATATTTGCCATTTGTTCTCATTGGATCAGTTACTTCCTTCAGGGCACAAACTATTTTAACCCTTAGGGATCTATTAGTCCTTTTTCACACATTTTTTTTCAACTTTCCTCGGTGTGTACGTAATCGTGCGTTTCAAATTTAGCAAAATTGAATATCACTCTAGTAGGCGAATTGACATTCATACATATTAAAAAATTTAACAATAATTAGCATTACCATGTTAAAAATAATCATGATACAAAGTTGTTTGAAATTTCCAAAATTTGCATTCTGTATCGAACATATTGTTGTTTAATTTTACTTGCGTAGTCTATTTATACGCTTTATTAATAATCGATAGTTTCAAACTATGCTTAACCTTTTTGGAACGAGGATCTTTCAAAGTGCTACTGATACTCATTGATATATTTTTTTTTGAAAGGCACTGTTACGCAATAACAATCTCCACTGGTACACACAAAGCACAATATCAAATGCACCATTCCACTCTCCAATTACAGCTCAAACAACAGAAAAATTCACCAATCAAAATTGGGAGATTATAATGCAAGAAATAGCACCACCGGCGCTCAACCAGATCATAAGCAGTTGCGTGGAGAAAGTAAAACAACTTTTCGGAGCAGTTCCCGCCACCGAATTATTACGGCCGTGAATGGTTCGGTAGAAAATTCATGATTTTATTAACTGTTATATTAAATTTCATGCTAATTCTTTAGGTTAAATTTATATGTTATGTTATTACTAATTACCACTGTTATAACTAATTTGTCATTAGCAACTCGCAAAGAAAGAAAACGAGACTAATACTGCAAAAAATAGTGGCTGATGTACCTAATTAGTTAGAAATTAAAATGGTACAAATAATGCAGAATTAAATAAGATTCTTAACGATTAAGTCCCGTTTTGTTTCAAAAGAGAACCGCTTATTCGTAAATAACTATTTATAATGGAAAACCAGCACCTTGACCTTATGAATGTTACTAAACAGTTCAATTTTGGTGCTGTCTAAGATTTATCATATTCATTAAAAATATGAAACTATCAGTTCGAATGGCGCCACTTTCAACAGAATTTCAACAGTTTTACTGTTATTTCATGCTAATTATTGAGAAGAATGTCCCCTAACTGTTATTCGCATCATCGAAATTTGATCATCCTCATCTGATGATAAAAAAATTATATTTACGATTTAAAACTTTAGAAATGAAGTGCCATTTTATCTACAGTTAAGAAGTTTAATTTGATTTTTTATTTTTGCTTCAGCTGCTTACTTCAATTCTGAATGTGTCCTATCTTTAAAATATTTGCTTGATGTATGCGCACTTATCTTTTTTGCATGTAATTTAGCAACGATTGATTTAGCACGTTGGCATTTCGTGTGTTTCTTTGAACAAATTTAATTATCATTTGTAATGTATGTAAATTTTGCACTATCGTATTTTTTGAGGAGGGATTTTCATCCCCCAATCGCTTAAGTTTAAGTAGACAGAATTCAACATTCGCCTCTTATACGCTCAAGAATCCAAAGAAGAAATACTTCGTCAATCCTATTATTGATTTATTTCTTTTTATACCTACCTACTTAAGATTTGGTTAATACACTAATTAGAATGTCGATAGGAACTTTCGTTTTGACGCCATTAATAGTAGTTTAATGCTGGAGTACTAAGTAGGCCTACGGCCAAAGACATTAATGAGGTATCTTGGGCCAAAACTCTTTATAATTTCTTAACTATATTACGTTATGGTGTAAACTCCATGCTGCTCTAAACTGATAACCTTCAAATATCACCCACTTCATTCTATAACAATAACTTAATTTAATGAGTTATCAATATTAAACTAGATAACGAAATGATATTGGGAATAAGTCACCAGTCAAATCAAAACACAATCTGTAAAATAAAGATGTTCTATAATTTCCAGGTGAAACCGTACATACAGCTATCAACACAAACTGGGAGCCTGTGATCAGAGATATAGCACCAGTCGCCTTTGAACAAATTATCAAAGCATGCGTTGATGAGGCAAAAAAGCTATTTGCTACTGTACCTGTTAATGAACTATTAAAACAATAAAATTAAATTTCTTACTTAAATTAAATCCAACTTCAACCTAAAATTTGCTTAAATTACTGATTGTATTTTTAGTTATAATGATGTAGTTTAATAGTAAAATGAAAAGTCTAAATTAAGCAAGTAATGAAACTAATAAATAGTAATATTAGAGAATATACAAGTGAACATTAAATAATTTGTGAGGTCAGATAAAAGAGAAGTGTTCAGTAAACAGTGATAATAAGTTTTAAGTACCTATAACACCTTATAATTATTTTACTAGAATCTATTTTAATAATTTATGAATAAAAAATGTGATAAATTTGTTTTTCATTTACAAATTCTCGAATAATCAAAAAACTACAGCACATGTAAATACTTACTTTAAATAAGTAAAAGGAAGTTATAAACATTATGTGGAAAATGGTATTTCATGGCAGTAACACGGAAGGCTGTAATATGCTTGTCTCCCAAGTCTGTCCGCAGACAAGTGCTAATTAATGCAGAGAGAAATTAAGAGATGCCCGGTCGCATTCTGTGTACCAGTTTAACAGTTAAAAATTGAAACAAAACAATACCAACAATAGCACTTTATTAAATTAAAAATCTTAAAAATGAATACATATATATAATAAAACTTGTTTTTCCCGATTTTTCATTAAATGCATATAAAATTTAGCTTATATACTATGGTAAATCAAATTGTAATAAAATGGCACCCTGATTTTGTTTCATGATAGTTAGTGGTTCAAATTTAGCGCGGACACATAGCATGACGTCCACCGTCGACTGGCACACTGGCACCAGTGATATTACTTGCCAAGTCGCTGGCAAGGAATGCAATTGTTGCTGCCACCTCATCTGGTTTACCTGGACGTCCCAATGCATGAGTTTCTTTAGTCCTCTCTAAGAATGCTGCATATTGCTCCTCACTCAACCCTCCCCTTCTTTGTAGCTCTGTTAGAATTACTCCAGGATTGACACAGTTAACCCGGACTCCTTTCGGTGCCAATTCTAAAGCAACACAGCGAGTGAATTGGTCAACAGATGCTTTAGAGATGTTGTATGCCAGAACTCCAGGGAAAGAGCGAATCCCATTAACACTCGATACGTTTACAACATTCCCTTTGCTTTCGAGGAGATGAGGGACCGCCAGCATCGTCAGATAGTAAATTGAACGCACATTGGTGTTCATAAGACGATCATACTGGGCCAAGGAGGTGTTCTCGATGGTTCCAGTTTCAATAATACCGGCATTATTCACTAAAACGTCCAACTTTCCGTAATGGTCAATGGTTTTCTTAATGATTTTCTCAATATCACTTTCTTTGGTCAAATCTGCGGTTATTGACAGTGTTGACGCAAATTTGTCGCAGTCCTTACTCACTTTTTGCAAGTTCTCCACGTTTCTTCCCGTCAAAGATAGTTGAGCGCCTAATTTTGATAAGAATACGGCGGTGGCCGCTCCAATTCCGGAGCTGGCACCGGTTACGATAACGACTTTGCCGGCAAAATTCATAGTTACTTCTGAATATTATGTGAAACCGTATTAAAGACCTCCTGTTGTGAATAAAACAAACACGAATAATCTTATCAAAGCGTAATTATGTAATTCAATGATAACTCATTAAATTAAACTTTAAGTCACATTATAATATTTACTGTGGAGTTCTCAAACTTCGCATTTTAAGAAATGTATTATCTATGTGGAGTTCTTTGCCTGTCATTTGTTTATTTGTACAAATTTTAAGAGGTTCTGCGTACCGTAAAATGGGGCGATTAGGGACAAATTCCAACTTTATGAGCAATTTTAAGGTAGTTGTTGATGTATATAATGCTATATCAGGATCAAAATGATTGAGTCTTGGGGGCATCTTTGTTATCTAATTTAAAATTATGCAACTAGCATTCCAGTTTAAGCAAAAAATGCAAAAATAGGTGTAATCCCTATTTACCCGAAAATTGCGGTTAATTGGGACGAAATGAGAAATTTCCTAGGGTTGGCACTACTATTATTTTTATATATAGTTTTAATTAATTTATTTATTTAGTTGCACCAACAAAGTGATCATCAATAAAAAAAATTGAAAAACTGACAAAAGTACATGGCAGACATCACCTCAATTATAGGTGCAATCGACAGTGCTGATATTTCTATCTGGGTTAAGAGATTAGGTGTGTCGGTTATTCCATGGATTAATCAGATGAATACCCCCACTCTGAACAAATATTAAATATTTTATTATGTATTACTTAGACATTTTTGTCCACCTTGAGATTTTATTGATCTTGTTACATGTCTCTGCAAAATCGACTTACTTATATTAAATTGCTTATCTATTTAAAATAAAGACTTATTCCCAATTTCGCTTCGAATAAAACAGATTTTTACCAACAAATTTAAAAAATATTGTTATAACTACATAGACAACCCTACAAACCTGTACCTATTTATACTTAGGTCGTTTCCATTTCACGTATTTTCATCCCAATTGACCCCTTTTTCGTTGTTATTTGTACCTAAGACGTCCCCAATATCCCCAAAAACAACAGATTTTTAAATGTATTTTTATTTAATCAAATACATTAAAACCAATAACAACTGAGACTTACCTTTAATATATATGCTGGTTCAAACACTAAATAACGTTTATAAATCATAGTCGTCTTCTATTATTATCAAATAAATAAAAGAGAGCAAAGTTTCTAGCACTAAAATAATGACCACCACAGGAAGTTAATTTGAAACGCGATTTTTTATAAGTTAGCAGCTATTTTCATGCATATTCAGAGTTGTTTTGTGAACTTTCAACATTCTACTATTAAACTACAAAAAATGGAAGATTTTGCAACGAATATAAAACTTATATTGAGCGTCGAAAGATTTTCCCGGTTTTTTCCCGATTCGCCTGTCAATCCCTAATCGCCCCATTTTACCGGTACCGTATATTATATTGTTTATTTCTACTTCTACTAATATTATAAAGAGGAAAGATTTGTTTGTTTGTTGTATTGAATAGGCTCCGAAACTACTGAACCGGTTTGAAAAGTTTGGAAGGTACACTATTCCCGAGTGACATACCTATAATCTTTTTTGAAAAAAATTAGGGACCTTACTAAAACTCCATTAATATAACCTAAGGTGTAAAAAAAATACCTAAAATATTCTCTACATCGCGTGCCCTGCGAAAACTATTGATGATGGAATAAAATAATGTATTATGACTTTGTAGAACACATTATTATTTACAAAAAGTGTCGCGACAGCATATGTCTAACTATAATAGATATGCCGCAATAAGTGTTCTTTTATTTTAAAAAAATAAAAAAACGTCGTTGAAATTTTTGTTAAAGACCCGAGCGGAGCCGGAGCGTGCCGCTAGTGTAGAAATAAAACCATAAATATTCATATTTCTCTTGCTTGCTTGGTTATCAATATTATTAAATTTACTATTAAAATAAAATAAAAAATTAATAAATATTTATTTATTAATTTAATAAATATTTATTTATTAATTTAAATATATAAAAATAATGAAATAATAATCAGAAACTGAGAACAAATCTAATATGAGAAAATAAAACAGTTCACAATAAACTTAAGCCATGTAACCAGAACAAAACAACTGAAGAATCATGCTGATAATGGCTCACTGAATGTGGCCCCCTTTTTTTTTCTTTTCGAATTTTTTTATTTTTAATTATTTGTTCGTCGTTTGTTCGTTAATTCGAATGTAAAAATTGTTTGTTCGTTTTTATTTATCTATGTGGAGTTCTTTGCCTGTCATTTGTTTAGTTGTACCATGGAGTTACTATCTTAATAACTCCATGAGTTGTACAAATTTTAAGTTTTTTTTTTTATTTATTTTTTCCTACCTAAGCTGAGAGCCTTGAGAGGCTATTTCAGCGTAACCCTAACTTTTGTAGGTGAGCTCACGGGGCTCAAACCTGTTGACGTTGCTAACACGAACCCTAGCAAGAGCCGTGCTTCGCAGAATCTACCACCGGATCGGAAACGCGACCCACTGAGAAGATCCGGCGAGAAACTCAGTGGGCTGTGTCTGAGAGTTAATTTACTCGTCGAGCCCTTCGTCGCAAGCGACGGGTTCGACGGGAACGGTTACCGGTGCTTGAAGTACCTAGAAGCACCGTTAGTGGATCGGGAGGATCCGAGATGACGTGTTTTGGGCGACGTCGACTGCTTTCCATTCTGTCCGCAGGATCGGGAATGTAGTTACCGGCGGCCACGATGAGAGAGTTCTCGTGTCGTGCCGCTTTATCGAAGTGGCGCATTGACGCCTACTGTAGATACTTACTGATGGACTCTAAGTCCAGGTCGTCATGGAGGTCGACGTTCCTGACGAACCACGGGGCTCCGACGGCTATCCTGCAAAAACGGGATTGAATAATTTGGAATGATTTTAAGTGAGGGCGAAGGTGTTGACGCGCCTAGTCGGGAGGGGGATGCTCAGCGTGGTGTTCGGAGGGCGACCCCTTTTGAAGAGCACCGCTGTGCTTTTCGTGGGGTTGATGTCGATGCGCCACTTCCGGAACCACTGTCCCATGGTGGTAGCTGCGGTCTGAAGTCGTCGATGAAGCAACGCCTTCTTCCTACACGAGTAGTAGATGGCGGTGTCATCGGCGAAGAGCGCCAGATGGGTCTCCGGAGACCGGGGTATATCATTGATATACAAACTAAATAGTAACGGGGAGAGGGTGGAGCCTTGCGGGACCCCGGCTGTGACGTGACGGGGCCGGGAACGCGTTCCCTCGACTCGATATCGGAACGAACGGCTCGACAAGTAGTCTCGTATGATGAGCACGAGTCTGTCTGGCACTCCCATGTTATAAAGGAGAAACCCCATTTTGGGCCTAAGCGTTACACGAATGGGATATGTACCAAAAAATTCGTCTATTTTGCTTGATTAACCTATTGAAATCTTAGCTTCATTGACAATGGCCAAGTGTAGAAAATAAGTTGAATTCAATTTTTTGTTTTAAACAATCTTTGTAAACATCTACAATACTTATTTCAATATACGTAACTAGCTCCACAAACGCGCGGATTAGAATTAGAGCATCCATAAAATAGGATCGATTTAGTGGAAATCGAGTGTAAAAAATAATTAATACTCTTTTGCTTTAGGATAAATGACTGTTTTTATAGGTATTTTAATCAATGTAAATAGAGTATGGCCATCGAATCGTGACACAACTACTTACAATGGCGGCAATTGAAAATATCTACAACTGACAACATCAAATATAGCATGAAAGGGTAGTTTTGCATTTTTATATTAATGTGACTATGCCATAGAAAAACACAAATGTATCAAATCGTGTTATGTTATCTTTAATGTTGCCAACTGAAGATATTTTGGATTGCCGCTATTTAGTTGTGCCATGATTCGCTGGCCAGACTATAAACTTAATCTCATTGAATAACGTAACGTAAAGCACCAAAATCTACTAACAAAAATCATTAAAAGAAATAAATAACTGTGCCATTTAGTTATGACACGAAATCATGTCGGCAACTGCGGCAATTCAAAATATTTTCAACTGGCAATCTTAAATATAACATGAAAAGGTCGATTTGGTACTTTGAGTTTTTCTATGGTGTAGTTATATTAATAATTTTACTGGTGGTAGGATCTCTTGTGAGTCCGCGCCTCCCACCCGCCTATTTTTGCCGTAAAGCAGTAATGCGTTTCAGTTTGAAGGGCGGGGCAGCCGTTGTAACTATAATGAGACCTTAGAACTTATATCTCAAGGTGGGTGGCGCATTTACGTCGTAGATGTCTATGAGCTCCAGTAACCACTTAACATCAGGTGGGCTGTGAGCTCGTCGAAGGGTATCTAAGCAATAAAAAATTAAAATAAAAAAGGCATGAAATAAAATGAAATGAAATGTGATGAGATAATATGGGAGCACGTACTGATTTATATTTTATATAAAAAAGTTATCATATAAATATAGTTTTTCATATAAAAAAGTTTTCATTAAAATTAAAATAAGACTGACCTAAAGGTCTTAGTTACCAGGTCATAAAATTCCTTAAAAAAATCATTTCGTGCGCAGCGCGTTTCGCATTACGTTGTTTTTAATTTTTGGCTTTCGTTCGTTTTCGTAAACAACCTAACACGCGATTTCTCGTAACAGGTTCCATTTTTATTTTAAAGCACCCTGTTGCTGCAACAGGTTTCGTAAAAAATTACTTATCTTTAGTAGGAAATACCCTCAAAAATATCGTTTTTATTAAAATATCTCGAACAATAAACATAACCTAAAATGTAAACATTGTCTGATTTTACCAATTTGGCCATTGCTGGGAGACCTGAAAATTGGGCTCATGAAACCTTCTTAGGTATTGTAACTTATGCCCAAATTCTAGCACTGTAACGCCAGGCCCAAGTTTGTATGGATTTCGGGTTTGTCCTTTGTATATCAAACCGTTGTGCCAGACTTTGTCGAACGCCTTCGCTATATCGAAGAAGAGGGCTCCTGTCGGAATGGGTTTCCGCCTATTCAGCCCTAGTAAGATGTGCTCCGTGAGGCGGTGCACTTGATGGACGCACGAGTGTCTGGCGCGGAATCCAAACTGCTCGTCTATGAGAATTTTATTCGCGGATACGAAGTCCCAGAGGCGTTTACGAAGGAGCCGTTCGTATAGTTTGCCTATCGCCGGAAGGAGACTGATGGGGCGGTAACTCGCGGTTTCATTCTTCGGTTTGCCCGGCTTGGGTATGCCGATAACGTCAGCTTCTTTCCACGCCGCGGGAAAGATGCAGTTCGTCATAGCAGCATTTAAAATGGTGGCCAACATCGTTATCAGTTGGGCTGGTAACAATTTAAGCGCGCGGTTGCGGATGCCGTCGGAGCCGGGAGCTTTCCGTGGTTGTAGGCTATCGATCGCCTCCTTAACCTCGGAAGTGGTAATGGGGGGTAACGCGTCCGAGGGCGGCAGGGAAGCTCTGCGCTCGACCTCCCTGTCGACTAACTCGGTGTGTTCGGGGTCCGCGTGTTGAGTGCTGGTGGTGCACTGCTCTTGCAGTGCATCGGCCAGCAACTCTGTCTTGTCATCGTCATCGTAAGCCGGTGGTTGGCCTGAGGGGCGTACGAGAGGCGGCATAGTGGCGATAGTTTCGGACTTGAGGGTCCTAGCTGGTCGCCAGTATGCTTGGTGAGTGGGCGCAAGTTCTTCTAAATTTTAAGAGGTTGTGGGTACCGTATATATTGTTTATTTCTACTTCTACTAATAATATAAAGAGGAAAGATTTGTTTGTTTGTTGTATTGAATAGGCTCCGAAACTACTGAACCGGTTTGAAAAATTCTTTCACTGTTTGGAAAGTACACTATTCCCGAGTGACAAAAAAATTAGGGCCCTTACTAAAACTCCAATAATATAACCCAAGGTGTAAAAAAAATACCTAAAGTATTCTTTACATCGTGTGCCCTGCGAAAACTATTGATGATGGAATAAATTTGTAGAAAGACTTTGTAGAACACATTATTATTTACAAAAAGTGTCGCGACAGCATATGTCTAACTATAATAGATATGCCGCAATAAGTGTTCTTTTATTTTAAAAAAAATAAAGAAAGTCGTTGAAATTTTTGTTAAAGACCCGAGCTGAGCCGGAGCGTGCCGCTAGTGTAGAAATAAAACCATAAATATTCATATTTCTCTTGCTTGCTTGGTTATCAATATTATTAAATTTACTATTAAAATAGAAAAATAAAATAAATAATAAATGTTTATTTATTAATTTAAATATATAAAAATAATGAAATAATAATCAGTAACTGAGAACAAATCTAATATGAGAAAATAAAACAGTTTACAATAAACTTAAGCCATGTAACCAGACCACAACAACATATGAAGAATCACGCTGATAATGGCTCACTGAATGTGGCCTCCTTTTTTTTGATTTTCAAATTTTTTAATTTTTAATTATTTGTTCGTCGTTTGTTCGTTAATTGGAATGTAATAATTCATAGATTATACACTTAATATATTTGAGATAATAATTGTTTGTTAGTTTTTATTTATTTATAATTAATTAAACAAATGATCACCCTTAAGTTGGCTCCCTTTACTAGATAACAGATTTTGTGTGCATTACATTTACATTCATGTGGTGATCATTTGTTTAACTAATTCTATATAAATAAAAGACGAACAAACAATTTTTACATTCGAACATTAACTAAAACATCATCTCGACTTTATATAAATAATACTAAATAAAACTATATAATAAATAATAAATAAATATTTACTAACAATCACGCCACGTTAACTGGTCCCGTGATAAGTTCGTAAAGAACTTGTGTTACAGGTACCAGATAACGGATATAAATGTAAGATTTTTATTATACACATACATATATTTAATATACATCCATAACCCTGGAAAAGACATTTATATTTATCATACAAATATCTTCCCTTGGCGGGATTCGAACCCGCGACCCCCTTGTGTAGTGACCATGTCACTTACCACTACACCAGACGGCCGTTCAATTATTCAATAATTAACATTTTGACATCTGTCACATGCCTTAACATTTATTTTATGGACAATCGAATTTAGTACACCTACCGTATTTACTATTTATCTGTACACCTATGCTACCATTTTAACTCTAATTTTTAACTTCAAATAAATTTACAAAAAGATTCAAAGAGTAACGCGCATAGTTAACTATATAATAAGTATCTGTAATCTAATAAAATTTTAAATGAAAGTCAACCACGTTAAACTAGATAAGATAAAATAAGGAGTTAATAAAACTTGAAATTTCTTTTAAGATTCTGGTAAGGGTTGTTTCATCATGTATTTATTAACATTTACCACTAAATATTACGTGCCAACGGTTCAATTGAAGTTAAGTCTGTTCTTGACATCGATACCAGAATGTATCGAAAATACTTAATTTTGTAATATCTTGTTATTAAAAGAAACTACAAAACTACACTACTAAAGTTTTGACCTGCGAAAAATACGAAGAGAATCCTACCCACTTGTTAAAAAATATCATAGCAACACACACACATATCACACCACTATTCACATAATACTTTAAATAGGAGCCTATTTGTTCTTTGGCCCCATTTTAATAAGAAGTAATATGTGACAATTAATCCATTAAAAAAATATTCACTAAGAGCTGCTAAAATATACCAGCATGCCTAAGATGTAAGCCAAATACTAATTTTTCATCATGAAAGAAATCAATCGTATAAAATTGTGTTTAAACACTACAAATAATTTATGAACTAAGGTTATGGGTGAACAATGCTAATTTGAATAAGTATCACATAAAATACTATCACCATGTAGCAATGTTGATCAATCACATAAATAAATAAAATATATATATTTATAATGGAATTTCTAATACAGGAGTATTTCAAACAAAAAGTGAATAAACACTATGTTAATAAGTTGCTTCCAAGGTAAACTTTATAGTAGTATGTAGTAGGCAAAGTAAATATGATTTAAATTAATACTAGGGTATTTCAATTTTGATAACAAATTTGTTTTACTAAAATACTTAAATTACCATTAAGAAACAACAATTTCCATATAATGTTAAGATTTATTTGCTTTAAAAAAAAAAAATTCAAGCATTCGCTCAACATAAAGCCTTCAAATAATAATTTCAAATTTCAGTCTATTCATCAGTATACCTAACAGTTGTACAGCTATGCTGAACCTCTCACGACTTTGTCAATGTAAGCAGTCTCTAAGTGCAGTGCAAAGTAAACTCCTGGTGTCATCTCGAAATGGCTTCAGTAACAGTATTATTTCAAGGCAAATTATCACAACTACAAAAACCCACAGATATAACATCCTAGGAAGGTTAAGTGTAAGTATAATATCTGATTGAGTACAGTGCACACATACATACAGTTCAAGTTAAGAGGTTAAAACCAGGATTTGCAATTTATAGTTGTCATGATATTTACAATAAATGCTTGAAAGGCAAACGTGACTAAGCGACAATAACTGCTTTGTAGATAAATGATAGGCAATAACATAATCAATGTGCAAAAAATATATATTTCTAGGTCTCTTAAAATCCTTTCTATCCTACAGCTAGATTCGTTAAAATAGATTTTTTTTCAGGTATTTCGACTTTAGATTAGTTTACTGTAAAGTTCACGCCTTGTCGCTTAGTCACGTTTGCCTTTCAAACACCGATATGCATATCAATTGCACAATGTTTTTTTTACAAATAATTTGATTTTTATTTTAAGATTATGATTCTAATTCCAGCTAAGCAGCACAATAAAATCAAACAGTATTATAATGCGATTTTGCTCTTCAACTCCTAAACCGAAGACGTCTAAAGCAGTTGGATACTGGCTACTAGGATGCAGTGGTATGGTCTTCACTGCTGTAGTACTAGGTATGGTATCTGGATATATTATAATGCTTTACAGTATTTATTATATTGTTAATCTAATACTTAATACTAGCCAGGGTAACAAGTAATATAGTTGTTTGGTTCCATCTTGATGAGCATTAGTAAAATATCTACTGTTATGGAAGTGTCTGGTATGTGGCATGACGAGCTTAAATTATTTGAAATCTCAAAAGTTTTAAAATGATATAAATGTTTGTTATTTATGTCTACCTACGTACTATGAGCAGTGTTAGGGTACACTCACACTAAGATTCAATTAGAACCCATCTACTTATAGTTATAGAACTAATTGTAGCTATGAAGTGAGAAAAATTATATGATTCACAAAAGCTTGAAAAGCCTTTTGATTTTTAAATCTATTCAACTATGAATCTATATGAAATAGACTCTGAGAAATTCCTAATGATTCTTCTATATCATACTCTGATTTCCTATGTAATTCCTATATTAAAAAAACCATCATCCATAATATTAGAGTGCACACATCTTGCCAATTCATGCCATGATTGCTTCATGCCATGGTTTCCTTTGAAATGTAGGAAATTCATATTAACAAAACAAGACTTCAATGTAGGTAGGTAATTTATGTAAATAAGAAAAACAATACCATAATATAATGAAACTAAAAAAAAATCTATAATACATTTTGTTGGAATATTTATATTGTATAAATATTGCAAAATTTTACTTCTAATTAATTTGTTTATATATAAGTGAATGAGCTTAATCCCTACCTGGTCTTAAGTGATTACTGAAGTCTGTATACATCATAGCTAACATTGTACAATAAGATGAACTATATTTCCGTAATAGAAAAAACATAAACAAATAATACAATAAATTGCAATTTATTTTTGAGTTGTATTCTCTCCCTTAGATATTAAAAGTTATTTAAACTATCAATCTATTAAATAAATAAGTAAGGGTAATAATAAATATGAATTGTAATAAAAGTGTTAAAATCTAATGCATTTTTATTTACGTATGTAAGTTGACAGCTTATGGGCATTACTGGGATGTTTTAATGTACTAGTTGAAATTTTAAATGCTGGATAATTTTGTTAGTACTGCATCAAACTAATTGGGTCTATATAACACATCGCAAGCTAGAGATTGTTTACCTCTTAATGTTTTCTAAAGGTCATTTCTATAAAGGACATAATATATTTCTCTTCTTCTTTCTTCTAACAGAAATAAATGTAAGATTTTTATTATACACACATACATATGTTTAATGTACATCCATAACACTGGATAAGACATTTTATATTTATCATACAAATATCTTTCCTTGGCGGGATTCGAACCCGCGACCCCCGTGTGTAGTGACCATGTCACTTACCACTACACCAGACGGCCGTTAAGTACAGTAAGCTGTTTTTAAGTTATGTAATTGCAATACATCAAACTACATATTTTGATGAATAAAGTAGTAGTAAAGCTAACATGTCAATTAGTTGGCAGTATAAAGTACTATACTGCTTGCAGTATAACAAGTTATCTATGTGTATATAAGTTGTATGGGAATGATTCTCGAAAACCAACACTCTGTTGTTACGCCCTGAACTCGTTCGTAGTGAAAGTATTCTGTGTTCAATTATCTTTAGTCTCCCGTACTCTTCATGCCCCTAGTCCCCAGCTTTACTAATGTTTTGGGGTCGCAAGCGCGTAGGTGTTGATATCACCATCATATTTTTGTCGTGAAGCAGTCATGCATTCTGATATTGCAGTACTGTTGAGACTTCCATCTCATACCTTATCAAGCATCTCCTGGTGGACGGTGGTGCTCAAATTGTTTTTATGGGCTCCGATAATTTAATTGTGTTTACGGGCGTGATAAGTAAGTACTTTAAAAAAATTCGCATTGCTGAAGAAATTAAGTTTTTATGAATTATATACTTATATAGTCAAGTAATAACTTCATGACCTTCCACAGATTTATCACAAGGAGAAATTCTAGGGTCGGCAGACTAAAGCACATAAGTCAAAATTTTCAATTAATTTTTTATTACATCATCGGTGTACATTTTGCTCAACACCCAATCTGACTAAAGCACATAAATCAAACTCAAGTATTTCATGGCGTATTCAAGCGGCGTTCTGTATCAACCTTATCAAATCCTAATATAATCAAACGAACTAAAAAACATAACTGGACTTATGTTCTAAGGAATACCATAAGTACAAAGTTATTAACGTAAGAAGTCTGACTTATGTTATAAAGAACATCAAAATGTAACATTTCTTTAGAGAAAGTGGTTACTTAAAAATATTTATAACGTAAACAATACTTCGGTAAGTGGTTTTAATTTACTAATGTTGTCGATTGGGCACAGTTTGTGGTTAGTTGTGTGTGAGTGCTTAAGTATTTTAATTATTTAAGATGAATATTCAAAGAGGCAAGAAATTAGTTGAAATGGCGTTATCCACTCATCTGGAAAGCAATGAAGGTATATTTTCACATATCTTCAAAATTATGATTTGCAAATTACGTAATGATATCAATATTATATCATTGTAAATAGATAATTGTCTTGTCTTTTTTTAGAAAATGTAAATCAACAGTCGATTTTGAACACAGAGAACCTAGTAGTAGACGATCCTATACCGACAACATCATCAGGTCAAGTCAGTAGTTTAACATACTATTCTGTACTTGACTTCTCTAGTGATGATTCTGTACGAGATCCATGTTATGAATTACCGAGACTTCCAATCACATCAAGTTCAAGTACTTGTGATGAAATTTCAATGAATCCTAATGTGTCTCCAAAAAAGAGTATACGTACTATAAAAAGAGAAAAATAAATAAAACGTAACTTAGGACAGGCATACAAAACTTTAAAAGGAAAATGTATATCAGATCGCACTATGAAAAAAAAATATTTGAGAAAAAACAAAAAAAAAAGCCCGCTGAGTTTGTTTCGCCGGTTCTTCTCAGGACTGTGGCTTTTTTTGGAACCGGTGGTAGAGATAACATTGTTATTTATATTTTGACATTCAACAAGTTTGTTATACTGACATCTAAGTTGAAATAAATGATTTTGAATTTGAAAGAGTTACCTGTTTGCAGAATGAAATGTAAAGAACGTATACCATTAACTGATAGGCATGCCATATTCACAGAATATTGGCAAAAAATATCTGCATACTTGGCATCTTTAATGGAAATTCAAGATAAATCTAAGCAAAGAATACGAGCTATTGAACCTGAAAAGCAAAAGCTTAGAATGAAGACATAAAAATACTTTTTTACTGTGCATGGTAAACGTGAACCTGTCTGCCGAGGATGTTTAATGAAAGTGACAATTTTATAAAGACAGTTGCTATGAAAAGGAGATCATCCATAGGGGGTTCTCGAACTGATGATATAATATTTATACAGCCATTACCCATATCCATCGAGAAAAAAAATGATTTAATTTCGCTGCTCCCTTTAATACTAGATATTTTCCATGAATTTTACAAAAGTCTTCCCACGTTGGAAACTTTACGAAATACTGATCCAGATATTTTAGAACTCGATGAAGAAGAAGGATTTTAATTAAACATTGAGTTGTTATTTATATTTATGACTTATATTATTATAATATATATCTTAATTGTTGATCTTTTTCACTTAACTGATACTATTATTGTGTTCCTTAACTTAAGTCTTAACTTAACTTAAGTCATCTAATTATTAAATAATCACACTTACTTTAAAATGTTTAATTTTAATAATAAGTTAGTGTTATTGACTTATATAATTCAAATAAACATTATTAAGTTTGTTAATGTATAAGATTCTAAATAGTTTTTTTAATTCCTGTAAAGTAGAGTTTTTTGATTTATGTGCTTTAGTCTGCTGACCCTAGAATTATTTTTACATATACGAGAGAACTGAAAATATGGAGACCGTGTAAACTTTAAAAAGACATTTTCTTTGTATTCAATCATTTACCCAAATTGCAGTGAAAAATGGTTATCGTTGCGTAAAGTACGTTTTTAACTGCAGCTCTTTTAACGTTGAACGATATGTGTAGGTCTTAGAATGTAAGTTGTAACCCGGGATAGCTGGTTGATTCTTGGTCGCGCTAACGATAATTTCAACATAAGTTTCTCTATACAAATTCTGAACAACATTAGACCGTCTGTCGCTGAGTAAAGACGCATACGTCTACAATTAGATTATAGATCAATGGATGAGTCAGGGCTTGGACGGCATCCATGCATACAATGTTTTAATGGCTACCAATCTTGACAGAACGAAATGTAATTACCCGGATTGTCCTGTAGGTGGCGTCACCCGACTGACAGAATCCGGTTTGTCTATGGTCACGTGGAGACTCCTCGGAGAGAAGATGCCCACGAATGAAGAGGAGTGGCAAAAAGAGTTCGAGAAGTATCAGCAGTATCCAGAGTTTAAATAGTAAGTTCCGTCCGGCAGACGAAATGACTTTATTTCTTTATTGCTTAGATGTGCGGACGAACTCACAGCCCACCTGGTGTTAAGTGGTTACTGGAGCCCATAGACATCTACAACGTAAATGCGCCACACACCTTTAGATATACGTTCTAAGGTCTCAGTATAGTTACAACGGCTGCCATGCCCTTCAAACCGAAACGCATTACTGCTTCACGGCAGAAATAGGCGGGGCGGTGGTACCCATCCGTGCGGGCTCACAAGAGGGTCTGCCACCAATATGGTAGGAAGACTTCATATTTTATTTATACAAGAACATAATTTCTCACTGACATTTCAGCGACGTAATGCCTCGCAATGGGACATCGCAGGACCCCTGTGCATACGTCGCGCGTGGATAAGACCCCGGGCACCGAGAGACCTGTTTGTCTTTAAGTCAATACATGCCCTACACGTGAATGTTTCTGATTTATACGATGAAGGATTAACATTTGTGTAGTATAAATCAAACTGTCTTGTGTGCAGTATGTGTTCACCTCGCGCGCGCTCCGTAGCGTCCTAACCGTCCAGCCAGCGGGCGCGGTCTGCGCTCCGGCTTCTAGGGCGGGGTGGCTGTTACGTTATTGATTTCGACCGCATGTTTCCAGGTGCCATTGAAGTCGTAAAGTCTTTAATCTATAGTGACCACCTCCCCAGGCGGGACGTGAACTCGTTTACCTATCTACACTAATCGGATTGCCTTTCAGCAAAAATCAGAACATAACATTCTCAGACTTCAAATGGATATGGTACATGGAGTTCGCTCACCGAACCTGGGGCCGAGCCATCGGAGCCGCCATGTTCCTTCCCGCCGCCTACTTCTGGTACCGGGGAATGCTCCTCCCGGACATGAAGATCAGGGTCGCCGTATACTGCGGCTTAGTGGCTGCTCAGGTCAGCAATCAAGGAAGCATTCTGGAAAATCTCACTGTCGCTCTCTATCGCGGTTGTTAGAAGGGGACGGCCGACCCCTAGTGCTGGTGGTTGCTCAGAGTAGTTCACGCGCATGAAGTGACCTAAAGGACGAAGGGAGGAAGGAAGTATCCTCTTAGCTTAATGTGTAATGCGCCCGGTGCATTTGTATGGAGCGATGCGACTGCGCCGGTGTCCGAACACCGCAGATAGGTTCCAAAATTCTACTAAAGTATGTACTTATCTTTACACGAATGATTTCCATGATGAAGGAATAATATCGAGTAATGACCATGCACCCGCGCCTCTCGGCGTGCTCGCTGCGTCCCCTAGTGCGCGGGTTCTACTGTCCTGAAGGCAAGCGTTGTACCGCACAAGTGAGACGTCAGCCTCATGTGTCGAGGTGGAGAGCAGTCGTGGCCTCGTCTGTAGGCTTCTGCAACCACTCAACAATAGGTGAACTATGAGCTCATCTACTCACCAATAGTAATGAAAATAAAACAACTTTTTAGGGGCTGATGGGCTGGTACATGGTGAAATCAGGATTGGAAGACAGGTTTCATGGACCTTCAGATGTCCCGAGGGTCTCGCAGTACAGGCTCGCCGCGCACTTAAGTCTGGCGTTCATATTGTACGCGGGATTACTAGGCGGAGCCCTGAGGGTGCTCCGCCCCTTCCCGGCGGCGGCTACTTTGCAGAAAATCAAGGAGTTGAAGAGCATCACCGGCCTCGCGCACGCCGTCAAGGCGATGACATTCATCACGGCCGTGTCCGGTCAGTCCCGCCTGTACTCGCTTGTGTCGGCCGCCACGACCCATGGGTCTCTCGGTGTGAAGCGGTTGCCAAGTTAACAGGGGTCATAGAACGTGGCTAGAGATCGATCTGACATCAGGTAGAAGTCTCCTCAGTATTGCAGTTGTCCACTACAGAACTGCGCACGCTACGCGGCAGCAATTAGAAGGAAGGAAGGGGTTGCCCTTTGAAGATTCCCCCCCCCCCACAAGTCGGTACACGAACGAGCAAAAACAAAACGATTAGCTGTTATTCCCCTGCTTGTTAAAAAGATTTGCTTTTTTCGTTTTTGATTATTCGCTTTTGGTTGATGAGCCTTAGTGTTTACAAAAATAATTACTTGGAGGACTTTGGGGGACTTTATTTTTGTCAATATTAAACAAAAGAGAATATATGTATTATGTATTAATAAATATAATAGTTGTGGTGCCAGTGACCGTAGCCAGACTTCCACAGTTGGGCGAACTCGAACTCGATTGACTGAAGTGTGCAGAAGACGGTATCTGTAAGTAATAATGAATGACGTCACAGGAGCCTTCGTGGCGGGTCTGGACGCAGGCCTGGTCTACAATTCCTTCCCCAAAATGGGAGACAATTGGCTTCCCGATGACATCTTGGCATTCTCGCCCACAATCAAGAACTTTACCGAGAACCCGAGTACCGTGCAGTTCGACCACCGCGTGCTGGGCGCCAGCACCCTGGCGGCGGCCAGCACGCTGTGGCTGCTGTCCCGCGGGAGGGCGCTGTCCCCGGGCGCCCGGACCGCCGCGCGCGCCCTCGCCGCCATGGCCTGGATGCAGGTGGGCTGCTTACTTTATAATAATATATCGATGCTTGAAAAATAAACGTGACTAAACGACAATAACTGCTTTGTACATAAATGATAGGCAATAAACATATTCGATGCGCAAAAAATATATATTTCTAGGTCTTTTAAAATAATTTCAATCCTACCGCTAGATTCGTTAAAACGGATTTTTTTTCAGGTATTTCAACTTTAAATTAGTCTACTGTAAAGTTCACGCATTGTCGCTTAGTCACGTTTGTCTTTCAAGCGTCGATATGTAGACTAGCTGTACCCGTCCACTTCGTTGGGCATTTAAAATTAACATTATTATTTCCCACCCCCACAAGGATTCTCATCATCAACGCCCCCGCAACTGGTGTAGGGAGTCCAACACTTATATAAATATTAGTCTATCCATTAAATACATGTAATTTCTACATGGATACCAAGTTTCAAGTCAATCGGACGCATGGTTCAGTAGTTATAACGGCACATCCGTGAAAACCACTGTACATTTATATATATGTAAATATCCTTCAGTTGTGAAGTCGCGACCGGACTAGACGCCCGGTCCGACTCTCGTGTAGTGTCCGACTCTTCGAATACCGCAAGCGGGTACCGATTTCTGTGGTATAATAGGTATTTAACAAATGTTCATGATTGAATTCCACAGTGGAGGATCCACATCGTGTAATCAAAATCCAAACCCGCCAAAATTATAATTTCTTTTTTTTTTTCCTACCTAAGCTGAGGAGAGCCTTGAGAAGCTATTTCAGCGTAACCTTAACTAGTAGGTGAGCGCACAGGGCTCAAACCTGACGACGTTGCTAGCAAGAGCAGTGCTTCGCAGAATCTACCACCGGATCGGAAACGCGACCCACTGAGAAGATCCGGCGAGAAACTCAGTGGGCTGTGTCTAAGGGTTAATTTACTCGTCGAGCCCTTCGTTGCAAGTGACGGGTTCGACGAGGACGATGACCGGTAATTTCAGTAATAACTATGTGTGTCGCGGCAGGCGGGGCTGGGCGTGGCCACGCTGCTGTGCTACGTGCCCACTGCGCTGGCTGCGGGCCACCAGGCGGGCTCGCTGGTGCTGCTGTCGCTGGCCGTGTGGCTCACGCACGAGGTCAAGCTGCTCAAGTACATACCCAAGTAGTAGGGAGGACTTGCACTAAACAAATCAATACTTTTCTTAATCGAGTCAGTATCATCAGTCAGTGAAAGATTACCAGCAAAGATTATTATTATTTTATTATTATTGTAAGCATAGATAGAATTTATAATTATATAAATTAGCAAAATGTTGTCAACTTTTATTTCGCCAAGCCCCCCCCCCCTCTTTTTAATATTAAGGCGAAGACTTAATATAAACTTACAACTGCTGATATCGTTTTAATTTGTTTTTAACACAATGATAAACCTAACGACCAGCCGCTCCGAATTGCGGCTGGTTGTGTGCAGACGTCCGGCGCCCGGTTGCGGCCTCCCACGGGGGTCCTGCGAGCCCCCTCCCCTCTCCTTTCTCCACTGCTCCTTAGGATACTGAGCCTTCTGAGATAAATTTTTTACCGGTGGTAGAACCTCGTGTGTCCGCACGGGTAGGTACCACCGCCCTGCCCATTTCTGCGATGAAGCAGTAATGCATTTCGGTTTGAAGGGTAGGTTGTAGATCGTGAGTGGCGCATTTACGTTGTAGATGTCTATGGGCTCCATTAACCACTTAACACCAGGTGGACTGTGAGATCGTCCACCCATCTAAGCAATAGAAAAAAAAAGGTAAACCTCTGCGAGCAACGACCGGCTCCAAAAATACCCCCGTCTTGACAACAACCGGCGAAACAAACAGCAGGCGTGCATTTTTCCATTGAAATCGTTCATATTAAAATTAACGAATACAAAATTCTTATTCTTGAATATCGGTTGCAGCGAGGGTCGTAATTCAATTTAATCTTGTTCCCTGTGGCACATCAGGAAAACTTCATCTGAAATTAAAAATTAGTAGGGAATTCAAAACTACAGTTCCGAGTGATTTTTTATTAGAATTTTTTCACATTATTGCTTACACACCGAACATAATAAAAACGTATGTACAAAACTTGTAACATCAGACGAATCGATACGATTTAATCGATTTTTATTACATAATCGATGCAAAAGCTAAACTACAACATTATCGATATTAAATCTTATCGAATCGCTTTCAACAATAAACACTGTTGTAGGTAGGTATGTTATCACTGAATGTAACACTGATAAAAGTTTCAATTTTGTTTTCATTGCCCCAATTTCATTAGTAATGAATATACATTACCAGCAGACTCGAAACAATTTAAAATTTTACTTATGTCAAACGTTTCTAATTTGTGAGTAAAACAGCTTTTAATTACATAAATAGTAATAGAGATGAAGAAGAAATGGATTTATGATATTTAATTTTGCAATTCTTATTTTCTTCAGTGGCATTTACGTAGGTATGTATACTGTTTGTACAAATTTATTGCCTTAATTATTAAATGGTCATATCTAATTATATATTTATATAATATATAGCTATCATAGCTAGTACCTGGCTTAGCGAATGCTCATCGCATACTTCGACAAGGGAACTCTGTGCCCTGTGCATCAACGCGGTAGACCTCAGCGAGCGATCAGTAAGTAGCCAATATAATGTGTTTACTAGTACACAAACACATTTAAGGTGTGATCTTTCTTGTACTGGTGTTGAATTAAAATAAACAACGATGTATTAAGTAGGTAGCTGAAAATAAATTGGCCGGTTTCTATGAAATTATAAATATGTAGTTTATTGAACTCGCATACTGAATGACGTTGGCAAAAAGTATGCAACCCACAGACAACCACATTGCAAGAGTATAAAATGACAATGTTAAAATAACTAAAAGTATCCCTTCTTAATTCTGAATTGCTATTTAGCGTTTAATATATAAAAAATATTAAGAGGCAATGTATAAAATCAAAATTAACAGAGATCTTATACACAATGAGCAGTATAAAAAATGATAGGATTAGTGCGTAGGTAAGGTGACTACTACTCTTATAAATCCTCTCAAAAGTAATTGCGATTTGATAATTATGTCTAGAAAATAAAGTGACAAAAGGACTGTGAATAGATTATGTAGGGGAAGTAAATCTGGTAGTAGGTCTAGAAGAATGGGGTCGCATACGATTAGATCCTTTTGCAAATAAACACATGAAACCGAATTATAAATAAACATTAACATTGTTCGTCTCCACAACATCATTAGTCGATTAATCGAATTTAGAAACATCGTTATACTTATATATTTTTTATAGAATCAATCAAAATATACAAACCAATAAGTCTAAAAATATTTTAGTTTTTTATATATCTAAGTAGTACAGTAACATAACAGGCGTGATCCAGAGATATTGTTTAATAGCTAAACAAATGTCCAGAAAAAATACAGTTTAATTTCTTTCGGAAATATCAACGATATCCAAAGTATTAATCGCAACGAAGGATTACGGTTAGCGACCGAGCGGGAACTCATCTTCAGCAGATCCAGAGGACGCTCCGCAAACTATTCCAAAACTAAAAACTGTTTTGTGAAGTAAATTGTCGGGATGCATCTACCAATAAACTAAGGAAGCGGGTGGAAGGAGATGAAATCAGTAACGTAATACGAAATGTATAAATAACCAGTCAAATAAATAGCGACTATACACTCGCGAGTGTTGCAAACGGAAACGGTCAATACGACACAGTTGCGTTTGATATATGGAGGGTTCTGCAGCAGCCGGTTCGGCGATCTAACCATTGAAGTAATCGTATTAATATTCAACTAAAAACACCAATCATGAATAGGCCAACAATAGCGTGTCAGAAAATTAAAAAGAAAAAGTTGTGTGCATTAAACTCGCGAGCTGTTGCCTACAGTTTGACGTAATTACATTATACTGAAATAACATTCTTCAGTGTTTTCTGACGTCGCTCTAGTGCGGTCGGTTCGCGGATTCTCTAACACTAGGTATATCTCGAGGCATAATGAAACAGCGATATTGATTACATGTATAACTCGAGGGGTGTAGTTCGACTGCGCATCGGACACAACAAGTAGACGACTTGTATAATTAAAGATTTCGAAAATATTCTTAGTTCAGTGTGCTTAGTGCGAATTTTTTAACGTTCTCGGTAACGTAAAAGTTAACTCACGTTTCTTAACGCACTCTTAACTTCACGTTTGCCTACGTTTGCCACTAGAGGCGCTGTTCTAACTCCATACAAATATGAGTTAACTTATACGCTACCGAGAACGTTAAAAAACTCGCACTAAGCACATTGAACCGCTGCATCGTAGTGGCAGCTGTTCACATCCACTCGAGACAAATCATAGCGACGATTAGCGCTCAAAAATAAACTTATCCGTTTTAGGCCACACTAAACAAATTGGATTAGAAGTATTTGCTTCGTGGTACTTTAATGTCACCTTCAACTAAGAACGGTTGTATACATCTCTCAATGATAATAGCCACCGCCCAAATTTTTTTAAATTAAACTAGAATAAAAATATGTTTAATATATCAACAATTTTAGATCTTCCTTAAATTTACATTGAAATCAGTCATTATTATTATGAGAGTATTTTTTTTATATATATTTCTAATTACGTGAGATAGAATAAATAAAAAAAACTACAAACGATAAATACATTTAATTACACAACTAAAAATTATTTACAAAAATAAAAAAAAAGAAGTACTGAACGCACTTCGCATTGAGTGTTCGCTAATTTCTCTACAAAGTTACAATCAAATTTTGAACGACTGAAAAAATGACAACCCATCACTATTTATTTTAAACCATTACTAGTGTTTTCGTACACAATTTATAATTTTATTAATTGTCATTTTTTTAGTCTGTGATAAATATAAGAAACTATTAAGAATTTAAAAGCATTGAATTTTAATTACTAATTATTTCTTACATCAACAAAATTTAAAACATCGTCCTTTTTTTTAGTCTATACAAAACACAGAGTACTTATCTGTCATTTCTGTCAAATGTCATTTTGTCAGTCAGACTACAGTGCGACACGGATTGTCACGGATGACATTGACTCTAAGTGATTCCAAAAGCGAGGTGTTAGTTCCTATTTTACGCACGTTTTTAAAAACCCTCTTTTTTATTCATGGACTATACAATTTCTGTTCGATACAAAATCATGAATTGCACTGTCCATTTTATGAAAAATATTGAAGAGATCTTGTACAACATATTGACCGGTGTCACCGGGGACCGGCC
This sequence comes from Bombyx mandarina, assembly GCF_030267445.1. Lineage (NCBI taxonomy): Eukaryota > Metazoa > Arthropoda > Insecta > Lepidoptera > Bombycidae > Bombyx > Bombyx mandarina. The sequence continues at coordinate 606,927 of NC_143229.1, read as the reverse complement.
GGGACGACGGTGTCACTTTAAATCGAACCACGTGTAACGTTTGGCTTACATACGGGGCGCTGGGGGCGCTGGGGGCTAGCGGTCGGGATGGAGACATTTTCAAAGCAAAATTTGTTATTGAACGTTATTGTACCGTTTTTTGTTTATAAATCTGATAATGGCTTTAATTATTTTTTTAAGCATGATATAGTTACAGTTAAGGTTGTTTTTGGTAGTGCAATTTGGTGGCGCGTCGGCACAGTTGGTCCCAGCGCATTTATTAGGAACTGTTTTAAACTTTCACGTCTATAGCATTCACATGTCCGATTTTATAAATTGTTTTCGATGGTGGTCGACCCAGGACATTGTCATTTTCAATTTTTATTTTATTAAATGAAAATTGTGCGTTTCTCGATGATATATTTTAATATAACAATAAAATTTTGGGGCGTTTCATTTTATTTTTATACTATTTAAAATCAAAATGTTACAATTTTTCTTTTTTTTATTGCTTGGATTGGTGGACGAGCTCACGGCCCACATGGTGTTAAGTGGTTACCGGGGCCCATAGACATCTACAACGTAAATGCCGCCACCCACCTTAAGTTATGTGTTTCTAAAGTCCCTAAAGTTTCAAATTATCTCTCTATCTCCGCTTAAATTATTTTTAACGCAGATAAAACCGCGGAACAAAACTAAGGTGCCATTTTTATGATTTAAATAATATATCGTAACATTTACACCGGGGCACTTCGGATGGATCAAAAACATAAAATCACATTCACATTCGTGAAAAATGTCTGCCTGATTTGCATCAAATTATAAATTAGCGACGTGTTGGAAGGAACGCTTCCAACAAGTTATTCAGGTGAGGGCTACACGATCAAACTATATCCACCCAAACGCGTAGAATTTTCAAAAACGAATCTCAATGAATCAGTAATTTCACTTTTTTTTTGCGCGAGATATGAACTATGACGTCACGTAAAGGTCACTGGTAACATTGTGCGCAGAACACAATCCTGAAGGTGAACAATAATTTGCATCACGCTTAAAATATGTATACTTAAAATACCCAAATTTAAAAGTCAATTTAGGAATATTGTACGTCTTTTTAAACGCAGTTCTTCTGTATTTACCAGCTTTTCAGTTCTTGAGAACTTGTTTAAATAAATGCAAACTTGATTGTAGTAGTAAATGTTGTTAGCGCGATTCAGGAAATGATTTCTTCCGGTTGCGTGCAGATGTCGCTACGAACAAGATGACGTCGATTAAATTACAAATATGTCATTGTTAAAACGATTTTTTATACCTAATTTAATTTCTCTTTTATTCCTTTTACGAAAGCCGTAAAACATATGGAAAAAACATATTATAAATTTAAAAAGAGCAATGGTGTTTGTATGCTGCTCATGTTGTTTAATTTAATTATTCCCATTTCTCAAAGCATCCACCGCGGACCGCACATTACTTCAGGTGTAGCGATACAATATCGACTTATTGGCTCAATGTTAAAGTTCCATTCTCAATGCAGTAGACCGAATGTTCCAGGCGGAAGAAATAACCGACTCGTTCGATTCGCCACAATTGTGATTGTACTTTTTTCCTACCTATTCTAGTGACCTCAAGGGGTTGTACTAGATTCGCCGAATAAGGTGAGCTTACGGGCTCAACCTGAGAGAATTTGCTAACACTAGCCCTAGCAAGAGCAGTACTTCGCAGAATCTATCACCGCATCGGAAATGCGACGCGCTGAGAAGATCCGGCGAGAAACTCAGTGGGCATGATTGTTCGAGAACAAAACACATCATTAAAATTGTGGTTTTAGTGAACTCAAGATTCAGACGGCTGTTTCTCGCAGCGCGTGCGTCTGCCCAGTAGGCACCGAACGGGTAGACGGCGGCGGGAAGCGGCGCGGTGTCTGGACGCGCGGTCACTGTCTGGGCGGCAGGCGGCGAGCGGCTGCTCAATTGCTGGGACTAGGACACCGCACTCGCTCGCCCACCGTTGGACACGCAAAACTTGTACATTTTGCGTGACTTATTTTAATCACACATCATTACGCGATTAATTAGAAAATGATATCTGCCCCGGTACCGAGGCCCGACCGACGCCGTCGTCTGTGGCCGTATATTTTAATCATGTCTTTCCTTTATGTCATTATTGGTGTACATTAATAGTTCTCTCGTGGTCGACTACATCCATTTTGTATTTATATCCTGGAATTACGAATACGTTTAGCTTTACATTCCGTACCGTGAGGCTGGCGACTAGCTGGGAGGCTGAGGGTCGGTGCTGACGATGACCTGCACCACGTACCCCGGAGTGATCTTCGCTTCCTCCACCAGCAGTCTGTCGCCGAGCAGCTTGCCCCCGTAGAACCACCGTTGTCTCCACGGTTCTATGTTCTCTTGAGCCTGTGGAAAACACAAATTTTGTCTATCTTTAAATCCGATATTGACGTTATGACGTCATACCAAGTTTTGCAAGTCGTCGTGGTCTAATGGATAAGACGTCCGGTGCATTCGTATATAGCGATGCAACGGTGTTCGAATCCCACAGGCGGGTACCAATTTTTTCGCTGCCGTGAAGCAGTAATTCGTTTCGGTTTGAAGGGTGGGGCAGCCGTTGTAACTATACTGAGACCTTAGAACTCATATCTCAAGGTGAGTGGCGGAATTTACGTTGTAGATGTCTATGGGCTCCAGGTCTACTCATCTAAGCAATTGGATTGGACTGGATTGATTTCGTTGGCTCTCGGAAACGTGGCTCTATTCGGAAGCGGGCGTACAGTTAATTTAGTTTATCACCAACAACTATCTTATGATGTTTCGTTGGTGATAACATTTAGATATAATTTCATAATCGCTATTTGGTTTATGCGACAGTTTTACAAATTTACAGGAGAGCCATTTAAAGTTTAAAATTTGGAAAAAATATCATGACCAAAAAACTTCCTCAGCTATTTAAATAGAGTAAACTTAATTGAGATTCAATTAAAAACATCGAACTGTTGATGCTGATACTAAATAAAACGCAGCTTTAATTGCAAAGATGAATGTCGCTTATACCTTTTCACCCCTCGATATAGATGTAAAGCCACGTTGAGGTAAAAATTTCAGCGAAAATATATTTAGGCCAGCGAACATTTCAGGGAAACATTCTATTCGGAATTGGTCCCAGATATCACGCGACTTCAGTCTCCCTATGTTATACTAACAGTAGATACTATTTCTATAACATTTTCCTGCAAAACATTTCTCATAATTCATATCTTGAGCACTTGTGGTAGTTGGCGTTGTGAGCCCGGGTTGGCAGCACTATCCAACTACTTCTGTTACAAAACGAATAAGGATAGGATGGGTAAGTTACTTCAATATTTTTTAATGGCTTAGATGGGTGGGCGGTCTCACTGTCCACCTGGTGTTACAATGGTTACCGGAGCCCATAGACATCTACAACGTAAATGCCACCACATTGAGACATGAGTTCTAAGGTCTGAGTATAACGACTGCCCTACCCTTCAAACCGAAACGCATTACTGCTTTACTCAACTGCTGTATCTCAACATAAAAGTAATGCAACGCGCAGACAAAGATATTAATAAAATGTACTTCGTGTCTGTTTAACCTTATCGGTTTTTGGTGTTCGAGCCATTTTTGAAGTTCCGGTCGCGCGTGTGCCTTGAAGTTAAATTAAGATAATTTTAACTGTCCCGTGCAATGTGCTGTGAAGGTTGCGTCGAGTATATTTACGGCTGGTTCTTTTTTAGGGCTCAGTAGATACAATTACACAAATCGAAATACTCCGCACAAACTTAAAGCGTACTTCCTCAAACTTAATGTCCGCACCGTAGATTTTTTTTTATTGCTCTTGTAGGCAGAAGAGCATACGGCCAACCTGATGGTGGTTACCGTCGCCCATGGACTTCAGCAATGCCAGGGGCAGAGCCAAGCCGCTGCCTACCGCTAAATTGTACGTTAATTTGTACAAGTTTAAATCGTTTTAATGTTAATACAATCATCATTGTCCTGCTCTTCTCCCAGTCACCTGGGGTCGGCGCGACATATTTTCTCCTTCCATACTCTTCTGTCATATACCGTTTTTTCGCTCACTCCCCTCTTACACATATCGTCTTTCACGCAATCCATCCATTTCTTCTTAGGTTTACCTCTTCCTCTAAAGCCTTCCACATTCATAGTTAACATTGTCTTACCGGCCTCATTGTCATTTCGTCTCATCACATGTCCATACCATCCCAAACGCGCACTTCTCAACTTCTTTGTCACAGGTGCCACTTTCAGACTTCCTCTAACAATGTTATATAAGAATGTTATGATATAAAAAAAATATATACAATCATTCCAGATTCAACCGTCTCAAACTAAAATTTCCTCCTGCGTCATGAGCATCAGAAGCACACACGAAATAACACAACAAATTCAAAGCCTAAATAAGAAATATCTATAATTATAATACATTCTCTAACCAGGAATATAATTAACTAGGATTACTAGGCGACCGATTCTACTACAATTGTTTATAATTTTCTAGTCTGCATATGTAATAATACTTACACTCCTAAATTCGTTATTTTATTTGCGAGATAACCAACGCAGTATTAATTGTTGTGAAACTTACTCATCTACCCAGCTATGCCAATAAAAAAATTCACATTGCAGTTCGTCTACACTGACCGAGTATTCATAATATCAAAGAGTGAAATGTTATTTGGTTTAAGCGATATTTTGCTTAATACACAACATTTATATTTATAATTAAAGGTCCGTTTTATTTGGTACTAGCCGTACTCGCCCGCTTCGCTGGGCATTTAAAATTAACATTATTATTTATTGTCCTTATTATTAGGGAGTCCAACACTATCAATATTAGCCTATCCATTAAGTACATATATTTTCTACATGGATACCAAGTTTCAAGTCAATCGGATGCATGGTTCAGTAGTTATAACGGAACATCCGTAAAAACCACTGTAGATTTATATATTAGTATAGAAGTATAGATTAGTATCAACAATTTGATGTTTATAATTGAACTTCAAATCAAGTTTACCCCATCCAAATAACTGACGAAGTTTTTTTTTGTTATGCTTTTTTTTCTTCCAAACGTTTAAATGGCTCTCGTATAAAATTGCAAAAAAACTTCGCTTAAACCAAATAGCCTTTCACCTTTCGATATAATATCGGTAATAACAAAACGAATCGCACAAATCCGCGATTAAATCGTGATCCGAATCATTATCGATTGATTTATTATCGACGAGAATATTTGGGCACAGTGACGTCACAACACCATGCCGACCGAGGTCACGCCGTTAAGGTTGTATCGTTGCGTGTGACGCTACTTTAATGAACCTTACATCGATTTGAGAACGTGCCTCTGCGCGCGTTCACAGATTATACAGACTAGAGGACCCGACAGACGTTGTCCTGCATACTATGGAGGGTGGAGGCAAGGAGAACCGTCTCTGTGTGTGAAAAGTGTCCGTTAAAATCTGCTAAATAAGGGTGGCGCTACAGTAGCATCCGGGTAAATCTAAAAAAAGGCGCTGAAAGTTATTAGAATAAGATAGAGAAATAAACAAAGACGAAAGCACTGTAAGCACTACAAAATCACAAAAACTATGTTATTTAAAGCTGATAAGAAAATGCAAACGATGTCTCCACGTTTTACCACAGCAATTATTTTAGGTTATATCGACGAAATTAGTTTGGACTACGTAAACATATGAGGTCTTGTATATTACACTGTCACTAACTACTCTAGTCATTAAATATATTCAATTTCCTAACTCAGCATACTTCAATCAGTTAACAACTGCTTAATTCATATGATACCCTGTGCCTATGCTAGCACCATTCTGGGGTATTTTTGAACTGTTATTTAGTGCTAAAATTGGGACACTTTTTCAAGCTTCCTCCCATATGAGACGGTTCTCCTTGCCTCTACCCTCCATACTGCATACACAAAATGAATGAATGAATGCATACACAAAAAATCATTCAAGTCGATCCAGCCGTTTAGTTGCCGTATAGATAAATAACCTAGATACCGACTGCGGCGCCATCTGCCGGGCTGATTTGTGAATCTAGACCATCCAGGGCTCCACCCAAACGCATACAAAAAAAATCTCTCAAATCGGTTCAGTTTACGAGGAGTTCAGTGACATACACACGTACCTACAGTAGAATTATATGTATAAAGATTAAATGGATACATATTATATTTTCAATGGGACAGATGAGCCGCTAGAATCATTATGGGATTCGGGCTGTTGGAGTTGTGGACGCATCGAGACGTGGAAGGTACGATAGTATCGTAGTACTACATGGTGGTAGAAGAAATAGTCACTAGGACCCTAGACTAGATGTGGTACCCTTCTCCCTGTATCCGCAAACAGCATCCAACTCAACGAAGTCTAAGCAACATACACTGGGAGCAACTGGGAACAAATCACGCACGGTCATCCGGCCCCAATTTAGGATTCCCCATGCTATGGGTACCAGAGACTGACATACATATTAAAAACGTTTAAATATATACATACATAGATAATCAACACCCAAGCAAAGAGCAAACCAGCTTGTTTATCACAAGACCTTTACCCGATCCGGGAATCAACCCCACAGACTCGGCTAAGAGTCAGTGCCGCTAACTGCTGCACCGCTGAATCAGTCAAGCCAGTGTTTACTTTGAATTCATGTTTTATTTTGCTTATTTATTATCTATTATATCTATCAATAAAAGTGAATTTTAATTTCTAAAAAAATATTAATCATTTGACCCTCCTAAAACATTCGCGATCGTTCTACATTGACGTTGTATCTAAGGGTCAAAACTATGTGTAGTGGTCTTCTATGGACTAAGGTTCCGTACACTGCCATGTTCAGTTTTGAAGCTCTTGCTCACTGTAAGCTCTACCCGAGCGAACTCTACGTGCGCTCATCGCGATCGAGACCGGGGGACTGAGGAGTGCACCTGAAACACCTGGAAGCTGGGCGGAGTGTAGCGTCTGCTACTCACGTGTAGCTTATTCTTGCAGTGCGCGACCGTGTGCCGCGAGCAGACCGCCAGCTCCACGTCCCTGCAGGAGCTGGAGAGGCGCAGTCTCAGGGTGACCTCCGCGCCGCCTTCCGCCGGCTCCGACCACTCCGCCGGGGAGTCGCGCCCGCTTGCCTCTTTCACCATGTTTATCGGTGGAGACAAACAGTATATCGGTACCTGTGGACAAAATTTACCTTCAATTTTAAGACACTTTAATCTTTCATATTTACTGGTGGTAGGACCTCTTGTGAGTCCACGCGGATAGGTACCACCACCCTGCCTATCTCTGTCATTAAGCAGTAATGCGTTTCGGTTTGGAAGGCAGGGCAGCCGTTGTAACTATACTGAGACCTTAGACCTTATATCTCAAGGTGGGTGGCGCATTTACGTTGTAGATGTCTATGGGCTTCAGTAACCACCTAACGCCAGGTGGGCTGTAAGCTCGTCCACCCATCTAAGCAATAAAAAAAAAAAAAAAAAACAATAATTCAATATGCTGGTAATAAATTTATATTTACTGACAATTACTATTATTACGCTCCACATTATCTAGCAACGTCTCTTATTATTCCGTCACCACCCACTTCCAGAAATCTGATTATTCTGAAATAATAGGTTTCTTTACCTGTGAAGTTGTCGTCTTAAAATACTGGCCATTAGAAACGTAACTTATGTATGGCTGCCAATACATTCTAAGTTCAAATCAAATTTATAAATATGGGATTCTATTTTAAAATTCAGTTATTACATAGTTCTTCTGTTAGTTTTTTGTTTTCACTACATCAATATGGACAAGATAAAAATAGGAGTAATTACGAAATTTGAGTTTCGTCGCAGTAGCAATGCCGCGCAAATGGCTCACAACATTAATGACGTGTGGAAAGTGAACACTACAAACGAGCGCACGACTCGTTATTGGTTTTAACGATTTCGAGACGGAAATTTTTATCTAAAAAATTAACCCTCTAGTCACCCGAAAACTAGTCAAGAACGACGAATTAAAGGCAATAGTGGAAGCTGAAAATACACAATCTACCGCTGAGTTAGCAACAGCTTTCAAATATTTTTTTTATTTCCTACCTAAACTGATAGCCTTGAGAGGCTATTTCAGCGTAATCTTAACTAATAGGTGAGCTCACGGGGCTCAAACCTGACGACGTTGCTAACACTAGTCCTAGCAAGAGCCGTGCTTCGCAGAATCTACCACCGGATCGCAAATGCGACCCACTGAGAAGATTCAGCGAGAAACTCAGTGGACTTTCTTTCAATGTTAGCATCAGAACAATATTGGTCCATTTGCGTCAAATTGGTGAGGTAAGAAACTTAATAAGAGTGTTTGCGGCTCGAACTGAATGATCGCCGGGGCGACGAACACGTTAAGGCGTGCCTTACGTTACTCAACAGACACAGGAACGAAGGGATTATGAACTGGATTGTCACTTGCGATGAAAAATGGACTATTTTTGATAATCACAATACAATCTAGGTAATGTACCAAATGACAACTTATTCCTAAAAAGCTATTATCACTGATTAGTGTTCTAATGCCAATATAATTAATCACAGGTTCTTATCAAATGGCAAGAACACAATGATGGAGAAACTTGTGCATGTCCAGACCACTTTGGTTAATCGCTGGTACCTCCTTCTCTAACACAACAATGCGTGACCTCATGTGCCACAACAAATCGTTTCTAAACTAAAAGAGGTGGGAGTGAAATTTTGCATCACCCAGTGTACTGACCATACCTTACTCCAACAGACTTCTACTCTTTACAAAGCTTCGACCACTTTTTAGCAGGAAAAATAATTCAATACCTGAGAGGCAGTATAATGCCTTTAAGAGTTTGTTGGCTCCCATACACCTTTTGTATCTTCAAGAAGAATATTGAGAAATTATCACTGTGCTAGCAGAGATGCATCAATACCTTGGATATGCACCCATGATTTTGAATAATTAAAATAACAAAGATTTATAAAAAATTACTAACTTACTACCAATTTTGTAGGTAAAAACCGAATATTTCACATACACTAGGAAATACAATAAGTTAACAACACTGACTTTGCATTCTCATGTTGGTAATCACAGTAAACTATTGTTTGGTATTTTATTACTTCTAATTATCTACTATATAGAAATTAAATAAAGATACCTGATATCTTGTGCCCCATTCGTCATAGCACTCTGTGAGGTAGCCATTAGGCACTGAAACACTAGCTCCATCCAGAATAGCTTGGGCCAACTGGAAGTCCATAGCCTCAGCAGCTACAGCGGCGGCTCTAAGAGCATCCCATATCTCTTTTCTGCCATCAAATGCTGGAGCGGTGTCCCAAAATTCATCTCTTTTGCTACGTAGCTGACCCTCTGTGAGAGGTACGTCTGACTTCCATCTGATTGTTTCATGACATAATGATTGGTTTTTCCTTAGGCCTCCTGCAACAATGAAGTAGGTTCTACTCTTGTAAATAGTCAAGGACAAGCATAATCATTCCAATGAATCAAATCAATCCAAGATATTTATTAATTTGGGTGTTTCTACAAAACTTTTCTAGAAACCATAACTCTCAGCTATTCCCAGAACCCACAGAAACCACAATAATAAAGCTGTCCCTCATTTTAAGACACGAGGTTAGTCTTAGTTATATCAGAACCATAGCAAAACCAGAGGAGGCCAGGCTATCCTGTCTCTTCCAACTAAGTTTAATATAATTTTTATTGTTATCTTTATATCATTTCCTTATGACATTGACTGGAAACAGGTTTATGAGAACTGACAGTTCTAGTGAAAACTTGATTTAGGTACTAGCTTGCTTAAATAAAAAAAAAACATGAGTGAGTGGAAAAATTCTGTAGTATCTACATTATAAATAAAAAAATATATTCTAAGATTCAATCACTTGCAAATTTGGAATACATAATATAGGTAGAAAATGAGTGCCCACCTCATACATAATCATTGTTGGAAAAATGTTATTTTTTTCATAAATTTCAACATCAGAGGTAACTACTTAATGAAATGCTACTATTGTTTGCAAAAATCTAGTTGTGTGCATATATGTGTGCCGTACATGAGCATGAGACTAACGTAATAGTGCATGGTTACAATTGATGAAAGTAAAGGGAAAGGTAGATGGCAAACGTCCCAGAGGACGCAGTCCCACGAGATGGTCAGACCAAATACGATCTTCTTTAAACATCAATTTTCACAATGCCCTTCATGAAGCTAAGGATTACAGCAGATGGAGGGAAATTGTACGGGTGAAACTGATGCAGCGGGTGAGTCACAACCCTCTCTCTCTCTCTTCGATCGGTTCCTCACTGCTGAGGATCGTGACTCCGTCCGATTTTGTCAACCAACTGTCTCCATCGATCCCGCCCTGCAGCCCTGTGGAGTGCGTCGCTGATAGGTATTCCCAGTTCCTCCGCTATTTGGTCCGACCATCGTTTGGGACCTCTACCCCTAGGCCTTTTTCCCTCTATTTTACCGGTCACCACAAGTAATGAGAAAAACGATGCTAGGAGGAGGACATTTGATGAGACATTGGCAATGCAGATTACAGCAAAACTACTGCCTCCTGCATGTAACAACTTTCAAACAAAGAAAAATCACTGATTTGGCAACAAATATCAAGCATAATTTTCTTCTAGTTCACTACTATATTTTACTATATTTTAGTGGTTATTTTTATTTTTTTGTATTTGTAATTATTATTTGTAAAACAGTTATCCACCCTTAAAACTAGAATACATTACTGCTTATTTACAGTCATAGTTACATCCTCAACCTGTGGTCTTACAATACACCCAGTGAACAGTATCAATTTTTTGGTATTCGTTAGTTAGTCTTGTTATTACATTATAACTATCTGATGGTTTACATAAACTAGCTATTTATTTCAATTCAGGCCGCAAACAAGCTATTAATTACAATATTATTGCAAAACCTTATTTTCTTTACCCAAACAAAATCTTCGAAAATCAAAGTGAATTTTCATATTCCCAAAGTTAATACATGTTTAAGGAATTGACATATATAAGGACGATAGTTTGCATGGACCAGTATAGACCAGTACAAACACTTTCAGACTGGCAGACAAGGTTACCCATGACCTTTAATGCTCTCTATTAAAAGTTTTACAACTTAGGTATATTTCTCAAAATATTGTGATGTTTTAGGCATAAGCAGTGGACATTTAAGGCCCAAGGCAACAGATAAATACTAACCCGAATTAGGCCGAGAAACTGTCCCAGAAGATTCCTCTATGTGCCCGCTGCCACTTCTAGTAATACCTATACAGCCACCCATCGCTATCACATTCTACATAAATCGCTACCAACAAATATTTACAACTAAAATTAAACCACATAACATTTTTTTGTCTGTACATACGCTTGTGTCAAAAAAATTTAGAGTTGTGTTTTATTATTCCACAAACACAAATTGATTATGTGTCATTTCATTTTGAAGTTTCATAGAAAAAAAAAAATTCAAGTAATTTAGTAATCGTTATTGTAGTGTTTTATTTGAAATCAAATAGCGATATTTATTGAATTTTATTTGAAAATCGTTTGCATTGTTATGTTCAAGCGCTTTGCTTATAAACTAGATTACTTGCAAGTTTAACAGCAAAACACTGAGAGCTGAGAAAGCGAGAACTGATGTCAGTCTGCTTAAGCTCACCAGCCACATTTTGTCAACCGATATGTAACTAATCCTTAGAATTAAATTTTAAATTACATTGTATGTATTATAAAATCGAAAATGATCTAATTAATTATAGTCTGGGAATATAACGTTATAGTTATCTAGGAAGTCATTCGATAAAGGAGATCGCAACTAACGCAAAAACTACGAAAAAGAAAGTTGCACACAAGTGGATATCACTATCCTGCTTAATTTACATTGCTTGATGTTAATAACGGTATAAGTCTTGGTGCGGGCTCTAGTAGCCGCCTAACATCAGATGAGAATGACAACGGAAAGATGTTCGAAGTTGTTACTCGATAAAAAGTTAAAATGCTATTAGTTCTTTGTAATATGTATTTTACTAAAATCTATTTTGATAATGTCGTTACCGTTCAACAGGTTTTGTTCAAATATTTTATTTAATATGAAAAGAACCATTGCACAGGCCGTGCGCTCGTTTGTCTATCGTAGCATCAACAAACTAAAAGTATCGATATAGGCATTAGGCGTCTACAGAAGTATAAAAGCCAGTAAGCTAGCCTGATGCGTGAACCATATGACGTTAGTTCAAGATACTTTTTTAGTTCAATAACTTCTCATAACAAATTAAATGTAATCTTTCAATTGCTAATTTTCTATTAAATTTTATCTTTATATCGTCTTTTTGTCAGGATTCAAATCCGTATAGTAAAACAACTACTCATGCAGGCAGCAATGGATTCTTCACGTTACTCGATTATCGATTATTCACGATATTGACGTTGTGACTTGTGGTAGTATTTATCACTCATAGCCACATAGCTTGTTAAGTCCATCTAACAATCTACAGAATAAAAATATATAGAAGAATCCGAATGACAAACTTAGCCTTGACATTATCACATTGGGCTTTGGTACTTCAGGTTGTTTTTAGTTATTGCATTTAAATGGCTTGACTTTAAATGATTTAAAAATTAAGTTCATAAGTTCAAGGATTTCAAGATGTCGCTCCTGACAAAAAAAAAATACAAGCCTTTACCTCAATGAAGTAGGAAACCTATGGAAATGAAACGTCAACCACAATTTCGTGCCACTGTGACGTCATCTGGCCACAAAACATGGCGGCTTTAGTGCTGTACAAAAGATTTCAATGTTATCAGGTTTTATCGATAAACGTTCTTGGCTCATTTTATTTTAAATATTGTTGAGTATTATTTATTTGTAGAATTTATACTTTAATGGGAAGTAAGTAGGTATATTGTTATGTGCAAATATGATATGATTTAGATGGGTGAAATCTAAGACAAGTTCGTCCTTCGAATGGGGTTGGCAACTGTCAAAGTGGCGCTTGTGTGCATTGTTCCCATAACATTCAATATTTGTATTGGAATTTTTGATTAAAAATTATTTTAAGCACAATGACGCGTTGTTTTGTGCCAATATGCTCAGAAATTGGAGTACATCAATTCCGAAGGACAAGAAAATTGGAAGACTGTGGTTAAAGGCCATTTGATGCGAAAAAAGTACTCCCACAAAAAGTTCGAGGTTATGTCGTAAACACTTTGTAGAATCTGACTATGAAAACATTAGTAAATACACAGGTATGTTTCTTTCTGTCAAATATTTATAATGCATGACTAGGTGTAGCACACATCTTTGTTCTCTTATTAAAAAAATCCAATAATAATTAGTTAGGCACACTATTCGTTGCTAACATATTTTGCAAGTAGATTTATGTTCTAAGGAACCTTTTAACAAACACAAAATCAGACTGGAGGAAACGCATTCCTCATGAGCTGTTGTTCATTATCAGCTGTTACTATTGAAAGTTCTATCTAAATCGCTGCATCCATTGTAATAACAAATATTTTGAACCATGGTCAGGTTTCCTTGTGATAGTATATTTAAATGTTTTTCTTTGTGTTGTAGGTGTCAAACATTAACATAAATATCTGAAGAAAGGTGCTGTACCATCTATATTTTCATGGAATATGAAACCAGTTTCTGAAGAAACAAAAAATAGAGAACAAAGGTTACAAACTCGTACCCTTTGAAGAACACAGCAATGTGCATTTTGATTCAAATGTCTCTCAAGAAATTCTAATAGAAAATAATAACTCTAGTATAGATGAAACAATTACAAGGCATCATATTACTATTGGAACTCAAACATCCAATATATTAAGATTGTTCTCTACAGAGCTATTACTTGCAGACGATGAGACAATGCAATACTACACCGGGTTGGAAACAGCATCTAAGTTTTCATTAGTTTTAATCACACTTATGCCAATGTCATTGATATAAGGTATCGCTGGAGTAGAATGGTCGGCATATCAATAGAAGATCAATTTTGAATGTTACTAATTAAGCTTATTATATATTTCATATGTGTAATGTTATGTAATTTTAGAGAAGGAATTGTCAATAAAAATAATTTAAAATATTCCTGATTATTTATTTCGACAAGTGTGTATAGTTATAATACAGATATTTTTCATACAATGCTTCTTTGAAAATATTTTCATAAAAGATATCTCATTTATTTATCATATTATTTATAAAATTATTGTCTTTTTCAACATAAATCACTTTGATGTCCTTGTAGGTGTAAATGACCAATTGCAGTATGTTTTGCCTGAGCAGTATAACTGCCCTTGGATTTGATAATAATATGTGCAGGTTTTTTTAGAGACAATATCCCGTTACATTGTTCTAAGTAAGGCACCGTTGTTATATTTATTTCATGTTTTCTGCTAGCGTATGGACATTTCACTTCAATTATAGTTTCTTCGCCCGACACACCATCAGGAGATGCAGCAAGATATGGGCGCTCTTGGCTAATGAAAATGCCACATGGCTCCACTAGCAAATCATATATATTAGCATATTTTGCTAGAGCTATTTTTTAATTTTGTTTCAAAATTAAAATTTTGGTCATATGGCTCTAATCTGAAAAAAATTAAATAATACATTAGTTGGTAGGTAATGTGTGTAATGTGAGCAATTCTTTTTGCACATGCTACAAGGAATAAAGTTCCTAAGGTACACAATTTAATATTATTATAATAATATCTACCGGAAACAGTTTGAGAGAAGTTTTCTAAGTTAAAATAAAACATCAACATTGTACCTTTCGACAAAATCCACTTTTTTTCCTCGTAAAGATGCACCACGTTTTCTCAACTCCTCCTTTAATTCTTTAACTATCCAGTTGGAATACATGTTGTAAAACTGTTTAGCACTACTTAGAAAGTAATAAGAACCGTATCAAAGTCACAAAATGCCGAAATATCACGAACGCAAAACACACAAAATGGCGGCTCTCTGTGACAAGGGAACAAGCTACGCTGGCGACATCTGAGAAAAGCTTTAACCGGCCAACCCCATTTGCCAAGTAAACGATATGATGATTTTTAAAAGTTGCTACACTGATTTTATAAAGTTGTCGTTTGTCGCAAAACATAAAGATATGGCGTAGTTCAAAGCCATCAGCTCATTTCTAGCATGCTAAATGTTATCGTATTTTGAGTACGTGTTTTTCTTAGACTATTACAATCTATTTTAATTGTTTTGCTGACTCTAAAGTCCGTAACATACTACCGCAGCGCACCCCAAGGAAGGTGCGCCGCACCATTTGAATCACTTTCGCTTGAGAGTGATTCAAATTTTAAACTTATCAAGGGACCGCGTGAAAAAAAAAACACCTACAGAACATTTATTCATTAATTACAAACGTCATTCCTTGTGACTTCCTCTCTAAAATCACTTAATTATTAAATATTTAACAAATTTACAATAGTGTTTTACTCACTGCGGAATAAAACTATTTTATTTAAATAGTTCCGAAGAGATTTTGTCGGTAGCCTTTTTCCCGAAATATCTAAACAGAATGTCTAAATATGTTTTGATGACATATTTTAAAGTGGTATTTTATTAGTGCTGCTGAGCGCGTCTATCTGTGGCCTAAGGCAACTTGTTTCTTTGTGTGAGGGATACGCCAAATCACACGGTTTGGTGTACAACTGTAAAAAGTCGGAGATCATGGTCTTTGAGACCAGGGGTGGGACGCATGATAAAATACCTCCCGTAGTACTCAACGGAACGCCATTGACAAGAGTTTATAAATTTAAATATCTCGGCCATGTGTTGACCCCTGATCTCAAAGATGATGAAGATATTGAACGAGCAGTGCAGCTTGTGGGCTGGATATACTCAAAGATCGTACAATGCTCTCCCTGTTCAATACAATAACGCGTTTAGGGTGCTGGTGGTGCTGCCCCGCTTTTGTAGCGCATCAGGGATGTTTGCAGACGCGCACATACATTGTTTTTACGCTACCATGCGTAAGAGGTGTGCATCTCTGGTAAACAGAGTGAGGGCCAGCTCCAACAGTATCCTGAGCATGATCGCAAGCATGCTGGACTGTATATACATGGGTCGCTGTGGTGCCATCTCCCATGGCATGTTACCACAGTAATTCATTGTGATGTAAATATAACTACTAACATAGGTCTAAGTTTTATTAACAATTTATATGAGTCATGGATACTTGAAATAAAAACATTATTATTATTATTATTATTGTTAAGGATCTCTAAATCCCCCTCCAAACAAGTTTTTATTCTCGCCCACCACCGAGCTTCACTTCATCAAGCGATCGCGAACGCATATACATCTTTAACGATTACATACATTATCTACTACAATATTCAACCTCATTATTATTTGTTCTAGAGTTTTTATCTTTTAATATACTTGTAAATACGAGCCAAATCGTTTCATTGAAGAGTACAATAAGACATCCAGCAAGGAACAATTATAATGAATTTAAATACATATAGATAATAGTTTTAGGGCATCGACTTTCTTGAGATCCTATAAAATACGTTTTAATTATTATTTTTCTATGTTTTAAGCATGATAAATTATGAAATTTTATATAATCAATCATATTAAATCGATATCAAAGTCAATAAATAATGTACAACCCAAAACAGACGGCCGTACTGACGTGACAATGACATTTGGCGCGCTAAACATGGCGGATTTTCGGCCTCATTAGACGGAGACGGAGATATTTACGTATATTCATGTTTCATTTTATGTACGCACTGAAATACTGTTATATTGTTTTCCTGCGAGTTAAAGTGCTGAGTAAGAACGAGATAGATATATGTTTATGTATGTGCCTTCAAAATGGGTGCTATTTATATAAGCAATTGTACGTATAGAACAATATGTCGTGTCCCTACTATATAGGTCTATGCTTTACCTACATTTCAAAAGGTAAGCACTCAAACTGTCAGTGTCATTAGAGTAGATAATGTCACAACGGTTACCGATGTACCGACCACAGGTGAATGAAGTTAGCCCCTCAAAAAATTTTTTTTTTCCTATTTTATACTTATTTTCTATTAATTCGTTTGTTCATAATTTGTTCTTGATTGTTCACTGTTAATAATTGTTTGTATTGCATTTATTTATTTTAAAAAAATTATTAAAAATATATGTACAAGTTAGCCCCTCGAATGCAAATTTTTAATATTTTTTCGTCCTTAATGACTCGTAAATATTCATTTTCGATTGTTCTTATATAAAATACGTTTGTTCTCTTTCGAAATTATTAGTTTTTTGTTTAATTTACTATTTTTATTAGTTGAATAAATGTATGCAAAATATGTGTACTGCGCATGCGTCAACTATAATGCCTAAACTTTCTACGCGGTTTTAATCGTGAAAAAAAAAAACAAATATAAATCCTGAAGGAGCAATTAATTGGTATACAGTTTAATTAAAAAAATTAAAAAATAAATAAATGAAATAATGTGCATTGGCGTTAAGTTAGACCAAATAATTTTTTTCCATCCTCCTACTTATCGCTATGAAGGTATAAAAAAGATAGGGAGTTCACATAGGTAATATAAACAAATAAGTAAATATGTTCATTATTTATCTTTCAAGAGATAATGTAGGTATACATTATAATAACTTTTTTACACAGTCGAAATTATATTCCTAACATTAGTAAAATAACATTTTAATACGATAGGTAAGAGGATGGAAAAAATGTATTTGGTCTAACTTTACGCGAATGCACATTATTTCATTTATTTATTTTTTTATTTTTTTAATTAAACTGTATACCAATTAATTGGTCCTTCAGGATTTTTAATTGTTTTTTTTTTCACGATTAAAACCGCGTAGAAAGTTGAGGCATTATAGTTGACGCATGCGCAATACACATATTTTGCATACATTTATTCAACTAATACAAATAGTTAATTAAACAAAAAATTAGTGATTTCGAAAGAGAACAAACGTATTTTATATAAGAACAATCGAAAATGAATATTTACGAGTCATTAAGGACGAAAAAATATTAAAAATTTGCATTCGAGGGGCTAACTTGTACATATATTTTTAATAATTTTTTTAAAATAAATAAATGCAATACAAACAATTATTAACAGTGAACAATCAAGAACAAATTATTAACAAACGAATTAATAGAAAATAAGTAGAAAACAGGAAAGAAAAATTTTTTTGAGGGGCTAACTTCAGTCACCTACCGACCACTGAAGTAGGAAACCTAGTCTATGTTACCGACATCCATAGATCCTACTTCGAGACTTTTTGGCGGGAACGCGAGGAGTGAAGTTGTGTGATTTGTTTTATTTTGTCTATTTAGTGTTTCTTCAGGTTTAAATGTGTAATAATGGTGGTTTATTAACTGTTTAATATCTGTGAAAGTGCACAAATGTGGGAAAATGAAACAAAGCTGCTGGACGTAACTTCTCGGGTTCCTCCAAAAAGTCCACTGAAAAAATCTCAGTAAATGACCACCATTTTACTGCGATTATATTTCATCCCATATCATCTCATTTCATTAAATTTCATCCCAGTTGATTAATGTCTCACATTAATCATCTTCATTTCATTTCACTCCATATCCATTTTGAAGTCGTCGTGGCCTAAAGGATAAGATGTCCGGTGCATTCGTGTTGAAGCGATGCACCGGTGTTCGAATCCCGCAGGCGGGTACCAATTTTTCTAATGAAATATGTACTCAACAAATGTTCACGATTGACTTCCACGGTGAAGGAATAACATCGTGTAATAAAAATCAAACCCGCAAAATTATAATTTGCGTAATTACTGGTGGTAGGACCTCTTGTGAGTCCGCGCGGATAGGTACCACCGCCCTGCTTATTTCTGCCGTGAAGCAGTAATGCGTTTCGGTTTGAAGGGTGGGGTAGCCGTTGTAACTATACTGAGATTTTAGAACTTGTATCTCAACGTGGGTGGCGCGTCTACGTTGTAGATGTCTATGGGCTCCAGTAACCACTTAAAATCAGGTGGGCTGTGAGCTCGTCCAACCATCTACGCAATAAAAAAAAAAAAAAAAAATATCATTTTTCATAGAATTAAGAAAATAAAGTAAAATAAGACATGACTTAAAGGTCTTAGTTACCAGGTCATAAAATCTCTTAAAAAAAAAAAAGATCCTACTTCATTGCCGACATCTGACATTAAATCACAGTTCACAGAACTTTATCGAATGACTATTTGTATTTACTACCGTACAATGGGGTAAATAGGGACAAAATCGACCTTCAGATTGAATTTTAAAATAGTTCCAATTAAATAGTCACTGCTCAACCAAAGAAATAAGTTGAGTCTTGAACGTACCTAGGTGATAAAAACCGTTACATTATTTTAATTATTCATTTTAAAGAAATAATCGGTAAAATAATGGCCGTCCCAATTTACCCAGCGTCCGGGGTAAATTGACACGGTTAAGGGTTAAATTGGGATATTTGTAAGGGTTGTCAACTCGCAGTACTGCGATATATAGGTAGGTGCCATATAATTATTTATATGGACCGAAATGATGAATACAATCCATAATTTAAGCACAATACACAACATAGTGTAAATTAAGCTGGTTTCTATTCCGAAGCGATGTGACGTGAATGTTAATCAACAATACAATGATCAAAAAAAGTACGTGCATGTTATATTTTAGAAAATTATTATTTAATTTCCTTAAAAATCACAACTCTGAACCAAAATCATAAAATAGAATAAAAAATAGAAAACAAAAGGACTGGAAATGCATTAATACAATTTTATTTAATCAACATTTTCAAAATGATCTTTGAGCAAGAGTAAGATATCAGGTGAATAAGATAAAAAAACAGCTTTATCTGATTACTGCCAATAATAACAAAAATAAAAGAAATTCTTTCTAAGCTAAATAACTAAACTCAATTAATTCACTCACTCATAATTGGATATCTCGGATTTTTAATTAATGTTACATTTAAAATCTGAGGCCTGTTTTTATTTGTGTGTGTTCGTTGTGAATGTTAACAAAATCATGATTCGACGCGTGAATAGATTCTGAAATATCAAAAGTTTTGATTCGATTGAGTTCTTTTAACTTTTAATTTTTTTTATTGCTATAAAGAACATACGACCGTGCAGATATTACAAGGTAAATGTCGCGAAAAAAAGTAATTATATATATATTTTTCTTTTACCTATAATACTTACATAAACTAACTGATAAACACATTAACCTTCTTTACATCACGCAATTAAGTGATAGTATAGGCTAAAAAATCTATTATAAGATATCAGTGACAACCCTAACAAGCCATCCCTATTTTGTCTTTTGGCGTTCCAATTTTGTGTTTTCTCGTCCCTAATTTTTCCAGTCTCGTTTCAAATTACCCTACATACGTCCCAATTTTCCCCAAAAAGAAAGGAAAAAATATACATTTTTTATTTTGTCGAAATATTGTATTTAAAATAAGAATATTGCAACTTACCGTTTGTTGTGGTATTTCCAGGTGTATTAAAAACTTATATAAACTGTGATCTTATTGAAAAAACAACGATAATATTACTTTTTTTAAAAGTTCTTTAAGCTGTTTTAAAACGCACTTTTCAACCACTATTTTAAATTTAATTTGACGAATTTTTGGGACCAACTTAACTCATATTTAGTACTTCCATAGTTAACTTGGTTTTTCTTCTATACATTGATAAATATTAACATAAACAAAATTAGGTAGATTCCGTGTTACAGGTACTTTGAGAATCTTCCGCAGGTTTGTCCCAATTTACCCCAGGATCCCAATTTACCCCATGTCATGGTATTGAGTGTATTCTATGTACTGTTGTATACTTTACAATACATTATTACACTCAAAGCTTCATATCTAGTAAAAAACGATTTCTTACTCATTTGAATTAAAGAAATCATGGGGAACATGTACATATGAAAACTAAACTATAATGATGACAAATATAAAAAATATTGAAGATCACATAGTAATAAAGGCAAGTAAAATATACCATTCAAGCGTTTTATAATCTAACTCAGTAAAAATATAACTCATATATTCTCCGTAGGCTGAACCGACTGCATATTACATTAGTAAATTCATCACAGAAGCCGAAGAACAGCTGATACTGTCAAACATATATGCAGCACCGAAGCCTAAATGGACACAGCTATCAAATCGTAGATTACAAAATTGGGGAGGTGTCCCACACAATAAGGGAATGATAGCAGAAACAATACCTACTTGGTTAGACTTATATCTCGAAAGAATTCACAAATTAAATGTTATGTGTGGTAGACGACCAAACCATGTATTGGTAAATGAATATACACCAGGACAAGGCATTATGCCGCATCTTGATGGAAATTTGTTTTACCCGACCATAACAACAATATCAGTGGGCTCGCACATAGTCTTAAAATTCTTGAAACCAACTACAGATAATGAAAAAGTTGAGATGCAACCAATCTTTTCTTTTTTGTTAGAACCAAGGAGCTTGCTTATCTTGCAAGACAAATTATTTAGTCATTATCTGCATAGTATTGAAGAGCTAAATGAAGATGTAATAGATGATTCTATTGTCAATTTAAATATGTGTTCTGATAAATATGTTAGAGGTGAGACATACAAAAGGTGTACCAGGATATCATTGACAATAAGACATGTTCCTAAAACAACTAGTTTCAAAATAAATATTGGCAGTATTAAAAGATGAAAAATTAATATGTTGTTGTTTTATTATTGTGTAAGGAAGATAATTAGAAGAATATAATTATAGATAATGTAAATGTAATTTCATGTTTCATATTTGTATACAATTATGCTTGTTAATTTTTGGTATCAATTGGTATGCAGCAGGTATTTACTGTGAATTACAGCAACTTTGGAATGTCAGTAAGGAATCTAATTTTGCATGTGAACTCACAGTTATTAAAGTCTGTCTAATAGTTGCTTCCAAATTTAAATTCAGTGAAGTCTGAAATTGAAGTGATTAAATCTAGTTGGTGTTCTTTATCAAATTTATATAACATTTTTTTTTACTTTACAACTGAATGTTTTTAAATTATTTATAATGGGTTTTTTAAAAGTATTTTCTAAAACAAGATGTGTTATGAATAAATTAAACATTAAATTGATAAGAAAATTTTCTGATTCATGTCAAGAAGCAAGTGGTGAAATAAATCAGAAATTAGACAGCAGCAAGGTAAGAATGGCATTTTTTTTCTTAAATGAGAAATATTCATGATAAGAATTATTAAATTGTGGAGAGCCCACACTAGGCCTTCCGTTACGTCATCCAGCTGCGAAGCAATCGTTAAGTCTGGTTTGAACGAAGGAACAGTCCCGTGCAGCATAATTGAGACTTCGATGGCGATTATTCTTTTTTCATTAAAGAATATCCTTCTGGAATTATTAAGTGGTCGTTCGAGCTCATGGACTTCATAGGAAAACCGTAATCTACCTTAGGGTAATATGCATTCACATTGTATCTATAACCTATGGGGGAAATGGGTATGTCTATGCAATAACAATAGGAAGGATGACAAATGATTGGGTCAACAAAACGATCTAAACGCAAGTGGATGACGTGTGGCTTTATTTATTTATTCAATTCAATACAAAGTCAGGCTTACAGTTTGCACCAAAACACCTAACCCGTTAACACAAAAAACATTACTAAAATTATTAAATATTATTATTATGCTAAAAATAACGTAATTATAGACAAAAGTATTCACCAATTATCAGCAAACACGTAAATTTCCTGGATTTTGGACAGAAATTCGTTTAACAGCGCATTTCAGCGCAATTGTCCTGGCCGTTGGACAGTTCCTAGCTCTACGGGTCCTCCCTCAGCCCCGCCAATGCCGCATGCCGCCGGCTTTCATTAATCATTGACAATAAACAGCAGACAGTGATAATTGTCAGCACTTAAGAACACTCATCACATACTCATTATAGACTAAAATAACTGAAATGAGTCTAGAAGGTTCATCTATGAAGTATGTGGCCCATATCATAATTTTTTCTTTCGATACAATCCTGAGAAAAATAATTTATTAGGTAAAAATTTCAGTGTGCTACTTTAAATATACTTTAAACTATACTTCGGTATAGTATTTTGGAAAATACAGCTACAGAATTTTATACATTATTGTTATGATACATTGAGCATAGGACAAAATAAAAAATAAACTAAATCTTTCAGAAAGGTCTAGTTCTTGGTGTTTATCAATGCGGCAAGAAACTAGAGTTGACTCCAGCCGGTCAGGAGCTTGATCAGAAATCTGGGGGAAAGATACTTCAACATTTGAATGAGTTAGTTTTTATAATATCGTCTTAGGTCGTGGACTTGATTAGAAAACGATTTTATGGTTTTATGGAATATGGTCACAGACCACGATCACTGTGAAGTTTAATTTTTTTTTGTTTCAATTTATAAAATGATAAAAATTCAGAGATTTCCTATTCATGTATCACAGTCGGCATTTACCCTGAGGTGTCTGTGTGCTCCGGTAACCACATCAACAGCTAACCTTGAGTTTTCCTGTCCATTTCACTCATAAAACCGTTATAAAACCAACAATTGTAGACTAGTTAGTACAATCGACGTGGCTTAGGGGTGATATTTCAGATAGTAAATTAAGATTTTTAAAATCTGTGCTCTACATTTTATTAAGTGATGCCCATCTTATGGGACACGTTTTTGACTTTAAAAATTCTGCTAACCACGACGCGGGCCTGACTTAAAACAGACGACATCCTTAACAAGTCGAACATCAAGCTTGTCTGTTTGAGAATTAGATGTGATCCATTTATGTATTTATCGCATTTCCAATTCCAAAATTATTATGTGCTTGCATTATATTCTCGTTAACGTTAAAGTACGAGGTCTGTTTCAGATTGTCAGAACGAATGAAGCTAGGCCAGGCGTTTGTACTGACCGACGTGGTCCCAGAGTACTCTGCTGTAGCGCTCGCTTCGTTAGGGCCAAAGGACCCTGGCTACAATCAGCTTGAAGCTTTGGATGAGACTAGGGTTCGTCGGTTTTTTACTTTTGTAACAATAGCATATAACTAATCCATTAATGACGAAGAGCTCAAAAATGCTTTTGGTAACTAAGTTCGAGGTCAACTTGAGATAGAAACAATGAGGTAATTAGGTACCTATTCTTTTTTTTTATTGTCTATAGATGGATAACTGAACTCATAGCCCATCTGTATGTACAATCATATTTTATTTTTATAGTGAACGAGAGAGAGTAGATCTTCCATCGAGCTTAAGTATACACACGATAGCTTATATTTCAAAATGTTGTTATCGCGATTCAGTTTTTTGTCGCACTTCTTCTATTTAATCACGGCTACCGCTACACTGTATAGGAAAACCTTCGCTGGGCTGTTGGAGCTGGTGTGAGGGTCCTACAAAATCGAGGGTGTGGAGATATCTCCGTGCAAGCTGAAGTGGAACACGACGCTGCAGCCGAGGCTGCCGAACTAGCCGCCTGGAGGTACTTATGATTACTTCAAGTTCGTTAGTCGTCTCGTACAGCTATTTTGTGGTCAAGTAACTCCTCAAAGAAAATAGTCCATCGGCTATACTTTCGGACAGCGCGCGACGCTGGCTCTCTTTTCCGACAGATATTTATCGCAAGTCACATATGACGGTACATAATATAAAGGGTGACCGAGCCCATACAAATCACCAACATAAATGAAGTCATTTACACTAAGAAATAAGGTTGTAGATTCACTAGTCTAACTGTCTTAGTCCTCAACCAGATTAATTTACGGCAAAAACACTTGAGTTGGGGAGTAAGACAAGTATAATACTGTTACCGCGGGTAATATTGAGTCTACCAGATTATATGAAGATAGGTGACTTCATTAAGGTTGTGATGTGCACGGTTTCTGGTAACCACTTTTCATCAGGTAGGCCAGGAGCTCGTTCACCCATTTACACATTATAAATATGTGTGTGTCCTCACGTTATAGTTTATTTTTCCACCTAAGTTTTATTGTCATTAACTCCTGGTCCAAGTCGTGCTTAACATCAGGGGGCTTTGGACTCGCAGTTTATTAGTGGTGGTTACCATGCATCATTACAGATCATAAAAAATAAACAGTGACTTGTTAAAAGCGACCTTTAAACAATGCGTCCAGGCCGCTATGCGCATAAGCGGTCTACTATATTCTAAAAATTTGTTATACATATAATTATTAGAAGTCGTCGTGGCCTAATGGGATAAGACGTCCGGTGCATTCGTGTTGAGCGATGCACCGGTGTTCGAATCCCAGGCGGGTACCAATTTTTATAATGAAATACGTTCTTAACAAATGTTCACGATTGACTTCCACGGTGAAGGAATAACATCGGGTAATAAAAATGAAACCTGCAAAATATAATAGGCGTAATTACTGGTGGTAGAACCTCTTGTAAGTCCGCGCGGGTAGGTACCACCGCCCTGCCTATTTCTGCCCTGAAGCAGTAATGCGTTTCGGTTTGAAGGGTGGGGCAGCCGTTGTAACTATACTTGAGACCTTAGAACTTATATCTCAAGGTGGGAGGCGCATTTACAAGTGTCTATGGGCTCCAGTAACTACTTAACTCCAGGTGGGCTGTGAGCTCGTCCACCCATCTAAGCAATAAAATAATAGTGTAAGCTTGTGAAATTCTAGCAATTAGATAGTTCATTTAGTGTTGGTTGAGGTGCATAATTACCTCACTATAAACTACAAATATTCCGATTCGGTCTAGATTTGAAGAGTTCAGAGCGGTAGAGGAGCGTCAGCCCGCGTGCAAGTTGTCGCTGCACGGGCAGGCGGGGGGCGAGGGCCTCGGGGGCGCGTGGCACGCCGGTTCGGTGCTCGGTCAAGCGCAGAACTGGGCGAGGTTCTTGTCCGACATGCCCGCTAATAAAATGACTCCTATAGATCTTGGACAGGTAAGAACAAAAACGCTATCGATGTTACTTTCACCGTTTTCACAATAGTAATTTGACCACACCTCTTCGCTAGTATTTGGGGGGGGGGAGGATAGCCCACTGAGTTTCTCGTCGGATCTTCTCAATGGGTCGCGTTTCCGATCCGGTGGTAGATTCTGCGAAGCACTGCTCTTGCTAGGGTCAGTGTCAGCATCACTCCGGTTTGAGCCCCGTGAGCTCACCTACACACGTTAGAGCGAAGCTGAAATAGCCTCTCAAGGATATCAGCATAGGTAGGAAAAAAAAAAAAAAAAGCTGTTGGGGGGTTTATAAAATACGTATTGTTTCTCGACGCTCCCTCTGTTAAAAAGGTAGCGTCGATATGTTTTTGAACTCCCACAGTACCTTATATTGTATTGCGATAACACCCTAGTACCCTTGACTCACGCGTGTCACAAACAATCAGTCTTATGAGGCACGAGATCAGGGTTGGAACGCAGATGTCTCGTTTTTCAGTACGTTGCGGTTTGTTGTTATATAAAACTTACGGAATCGACGAGTATGTATGTTTATTTGGTTAATGAACAATATTTTCCGTACCTTAAATATTCTTATAATGCTTAAACGGATGAATTAGCTCGTCTGTTGTTAAGCAGTTACCGAAGCACACAGACAATACAACACCACAACACAATTTGAAGTCGTCGTGGCCTAAAGGATAAGACGTTCGTTGCATTCGTATGTAGCGATGCACCGGTGTTCGAATCCCGCAGGCGGGTACCAATTTTTCTAATGAAATAGGTACTTAACGAATGTTCACGATTGACTTCCACGGTGAAGGAATAACATCATGTAATAAAAATCAAACCCGCAAAATTATAATTTGCGTAATTACTGGTGGTAGGACCTCTTGTGAGTCTGCACGGGTAGGTACCACCGCCCCGCCTATTTCTGCCGTGAAGCAGTAATGCGTTTCGGTTTGAAAGGTGGGGCAGCCGTTGTAGCTATACTGAGACCTTAGAGCTTATATCTCAAGGTGTGTGGCGCATTTACGTTGTAGATGTCTATGGGCCAGGCCAGTAACCACTTAACACCAGGTGGGCTGTGAGCTCATCCACACATCTAAGCAATAAAATGCAATAAAAAAAAAAAAATCGTAAAATAAATTCCCGTTTTGTTACTTTCACCTTGCATATGGACAGGCAGCATTAGACTCGCTGTGTCCCCTGGGGGTTACCGTGGAAGCCAGAGAACGCGAGTGGATAGAGGCACAAAACATGCAGGCGTTCCTCACCGTAGCCCGAGGGTCATGTGAGGAACCCATCTTCTTGGAATGTAATTACCGAGGAGATAAGGAATCTCGGCCTCCAGTCGTCATAGCCGCTAAAGGAGTCACTTTTGACAGGTGAATTTGTAAAAAAGTATAAATGATTGCTATTAGGCAGTAGGTTAAGACCGATCTTACATGATAATGTGTATCTCTGCCGGGCACTCCCAGTTATTGCTTTAAAATTTTCTACTACTAATAAAGAGTCTGATTCAATAAATAGTCTTTTTTTTGTCGGAGAAATCATCTACACGTTACTTAAATCGAAAGACTCGATAGCCGACACTAATCAGTATTTATATACTCTTAGTTGAGGCTAACGCTAAATAGAAAAAAACGAACAAAATTTAGAAAAGAAAAGATACATCATAGATACATTACTGGTAGTAGAACGTTTTATGAGTCCCCACTGGTAGGTACCACCACTCTGCCTACTTTTGCCGTGAAGCAGTAATGCGCTTCGGTTTAAAGGGTGGGCCAACCGTTGTAACTATACTTGAGACCTTAGAACTTATATCTCAAGGTAGGTGGCAGCATTTACGTTGTGGATGTCAATGGGCTCCGGTAACCACTTAGCACCAAGTGGGCGGTGAGCTCGTCCACCCAGCTAAGCAATAAATAAATAAATAAACCAATATTTTCATTTGTGTGATGAAGAGTAGTGCAGTCCTCGTCGTTCACGCGGGTGTTAATACAATGTTGGTTGCGGTTCGTAGCGGTGGCTTGTGTCTGAAGAAGCGGGAGAGCATGGTGGAGAACCGCGGCAGCATGGCCGGCGCCGCCGCCGTGCTGGGCGCGCTGCGGGCCCTCGCCGAGCTGCAGGTGCGCGCTCACTGCCCTCGCTCTAGAGGCTCGCGCTAGCCCCGGCTCTTGGAGCGTCAAGCTAACCTAAATATTAAAATTTACTACTGTCTTAGTACTTTCACCTTAGTAGGTATCTTAGTGCCTTCGTAGGGTGCTGGAATTTTTCGGACATATTGCCCGTAAAGAGGGTCACAATCTAGAACAGCTGATGGTGACAGTCCCACGAGATGGTCGGACCATATACGATCATCTCTAAACATCAACTTCCACAATGCCCTTCATGAAGCTAAGGATCGCAGCAGATGGAGGGAAATCGTACGGGAGAAACTGATGCAGCGGGGGAGTCACGACCCTCAGTAATGAGGAAAACGACGCGAGGAGGGGACTGTCTTAGTAGTAGAGTCACATTCGACTCAGCTCGGGATGCTACCAGCGTCCTGCCCAATTTTTATGGCTAAGCAGGGCGTTCTAATCAAAAGTAGCCTATTTCGTTAGAAACTGACGAGGGAGGTAAAGTCCGTTACGGTTTGCAGGTGCCTATCAATGTTTGCGCAGTCATACCGATATGCGAGAACATGGTGAGCGGACAGTGCATGAAGGTCGGAGACGTCGTCAGAGCTCTCAACGGACTCTCCATCCAGGTCCGAGGTCTTTTACTTGGCAAACAAGAGCAGATCCATTTAATTACGCATTGCTATTTGACAAAATACACTAGAAGCTTGCACTGATGCTCCCACTGTCGAGTCCGGCAGCGTACTCCCGCGATACGTTTCGTCGCGAACAACATACTGTTACTGCTGGACCTCTTGTGAGTTCGCACGGGTAGGTACCACGACCCTGCCTATTTCTGCCGTGAAGCAGTAATGCGTTTCGGTTTGAAGGGTGGGGCAACCGTTGTAATTATACTTGAGACCTTAGAACTTATATTTCAAGGTGGGTGGCGCATTTACGTTGTAGATGTCTATGAGCTCTAGTAACCACTTAACACCAGGTGGGCTGGGAGCTCGTCCACACATCTACGTAAAAAATAAATAAAAAAACTCATATAGTTACAACGGCTGCCCCACCCTTCAAACCGAAACGCATTACTGCTTTACGGCAGAAATAGGCGGGGAGGTGGTACCTACCCGTGCGGACTCACAAGAGGTCCTACCACCAGTAAAGTTAGTGATTAGACCAGTGATTATGAACTTTTTTTTCACTGCACACTTATAACGATTACAAAATTTGAAGGCACAGAAGGAAAAAAGATAAACTTAAAAGTTGTTTACATCCATAGATAGGTACCTAGGTACCTAGGTAGGTAGGTAGGTACCTACTTGCTACACTGTGTAAAGTAGTTTATATTGATCATGTAAACTAGATATTTATGTTTCTAAAATTCACCGACATACGAAGTTACTGCGGCGCAGTCGTTGAGAATAATTGCACTGGATTAACACTGGCCCGGTACTTCGATTCTTGGATGGGATTTTTTGAGTCACCCGCATTTCACCGTCCCTTGTTGGGTATCCTAAAACACTGCGCGCACGTATCTAGCCTGTATACACTTTATTTTTTTTTATTTTTTATTTATTTTTTATTTATTTTTATGATTGATAGTTTACTGGTGGCCCGAAGGCCTTTCCAGTTTCACTAGGACAGGTGGGCGAGCAAAGGCTCAGCCAAGAGGGGCGGAATTTGCTAACAACTGCCCGAGCGCCTCCGTATACACTTTAGTCTGGGTTACCATTACTACAGACGTTCATTATTAGTCTCGCTAAGCCGCTACACACTCAATGTAGGGTAAAACCACCAGTAGGTAATTGACACTACACCAATAGTTGATACTTTGACGAAGAAAATTAGATATTAAGAAAAAAAAGGAAGACAAGATCGAAATGGTGTCAGAGGCATAATATACATATCTAGCGACACTAATACAAACTAACGTGGTGTCATAAAAAACATCATTAGGTGTGTGATGCACAGTTTCCATCTTCTTGCAAAATTGGCAGGTTGACTAATCACCCCCTACTCAATTAAAAAACGATATTGGCGATATTGTTGTTCAGATCGAAGACACGGACATGGAGGGCCGGCTGATGCTGGCCGACGCTCTGGTGTACGGGCAGGCCGTCCACAAGCCGGAGCTTGTCATAGACGTCGCCACTTTCACCAGTATGGGACCTTTCCTGATAAAACTTACTCGCTGTGTACACACAACGCTTTTATTATTTATCCTACCTATTGTAGTAATCTCGAGGGGTTATTCTAGATTCACAGCATTAATAGGTGGTGAGCTCAAGGGGCATAAACCTGACGACGTTACTAAGACTAAACCCTAGCAAAAGCAGTGCTTTGCAGAATCTACCACCGGATCGGAAACGCGACCCACTGAGAAGATTCGGCGAGAAACTCAGTGGACTGTGTCTGAGGGTTAATTTACTCGTCGAGCTCTTCGTCGCAAGCGACGGGTTCGACGAGAACGATGACCGGTGCTTGAGGTACCTAAAAGCACCGTTAGTGGATCGGGAGGATCCGAAATGACGTGTTTATCTACAGATGTCTTAGCTCAGCCTCACTGAGACTAAGTTCTTGGTCTGTAATCGACATCAAATCTAATAGTACTCTGTCCGGAGGTCGACGAAAAGGATGCGACCAAGCACCCTAGCATCCAGGGTCTACCTATTTATAGAACTTTCTATTTTTATTTTTTAGATGGGTGGACGAGCTCACAGCTCACCTGGTTTTAAGTGATTACTGGAGCTCATAGACATCTACAACGTATGTGCGCCATCCATCTTGAGATATGGTTAGTCTCAGTACCTATAGTTACAACGGCTGCCCCACCCTTCAGACCGAAAGGCACTACTGCTTCACGGCAGAAATGGGCGAGGTGGTGGTACATACCCGCGCGGATTCAAGAGGTCCTACCACCAGTAATTACGCAAATTATAATTTTGCAGGTTTGATTTTTATTACACGATGTTATTTCTTCACCGTGGAAGTCAATCGCGAACATTTGTTAAGTATGTATTTCATTAGAAAAATTGGTACCCGCCTGCGGGATTGGAACACCGGTGCATCGTTCGACACGACCGCACCGGACGTCTGATCCTTTAGGCCACGACTTCTTTGGCACCGTGTTTCGTTGTTGGCTACTTGTATACAAGCGGCTGGTGGGGGCGCGCAGAGGGCGTGCTGCAGGCGCTGGGCGGCGCGGCGTGCGGCTGCTACACGGAGAGCGAGGCGCTGTGGCGTGACGTCACGGCGGCGGGCGCGCGCTCCGGCGACCGCGCCTGGCGCCTGCCGCTCTGGGAATACTACCGCCGCCAGATCACCGGTCAGTCTCTCCGCACGTGTTGTAACTATACTGAGATCTTAGAACTTATATCTCAAGGAGGGTGACGCATTTACGTTGTAGATGTCTATGGGCTCCAGTAACCACTTAACACCAGATCGGCTGTGAGCTCGTCCAACCATCTAAGCAATAATAAAAAAATTAAAAAATCGCTCCGAGCGGCAGCACCAGATCAAGCCGCACAGACATTGTCGTGTCCAAGTTGGACGGTCTTTGCGACCGCTGCAGTATAATATAGTAGGGGCCATTGGACATGTCGATAGTTTTCAACTTCGTGCATACATTATATGACTTTAACTTTTCAAATTAAAAGCCCAATAGGTATGGTGAGTCTTTGGCGCTACATTATTACTTTTCAGAGGATCGCGACCCGGGTCTGTCGGTCCATGCCTGCACAGCGCCATCTATCGAACACGATGTATAGTAACCGGCAAACTTCTTGAGCAAATGACCTTGACTGCGCAGAACCGAATGTTAGATCACTTTGGTGGTGAGGGTGGGGCGCGACGGCAGGGGAAAGCGTATCGAGCGCGTTATTGGTAGATCAGTCGAACCTTGCGTCCCGCACCGCGCCCTTGTTCCGCTTGCTCCCAAAAGTACGCTTGCGTACAGTGGAAAGTCTATCGTTATTAATCGTTAAGTTATTTGTTATAATTACTTGTGGAATTTGTTGCCATTGCTATTTGTTGAGTGTTTGTTGATTTTTTATAAAACATACACGGTGTAGTATTCAAAAGAAAGGGTAGAAAAATTGTGACGACGTATATTGCTTCATTATAAAACGGGAAGAATGATATGGAAAAATTAAAACAGACTTCGGAAGTAACAAAACCATCAGTGAGTACTGTTAGGTGCATTATTAAGGAAGCTAAAGGCTCTGGCTTGCCCGCCGTGTTTCGGACTCCGGGTAAGAAAAGATCAGGGAAGAAGAAAGTTAGCGGAATGGATAGTTTCGTTCAATCTGTAATAAAAAGATGTAATCATAATAACTACATAACAAGCAGCGAAACTCCGTACCGTAGAAAGGCTTCGAAAAATTTAAAGAAGATATAAATTTTAATGGCTCGGAATGAAGCTTACGACGTATTATGAAAGAGCTAAGCTTTAGATGGAAACAAAGAACAGAAAATAATCGGAAGCTGGTAATTGAAAAAAGTAACATTCGATTACTACGAATCGAATATCTTCAAAAAATAATTAATTATAGACAAAAAAGAAGACCGAATCGACCGAGTTGTAAACTACACTGATGAGCCCTATGTCGACTAATCACGATGATAGCGACTCGTGTGATGAAAACAGTGATGATGATGATGGTTAAGATTATGATAACGAAAAAAAAATTACAAATACCAGCTTCGCTTAAACTGAACCAAGACCTGGCAACAGCTCTAGTTTTGACTTAATAGAAGGAATATCTATTTTACCCCAAGATTAAATTATTACAATTATTAACCTATATGTTTTGTTGATGTTCTAATAAATATATAAATAAATACATATGTTGATTTTAATAATTTAATAGCATTATGACGCAGAGTAAGTAATGTTTTTGCACGTGAGTGTACCATGCGCGAACTTACCCCCACTACGTCAACAAATGCTCAAGAAGTTTGCCGGCTATTATACATCACTCAATATAAAAAAAAAAACCTGTTAAAACCTCTATTGCAGCTCGATAGACCGTTAGAACACTCTAAAGAGATATAAAACATTATAAATTCAACCATTATACAGACTATGGAGGGTAGAGATAAGAAGAACCGTCTCTGTGTAAAAAGTGTCCGTTAAAGTCTGCTAAATAAGGGTGACGCTACAGTAGCAACCGGGTAAATTTAAAAAAAGGCGCTGAAAGCTATTAGAATAAGATAGAGAAATAAAAAAGGACGAAAGAACTGTAAGCACTACAAAATCACAAAAACTATGTTATTTAAAGCTGATAAGAAAATGCAATCGATGTCTCCACGTTTTACCACAGCAATAATTTTAGGTTATATTGACGAAATTAGTTTGGACTACGTAAACATGTGAGGTCTTGTATATTACACTGTCACTGACTACTCTAGTCATTAAATATAATAAATTTCCTAACTCAGCATACTTCCATCAGTTAACAACTGCTCAATAATAATTCATATCATACCCTGTGCCTATGCTAGCGCCATTCTGGAGGATTTTTGAACTGTTATTAAAATTTAGTGCTGAAAGTGAGACACGTTTTCAAGCTTCTCCCATATGAGATGGTTATCCTTACCTCTACAGTTTCATATTTTAGTGGGGCCTCGATATGAAAGGATTCTTATAACATTATTTATACCACTACAAGAGTATCTGCCCGATTATGTACTTTCAAGGAAGTTTATAATCCCAAATAAGTCAATCAGTATGTTTCCCATTCAGAGTAGACAGCCTTCCACCCCATCTCGGGCTATAGTTCTGTTCGACGCGAGTTTGTATACTGACATACAAACTTCCCACAGAAAGACAATAATTGACTCGGACCAATTGTAAAATAATTATATTTCGTGTGACAGACGACCCTTCAGTGGACTTGAGGAATAAAGGTTCCGGCAAAGCTACCTCTTGTCTCGGGGCTGCGTTCTTAAAGGTAAGTGAAGTACCAATATTAGATATTGATATAGTAAAGCTTAGTAAACAAATTGAAGTACACTCCCCGCTGCAGGAGGTTGTACTGAGAGGTGGAGCACTCCGGAGCGGAGTATAGTTTAGTTTATATATTCGGAAACTCAAATAATATTATAAATGGGAGGTAAAACCGTAAAAGTTGTCATAATTATGTCTATTATTATTTTATTGCTTATTTGGGTGGACGAGCTCACAGCACACCTGTTGTTAAGTGGTTATTGGAGCCCATAAACATCCACAACGTAAATGCCGGCACCCACCTTGAGATATGAGTTATAAGGTCTTAGTATAGTTACAACCGCGCCCCACCCTTCAAACCTAAACATTACTGCTTCACGGCAGAAGTAGGCGGGGTGGTGGTACCTATCCGTGCGGACTCACAAGAGGTCCTACTGAAGTGTGTATACTTGTATATTATAGCATAGCATTTGGTATAAAACATAATTAATAGGTGTAATCTCGTATGTCCCCCTAATAAGGCGGACTACCCAGAAACATAGGCTTCTTCATAATTATAAACTAGGATTAAGATGATTATTAAACATGGAATACACGCAAGACGTTTTCCTTTAACGCCTCCCAAAGTACAACATTACACTACCACTGTGTTAAGGCGGGCATGTCCGCAGAGCTTCGTGTGCTGCTCGTGGCTGCATGTAGACACGACGGGCGTGGGCAAGCTGGCGCACGGCTCGGCGCCGCCCTACCTGACCGCGCGCCGCATGACGGGCCGCCCGGCGCGCACGCTCGTGGCGCTGCTGCAGCGCCTGGCCGCCGCGCCCTAGAGCTACCGACTATATCTACTTGTTGCGAGTTTTAATTCAAACACCTAATATATTATTTGAACGTCTAAAAATCATGTTTTTATTTATCTACAAGCGGACCGCTCCGACTCCGCTCGGGTCTTTAACAAAATTTCAACGATGTTTGACGTTATTTTATTTTTTTTAAA
Source organism: Bombyx mandarina (assembly GCF_030267445.1). Classification (NCBI taxonomy): domain Eukaryota; kingdom Metazoa; phylum Arthropoda; class Insecta; order Lepidoptera; family Bombycidae; genus Bombyx; species Bombyx mandarina. Next base: position 571,861 of record NC_143229.1, on the reverse strand, counting down.
TAAAAGAACACTTATTGCGGCATAACTATAATAGTTAGACATGCTGTCGCGACACTTTTTGTAAATAATGCTCTATTTTTTGCTATCTATTGCTCTATTTATAATAATTTTATAAATAAAAAATAAATGAGTAAATGCTCATTCTTGGAGGAACAAGTCACTTATTAGGTCATGAAATATCTTCAGACGGTATACAGCCGTGTGCAACAAAAATTGACGGCCGTTTCGCAGTGTCCTGTGCCAAATAATGCTTATAGTGTGCGACAGTTTATTGGTTTAAAAAGAAAAAAAAAAGATAAATCATGGGTGTGGGGCCGTGAACAAAACGCGAATTTCGAACAACTGAAAAACAGCTTACGTTTCAAACCTGTGCTAGCTCTGTATAATCCTATGATTCCTACAGAAATACAAACCGATGCGTGTAACTTAGGAATTTCTGGTATACTATTACAAAAACAAACTGACAACTCACTGCGGCCTGTTATACTATTTTAGCCGGGTTACTAGGAAGGAAGAATGTGTATCATAGTTAAGAGCTCATAACCTGGCGGTCGTACAATCGCTACGTAGGTTCCGTGTTTATGAAGTAGGTAAACATGATATAGTAGAAACTGATTGTACTGTGGTTTGTGATACGCTTACCAAACGCGACATTATACCATGCATTGCGCGATGGTGAGTTTTGAAAGAAGATTATGACATTAGTGTTGAGTATAGACCTGGTGAACGTATGGAAAATTTGTAGACGCGCTTAATAGGCATCCTGTTGACATGATGAACGTGAATCGTCTTAGTTACTGATTGATTCTGTACTGTGCAATGTCAGGACGAAAAGCTTAGTTCGATTATAAAGCAATCTATACTAACATTATAAAGCTGAAGAGTTTGTTTGTTTGAACGCGCTAATCTCAAGAACTGCTGGTCCGATTTGAAAAATTCTTTCAGTGTTAAATAACCCATTTATTGAGAAAGGTTATAGGCTATATAACGCTAGCACCGCTAAGACCATCACTGGGTCACGCTAAGACCAATACAAGCGAAGTACCAGTAAGTAATGTTTCAAAATCGGGTTATTTTCCCTTTTGAGAGCTTCCGGTGCGTGCGCTGCAGAAACTGTTAAAGTTTCGCTAAAATAATGTGACAGAATTGTACCCCTTTAAAAGATCTAAAAAAAAAATGTCCGCGATAGCATATGTTAAGGTTGGCTCACTATAACGTTTTTTTTATGCTAATCAATTTGTACTAAAATAAAGCATTCTTTGTGAACTATATTCCACGCGGACGAAGTCGCGCTGATGTTAAAGATAATTATGAATGAACTAGTTCGAAAAACTTTTAACGGAAACAGACTCTCAGTTCCTTCGGCTAAATGGAAAATTGTACAAATGCACTATGACGACATTTGTCACGTGGATCTAAATCATCGTTTAGCTTTGATTAAAAGCCAATATTGGTTTCTTAAAATGACAGACACACTTTATTAGGAAATACGTGGCAGCATGTCTTTATTATACACACATGAGAAGGATAACTATGTTAAAAAAAAGAAGACATGTCTATATCCGATCTCTAAACCATCTGATACTATGCGCATGGCACAAATAGATAACATGATGCCCTTCTGTAGGACATCTAAAGGGCACCAACCAGTACATGTTCGTAATGAAAGATGCGTTGTCTAAATTTGTGATAGCTGAACTTACGCGTACTGTAAATTCAATCGGGACCATTCGTGCATTGAAAAATATATTAATAGGGTTTGTTCAGATACCCGAATCACGTGGTGACAGACTATGGAAAAGCTTTTACGAGTAGGTACTTTAAAAAATATATCAGAAGATAAACAGTTTAGGCATACGTTAAACGGTATTGCTTGTCCGCGCGCTAATTGGCCAGGTTGAACAAACTAAACATACAATTTTATGTGTTGCGGGCAACTGATCGTAGTGAAGCTTCAAATAATTTAGTGAACTCCGTCATTTGAGGCACAAACAACACAATTAAAAGTAGCAGCGGCTACAAGCCTTGTGATTTAATCTTTGCGCGCTCTGGTAGGTCAATATGTGATGTTTCGATTCTTGGTCGCGAACCAGGAACTGTTGACGCACGGCGTAAGATAGCTACAGCTAGGATAAAACAAGCCAGTACAATAATGACACACAACATTAATATAAAAAAAAATGCTCATGTTTATAAGAAAAGGGATTTTGTATCGTAGAGACAGGCTCCAACTGGTTAGTAGCGCCGCTAGGATTAATACCAAATTAGACGATTTGTACTCAGGTCCGTATGTAGTAACTAAAGTGTAGGTAACAATCGGTATCGAATTAGAAGTATATCTAAAAGGTTTACGAAGTTATAAAAACTTCCCTAGCCTGGTATCACAGATTCATTAAGGCCCTATAAAAGCGCTAGTAGTTCAGATGAGCAGCTCGAAACTGAAGACCTTATTGATTTATTTGAGAACTAAATGTTTTTGTGTGTTCCCCATTGCGGGAGCAATTGTTGCAGGATGGCCGAATGTAACGGACGTGACGTCAGCTGTCAGGCCCTGCCGCCAGCCAAGCCGCCAAGCCATGTTAACACGCCCCCTTCCGCCACAGCCACAGCCACCGCCGCCGCCAGCCAAAGCCTAGTGTTAATAAAACAAGCCGTGCCAGCCATTTCTACCTGCTTTCTGCATTCTCGCACAAATAAAAGAACTTGTCGTTACGCTGCTGGTTTTTATTGTCACATCATTTGCAACAAATGTGTTCTATAAAGTCGTAGTACATTATTTTATTCTATCATCAATAGTCTTCGCAGGGCACGCGATGTAAAGAATATTTTAGGTATTTTTTTACACCTTGGGTTACATTATTGGAGTTTTAGTAAGGATCCCTAATTTTTTTTAGAAAAAATTATAGCCTATGTCACTCGGGAATAGTGTAGCTTCTAAACAGGTGAAAGAATTTTTCAAATCGATTCAGTAGGTACTTTCGGAGCCTATTCGATACAAACAAACAAACAAATCTTTCCTCTTTATAATATTAGTATAGTTATATTAATACGTAAAGCAAAAACTGTCCATACCACTTTTTACGAAAATTGCGCTGGTTCTAAATAAATATAAAAAAAATTGGTTTGGCACATACACACGCATATAGGTATACTCTTTTGTTTATTGTCAAACTTTTGTTATTGTTTATAGTCTGTGGTTAATTTGAGAATAGATTAATACTGTGTCTATAGTATTATTTGTCTATAGTGTAGTCTTGACGAAATCTGTGATCAGAAGTGTCTTTGACAATAGGACCTAATAATGTTCAAACTAATAATTTCAATTTATTATAGTCGAATTTCGACTACTGAGTGACCACTAGTTTGTATAAAATTATATGGTAGCGGGCAGCCAACATAGAACAAAAGATATATGACAGATATCTGAATTTTACGAACGTTTCAAGATAAATTTGCATATATGCAAATTCCGAGTAATAATATTAGGAACGGTGGAAGATCTTCCTTCTGTCGTTTACCTCCAAAATATTAACTATGAAGACTTGACGATGTCAATATAATATCTTATCTTGACTGTTAAATAATCAAGTGTTCGGATAGTGAAATGGCCGTCATTACAAGCTAATTGAAATGAAGCATCACGTAGGCCTCAACTGCCACAGAATGAATATTGACACGATATCTACGTATCTTGTAAAACACTCGAAAGAGAAAGATGCTCATGTTAGTAAATACTAAATTTTTTAACAGGTGGCCGGCCACTTTTTACGATGTTTAGCTCAGAGGGTTTCTTCAATTCTATAAAAATGTTTTTAACTTGTTACTGGAGAAGTGTCCGTGAGTGACGTCATCGCGGCGGACCTCATCCGAATCAACACCCGCGTTAATATCTTTATTAAAGATCATCAAAGTTTATGAGAGATTGCTATCGACCGAAGTCGCGTGATATCTGGGACGAATTCCGAACAGAATGTTTCCCTGAAATGTTCACTGCCCTAAAAGTATTTTCGCTGAAATCTATTTTTTTTCCTACCTAAGCTGAGAGCCTTGAGAGGCTATTTCAGCGTAACCGTATCTAGTAGGTGAGCTCACGGGGCTCAAACCTGACGACATTGCTAACACGAACCCTGGCAAGAACAGTGCTTCGCAGAATCTACCAACGGGCCGGATACTCTACCCACTGAGAAGATCCGGCGAGAAACTCAGTGGGCTAAAACAACATGAATGATGTTCTCTCTGTGTGGGAAGTTTATGGATATTGTTAATGTATTCTCAGTCACAATTTTAGTTATAAATTTAAATTAAAAAATAACTAAATTAAATAATATCAGGTTGAATTTAAAACAATCCAATAAACCTGAAATGGCATAAGTTTTATTAGATTTATAAACAAATAAATTATTACATAATATGTACTTCATTATTATACAAAAAAATAATTCACATAGCCTTAAATAACAATAAAACTAATTAATAATAGTCGCCGCGAAGACGACCATGGACCGCATACAAACGGGATTAAAACTAGAGGTGCACAGACACAATAGGTGACATTAAATAAAAGTGAAGAAGGGGGTGGGGGAGGTTGGGGGTAGGGTGGAGGTTCCGTGAAATGAAACACCGATCCTTATTGACCTAAAAATGAAGAAACATTTATTTTCAGTATGTCTTTTGTAAAATTTTATAACAGAATGAATCAAACGTGGTAAGATAATAACAGAGCGGATTTACTTTCCATTTCGATAGAATTAAGTTTTTACCAACAATAGAAATATAATAATATTTTATTAAGTCATTTACACAAATACAATTACAATGCAGTATCGATAAATCTAATTTATTCGTTTAACCGAGTTAGTTAAATTTTTTTAAACATTTATTACATTAATGAATGTACACGGAGCGAGCGAGCGAGGCGTCGCCTCGGGCTGGCTACTTGCGGACACAGAATACACATTTTTTTGGGATTTTCCAATGATTTTTTTTCTCACGTACTTTATAAATATATATATAGTGTATGCATCGGAAGGTGCGGGCGCCGCACACAGAGGCACGCACGCACACATATACACAAATATAAGTTAGGAGCCGACACGAGCCCGACACTTATACCATCACATTGCGACGCACACCGGACGTCTTCCCTTTGTACCGCTACAGTTAAACTTCTCTTACATAGTTAAATTAACGGAATACTTTAAATCTAAATAAAAAGAGGGGGCGGGGCGGGGGGGAGGGGCCGCCCGCGCCGCCGCGCGAACTTCCTAACTGAAACGATGACAGTATTTAATTTATCGCAAACACTAGAGAAATGCAGGTCCAATACGATGCTAATATTGTGTGTCATGAAACAAAATGTATATTTAAATTCTCTGCTTTTTACACACACACTAGCCGGCGGCTCACTTCGACGTCATCATGGTGACGAACTCTGAAAACAGAAGCAGAACGCAGGCATTACAAGTCGCCCTGGGGCATCATCACGCGCCGCGGCCGCACGCGGACCCACCTCGCATAACGTGACGTGCCTAAGATAAGAGTGTTAACACAAAAATATTACACACAACGAAAAAATAACCGACAGTGATAGAGATGCACTAATAACAGCTATCGGACAGATCAGCGGAGGCGGTGAGTCCGACGCGGCGCGCGCTAACAACGTACCGGAACATAAACGTTACCTCGGCATGCCACTACAAGGGACTGTGGGAAATACCACCCTCTGACGTAAGCGCGACGCGGCGGGAAGCGCCCCTCGATATCACCAGGTGGTATTTCTCTTGGAAAAACTTATATACAAATATTAGACGCATGCACCAATCAATAGGAAAGGGTCGACCGTGCCCCGCGCGAGACAGGATCGACGAACAGCGAGAGAGAGAGAGAGAGAGGGGGGCGGAGAGAGGGGGACGGAGAGCGGGGAGCGGCTAACGTGTCCAAGGCAGGTACATGTAATGACGAGCAGCAAACCATTCAGATTAAGACTGGGGTATACCTATGATCGCACCGCACTCGCCGCACGCCGTCCGACAATCGCACCGATCGCTACACACTACAAGAGGAAATCGTTTCGAGATCACAGCGTTATCGTAGTCTTTTCTTATGGACACTAGTGATGCTAGTGATGCTAGTGATGCTAGTGTACTAATATCACGATTGCGGATGGTGCGCGAGCGCTAGCGGCCGCCCTCGCCGCGACCGAATATGATTTGGGCGAGTGCATGGAAGTCTGCAAGAGAGAGAACGCTCGGTCGGATGATACGGTCCACCAACTCTGGCCGGCAGTAGACGCATGCAGACAGACGCAGGCGGCACATGCGAAGCGCCGGCGGCCGGGCGGGCGGCTCCTCGAGCACCGCCCGACCGCCGCTTTTCAAACAATAACTCAATAAATTAATCAACGTCTCGCTTTCAAAGAGATCAACGCGAACATGGTGTTCGTAAATCAAGTCTATACGACGCGTGGGATTACTGAGCAAAAATGATTTTACGAGAAGTATAATGTCGAGTCAGTTTATAAATAAATAGCGGAGCATTGGGGGCGGGCAAGCACGACGGTTGGCGTTAGTTCGTGCGGTGGGGTCTATCAACATGCTGGACCGAGCCTCACTGCGCGCCCGCTTTACTTCGAGAGGTGCTTGCGTAGTACAACACGTCTAGTTGTATCTTTTCATTTCCGGCAGGGCCTTCATTACGTTTATTTCACATCAATAATGGCTACAATAACAGCGTAACGAAGACCCAAATCACATTTACAATTTGGGATCCGATACTACTGACATTTTTGAATAAAAACAATGATCCCAAAATATTTGTTAAGCTGTGTTCAAAGCGAAAATCACACTAGACATTCGTACAAACAAAAGTTATACGTTTGCACGACTAATTAATGTATTCAAATTTACTGTGAAAATCACTTCAAAAAGCACAGCCTGTACATTCATTCACATACAAATGACAGACAAGCAGAGCAAAACTAACAAATAGGCGATTTCGACAGGTTTATGAATGTAAAATAATGCGAACGAAAACCATTAACCATTTCAAAGCGCACTATTCTGGAGCGCGTAATCGGAAATCATTTTTCAATAAACGGATGGAACACACTTAGCGAACCGCCAAACTTGGATGCACTACAAGCAGGAACAAAGGGCACATCTATTCACTGGTTTTGCTCAGGTGTACAAGACAAGCGTGAACACTACTACTACTCTGCGGAGAGCTCACCTTCGTAATTGACCTGGCCGTCGCCGTCGATATCGGCCTCGCGAATCATCTCGTCGACCTCCTCGTCAGTGAGTTTCTCTCCGAGGTTGGTCATGACGTGGCGCAGCTCGGCTGCGGAGATGAAGCCGTTGCCGTCCTTGTCGAAGACGCGGAAGGCCTCGCGGATTTCTTCCTCGCTATCCGTGTCCTTCATCTTGCGCGCCATCATTGTCAAGAACTCGGGAAAGTCTATCGTGCCGTTTCCTGAAATTCAACGATTATTAAAATTAGCATTATTGTGAAAATCAAAGTATGTACATTATGGCGAATGTAACGTTCAAAACTACGTTGAGAAATCAAACATGATGGACAATATTATTGCGAACCATCGGTGTTTAAAATAAAACACTGTGTTCAAAGCAGATCGACAACAGATGCGCCCTGGAGTATTCCCGAGTCAATTTATAAAGATGTATGTATGGAAGATTTCTACGTGTCCAGGTGTCCACAGTGATGGATTTATCGCGGCATAAAACAACATTATTAACACGTTAATTCGTATTAGTCGTTCTGTTGTCTTGTAAAAATACGCTTTGTGGGTAGTTTTAAAATATTAGGACGATTTGTGTGATTCAACGCAATCCTGTAAACTAGCGACTTGAATACGTTGTACGGAAGAAAGAGATTACAGAATATTATTGGATTGTGCTATTGAGCAGTTTTAATGCAATTGTAATAATTGGGACTCCAAAACAATGTTCAGGGTCCGAATAATGACTTTCGGGGGAAAAAAAACACGAGGCGAGAAACATTTTAAGCAAAGAAACCCCAATTTTCTATAACGCATTAACATCTCATCGGTAGAAAACAAAGTGAAATCAGACGACACGTAACGTGTTACGATGGATTAGTGGAGTTCGTTAATGGCAGCCCAAACATTACTTTTGGTGGTAGTTTAGTCAGACTTCCAATCTGTTTAGCTGGTGTTGAATGATAATCAAGGTAAAGAACGTGCGTTAGTTTCGAAGTTCAAATTGTTAGTCGATTCTAATGATCTTCAGATTGGAACATTAGATTGTATATTTTTGTTGGTAGTCAACAGTCTGACCAAGTACACTACGTACACTAGTAAATTGTATTTGGCATGTTCTCCTAGTTCGCTAGATGGAACTATATTTATTTTGGCAGTATATGGAGCTTAAAGATTTCGATCACGAATCATAAAATAGATCGCGTGGGTCGTAGTACAAAACAAATTGGACTTTGTGAATAATTTATGCACGTTTTAACACCAAACCATATCTATTACTGTCAATAGTTTTGAAACGTTAAATTATGAAGCAGTGTCTTTAAATAGCTACTAAAATGAGTACACCATTTCGTATTTAGAAAACTAGAATAGAAGAGTAACAACGGCTATTTAAACAACTCCGAAATATGAAATTTGAATACAGGATTTAACGTCATAGATAAGTTGTTAGCACGCGTTTGTAGGGAGGTTTCAGTAATAATTATTTGTGTAGCGTTGCACACAACCAAAATAAACAAATGATCAAACATAGAATCTTACAACTAATTACATAATATGATAATAAATTGTAGTCAGCGGCTTGGCTCTGGCCCTGGCATTGCTGACGTCCATGGGCGATGGTAACCACCATCACCATCAGGTGGGCCTTATGCTTTGTCAGCCTACAAGGGTAATAAAAAAAAATATATGATAATAAGCGTCATAAATAATTCAAACTAGTACGATCAGTTGAATATAAAATGAAAAGCGGCAAACGCGAAACTTGCGTTACTCAACATCAACAAGCTGTCGGATGCGTTTGAACGGGAAATCCAATAATTTATGAGCCCCAATAACCACATCTGTTTATGCTCATTAAAATGTCTAAGTGAAGCTACAATATCCAATATTAACATGTCGAAACATTCCAAGAAACATTATTTTCTATTCTATAAAATCTAATCCCATAATCTTCGAATTATCATTAGACTACTCGAAATAATAATACGCAATTGTGAAAATTCAATGCACTTTGTTTTATGCGGTCGCTTTGGCATTTTTTAAAACAACAATAATATGATCGAATGTGAATGTCAAGTCTAAATGATAAAACGTACACATTACGTTTTTGTTTTGTGGCGATGTTGTCCATTGGTGATTACTTATAACACTCTGTTTACCTAATCATGGCTATTGCGTACAAATAAACCAGATAAATTTGTGAAGATACGCAAATTGTAGCGTCAAAGTATCTAAAGTTATAATGACAAGGGTGAACGCTCGCCAAGCCGAGTTGCAAAAATAAGTGCAAGTTAAGTTTGGCTTTCTAATTCTGGTCAACCTTTGCGAGGCGGTTCGTTCGTAATCTATAAATACACGAGCATTTCACACACTGCATCTTGCATTCCGTGTCTTGCCACCTGGGACACTACTGTCAGTTGTCAACCGTTAACTAATGACTACGTCGACAGGTTTACTATCGATCCGGTTCAGTATGAGAAACGATTGATCGTGTGAATGATTCAGAAACACATTTCCAAATGGATACATAGTAAATGTTTTGTAATTTATTACTGTGAGTCAAATATCCTTGTTATTTTGATAACATTAGTACAAAATCGAAAACAAGCCTCGAATCGAATCTTCCGTTGCATTTCAACCTTTCGAGTAGGCCGTTCTTGTATTTACATATGAACACAGACGGCGATGTGTTATGATATTTGTTTCAGTCTGTGTTTCTGTAGGGTGTGGGAGCAACAACGGTTCTGTTTCCTTGAACCCAGCGCCGATGGCGTCGTATTTATTATTTTTGCATGGTTCACACAGCATTCCGCGTCACTAAGAAGTTAGGTTTGTTTTGATTTCTGACACAATAAACATATCATCGAAATATTGCGATTCATATTAGGTTTTTACACTTAGATTATGAAAACAGTCATTACTGTTAATGATTATACTGATTGCGTGTATTTTACAAAATTTATTACAAATTTTTCTTCTGCGAAATTTATCTCTTCAGCGTCAGGTATTGAGAGTATCTGCAACCGCGGTTTAAAAAATTATTTTAATAATTTTTAGTTTCATTATTAGCGTTGATAAGTATAATACATATGTATATATAACATTTTTATTAGTAAGTGAGTAGTTTGTTCAAATTATCAGTACATTTTACAATGGAATGCACATGTTATTTAATGGTCAATAAATTTTATTTTATTCTTCCTCAGAGAAGCAAGACCACATAGAACTTTAAATAGGTGCGCGGGGAGCAATTATAACCCTGGCGAATTCTAAAAGTACACTTGTAGTTTTTTTAACGACATTTCTAAACATGTGAAAATAAGGAATTATCCAAGTGAATTCAATACTTGTTCAGATTCAAAGTATTCTGTTCTCTTATTCAGCATCTATTAAGTTTCTATTTTGGGTTAACACAATTACAAATCAGATAAAATAATATTATCTACCAAAGTGATGCGACACGTGATTCCCATTAAAATTATGACAATACGAACTTTTGTTTCCGTCCAGTGTTTTTAAAGCCACAATCCTTAAATACGACTGTAAAGTCAAAAGCATGGGGCAATTAAGCCATAAATGCCACACAATCAAATCGATAATCGTAAACGCAGGTCAACTGAGGGTAAGCTCGATGGAGTCATTCGGCAACGGCGTGCATGGCCCATATAAACAGCGCGCCCACGCTTTAAGCCGGCACGTAAAATTTTCCCAGTTATAAACGTAGATGAAATCACACATAGCCTGCCTATACTGTCGCGATGAAAACATAATTCTAGATAATTCTAAATGTCCAATGCAATTTAAGAATTGAACGATTCCCGGCGGTTGTGTTATTAACGGAACCCATCGACATCATAACGTGAATGCAATGCACCCACCTCAAGACGTCGTGAGCTCGAAGTCTGAATAGCTCTATATAGCAGTTGTTCCACCCTTTCTTCGCGGTAGCAATAGACAGAATGGCAGTAACTACCCGTCCGTGATTCAATACGTCCTACTAACAGTGATTACACAATTTTTATTACACTCTGTTATTATTCCTACATCGTGGAAGTCAAAGGAATAACTGGTAGGGTATTTGTACACCTGCAGCATTGTAGCAACGCTTCATTCGAGTACACCAAGCCCCTTATCCTATAAGGCCGGACCTCCAATTAAAATCGAGTCAGATTAATTAAATATTTTTATTACATTATTCGCGGTTGAGTTTTAAGATTGAAACCATACTAAGTAGTAAAAAATTACGTAATCAATGTTAAGCTGTAGCGATTAAGATATCGTTTTAATCAGAATTCGTAAAAGCAGTCACCCGGTTGGTTCACTCAACACTGATGACTAATTCTCGTTATCTTGGTAAGCTCGTTACAGATACAGTCGTAAATATTTGAAAAGTATTTGATTCGGTTAATCAATTTAAATGGTACTCTTACTAGCCGTAAATTGTCTTCCTGAAGTGTGATGTGTGATACGTATTATTATCACAGATTATTTATTTATGATGCATACGTTCCGGCACTTTCCGACCGGAAGAGCAGTCGATATTCTGAAAAGTGTCTCTATGTCGATGATAAAATTCAAATTGCTCGGGATGTACACCCCCTTTTCGGACAAATTGTCGGTCTACCCAATAAAATTATAATAGTAACTTGATAGATGCAGGTATAACAAGCAAACGTCGGATCAGTCAATTTCGCATTCAACGGCTTTGCTAATGTGATATTATACGGTCGCTCCGAAGCCTTACGAATGAGGCAACAAGGACGCGTGATTCAAGATGGCGTCACCGACGTAAATTTAAACGAAACGCTGACACATTCCTTATATGCGATTACGTGGTAATAAATAACGGCCGTGCCCGTTCCGCGGATTCATTATTATGGGACTAATTGAGATAATTTGTCGGAAATGTATCTCGTCTGTCCGACTAATATTTACGTTGGTGCAACCTGAAGCTGCTACACTTACATCTTAGTTTTTTTCTTTTTAGATGGGTGGACGAGCTCACGACCCACCTGTTGTTAAGTGGCTACCGGAGCCCATAGACATCTACAACGTAAGTGCTGCCACCCACCTTGAGACATGAGTTGTAAGGTCTCAGTTTTAACAGCGCAACGGCTGCCCTGCCCTTCAAACCGAAATGCATTACTGCTTCACGACAGAAATAGGCAGGGCGGTGTTACCTACCCGTGCGGACTCACAAATAATTTACAACATCTCTTTAACAATGCACTGGACCCTCCAAGGTCCGGATGCGTATGCGTCGCGTATTTATGGACTGCGATAGCTGCTAATAACAAGACAAGACTGCAAGCAAAACAAAACTGAAGAAGCAGTTGTTGACTTGATGTTAAGTTCAAGGTTACAGCTACATCCATGCACGTTCATTTCAATTTGAATATCAATCAATGTGTGTGTGCGTTTCCTAAACGTGACCGTTAAGGATACGACAGTACGCCACGTGACTATAACGTGACCAAGTATAAACCATTTTAATTACAGACACTTTCAGAATTTAACAATAGAATTGGCTAGTGAAACACGCGGAAGCTATTGCAATTCTTCGAGAAGGAAACGGCCGACTCGTGCAGAGGTTATCGTACGCTTTATGATACCATATTTACGATGTTTCAACAGTTACGGGAACTGCATTCTGAATTCCCGAGTCTTCCTTCGATCAGAAACAGCGTGAGTGGGACATAAAAGCCGGTATCACAGATTCACAAAGATTCAGTATGTACAAGTTAGGGCAATGCTCCTGTATTCACGCTGAACAAAACGAGTTGGCCGTGAGCCAATAGAATATGCAAATTCATTTGCAGTTTCATAGCAATTCCAGACATGTCTTGGGTGGTTACGTGTGATGTCAACACTGTTTATTGCTGTCGTATTCGTATCTTTATAATCATGTAGCTTACTATAATTACGAAACCCTATAGATATGAAATTCTGCGCACTTCAGACACATATGTCATTACTGTCAGTCGTAAACGAAAATACGCCTATGTAGAAAGCAATTTACAGTTTTAATCTAATATCCAGATAACCCAGAAGACGAAGAAACAACTGAATGACAACAATTAATGACATTTATTTTTTAAATTATGTTAGTTTTGGTACTGATTGAACTAAACCATTAGATATTAATTAGATCAGATCCGAAATAGAAGGAGGCAACTAAAACAGGGCGTGATTCAGTGTCTTAAAGGGCAAGATATCAATCTGGCTTACAACTAGGACGAGCGGCTACAGTGGGTCAGCGATGTGTACAATGCACGGGGGCGTAGCTTCTCGCACATAGGACGACCGATACAAGCTTGGCCGTCTACCAATTTTCAGCCCTCGTATACACACGATTGTAAAAATTATAATAAGAACATTGTTTATTTCACTTTGATGTGAGGAAAATTCTACTTTTGGAAACATTCTTAAACATTTCAAAAATTTGTTTTGTTAAGAGTCTTCGTAATCACAGCATTCAAGATTATATGAGCGGTTTTTAAATCTCTACGTGATGTACTCTATGCTATCAGTAGGCAGCGGCTTGGCTCTGCTACTGGCATTGCTGAAGTCCATGGGCGACGGTAACCACTTACCATCAGGTGGGCCGTACGCTCGTCTGCCTACAAAGGCAATAAAAAAAAACTAATGCTCATGTTTGAAGAGCTGTTAAATCTGCTTATTTTATACAGACCTGCAAACACAAAAATCCACATGTTAATGTCTAGTCTAGTATACTTTACCGAAATATTATTAGTGGTACATTTGGTCAATTCTCGTATTTTGATGTATCCGATCATTAAGTGTACATCTGGCAATGTTCCAAATGATTAAATCCAATAACACAAACATTTACTATATAATTTCGAAGATAATGTACGAGATAGGAAATCAAAACGTTTTCATGAAAATAATAATTTGAAAAGCGGTTTAGTATATCTGCTAATCAGAAACGTTTGACTAACAATAAGGTGAAACACGACGGTGTCGCTCTACCTACCCGCCTACGAAGTATTCATAGCTTTCTTGAAATTCTATAATCATCTGAACCTCCACGGCATTTCCTTGTTTTGTCAGACGTATCTTCAAACGGCGATTAAGAGGAAATCCACGGTATTGTAATAAAACGGACCTTGTCTTGTTCCTGCTATGATCTATTAAACGGCAGTGACTTTTCCAAAGGTAATAAGGTCAGTCTATCAATGCAAATATTCAATAGAAAATATCCAAGACGATCGTAGGTATTTACCTAACGTTTTAATAAATATTTAAATCGTAATATTGTTTTCCTTATTGTTTGTCGTCACGAGGTACGATTGTGCGCTATAATTATATGAACAACAACAACATTACTAGTACTAATTAGACTAAACGGAAAATAACACCAAAACCATATTAGATTTTAAAAACAAATTGCACTACCTATATTGTTTTGTGGTGTCATCTTCGAATAGGACTAGCAAATATCTTTCCGTGGTTGTCATAATCGGCGACTAAGGGATTCACTTGAATATGGACTCAAGTGTTCTCTGAGAATCTTATAGGGTATCGTCGACCGGCATTTATTGATGGTTAGGCGCATTGTATACTCACTATCCTGCCTGTCTACCCCAAAGCAGTCATCCGTTCCAATTTAAATGTGGGGACCGTGCTTATACCATATAATTGAGACTTAGACCGTTAAAGCGGGCGGGGTTGAATTCAGTTGGGGATACGTGCTTCAATAATGATAATCGAATCCGTTTGCACAACTAACGGACTTTCTGTTGTTCAATGGTTGCCCCGGAGTCCACAAACACAGTAACATGAATGCCGCCGTCACCCATCTTGAGAATTGAGATCTATGTCTAAATTGTATGGTAGGTAATTATGCATTTTATAATGTAATTTTCGCAGGTTTTATTTTCATTTTAATTAAAGAAGGATTCACGGGTCAACACCAAATTTGACTTTGATTGCAAAGCATATAATTTCGATAATTTAGATCGTAATTAGACGAAAAAAAATACATGGCATGAAACAGTTTGCTATTTGAACATTAATAAATTGACCACATATGAAACAAAATGCATCAGCATCGTATTTACACTTTCGTGATATTTTAAGTTTTTCTGGGCTTGTACAAAACACCTGATCGTTGTTTATGACTCGAGTGCCACCTATTGGCACTGTGTAAACGTAAACACCCCACTCTCATAGCGCGGTATTTTTGAAAGTACTAAAATTAATTAAAATTTATAAAAAAATTGAAAAATGAGTATTATTACTATAACTATCCCAAAAGCAAACTTTATTAAAAAAAAAGGTATTTTATTTTCGTTTTTGTGAATAATTAACCGGAAAAACCTAGTATAAACGTTAGGACAAAGAACGAATTTTTTTTGTAGAGTTATGTACCATCAAGACTCCCGTTTGCGTGGCTATACAATGACAGCGACTTAATAATAAAGAAACCATTTTCGGTTAATCGCGAGGATGGCATTACAAATGGCCCTTTTGAGTTTAAGCAGGTGTCTCCCCTCGCACACATCTAAATGCAACGTATTGAATAGAATAACTGTAAATATATTGAATAAAATAACTGTTATCTCACTCTTAATATTAGGAAGGGCGGCGTTTAACTGCAGGCCCATATTACATCCGTGCAAATTTCGTCAAGATCTCTGAGTACAGTACTTAGTAAACTTGTCCAAAAAATAGATAATATTCTTCAAAAATCATAGTAACATTACAATGAACGAATTAATTAAAGGCCTCAAATAAAACAATTCAAGCTCACGCCCAAGGATACTCACTAACTAATACACGCCATGTGTAGTACGACGTATCTGCATTGTTAACGCAATGATGTCATCTACGAACGCCGTGTCTGCCTATCAGTCATTTTATCATTTATTGAACGGAATAAATACGCAACATTTTGGGTGCTTATTATTTACCTATCTAATTCTGATCATTGCGTTAAAGCTGACCTGCCAATATAACATGTACAACAACGCTGCCAAATGTGATTCATAAAAAAAAACCAGTTCACTGATAAACGAATAAACTAAATCGCATCAACGATTTTGATGTAATCTAATTGCTAACTGCCCATTCGCTATCATGCTCAGCATTACGTATAGTACCGTTCATTAGAGTCAACACAAATATTATTAGTTGACGTTCAGTTTAGTCGCCCCGCGTTGAAGTGCGCACGATACCTTTATATTGTAACAAACACCCATCATTTCCAGTCTAGTTGCGTCTGATGGATTGTGACACGACATTGTGACGGAGCGGATTACATTCAAGACGATCGATTGAAGTCTTGACCGGCCGCTAACCTATTTTTGTGGTCACCCCGGTTTGTTAGGTACGCGCATGCGTGTAGTAGTTAATATGTAACGACTTCATAAATAAGCGTTGAGGTGAAAAACGAATTATTTTTTATTGTTTTTTCTAATTGAATGTCGCCATCAATTAT
The DNA here is from genome assembly GCF_030267445.1 of Bombyx mandarina. Lineage (NCBI taxonomy): Eukaryota > Metazoa > Arthropoda > Insecta > Lepidoptera > Bombycidae > Bombyx > Bombyx mandarina. The sequence continues at coordinate 555,161 of NC_143229.1, read as the reverse complement.
GAAATATTTTCGTCACATTTTAGACTTTATTAATCGGTCACGGGGTATCTTACGTAAGCTCAACTTTACCTACAAAATACGCGGCCGCGAAACCAATAATTACGTGTGTAAACATTTTTTCTTTAATTTTAATTTCTTCAGGACCTTTATATAGTTTAATGTCCGTTTCTTTGGCACGCTGTATAACCTAACCCTAACCGAACCTCTTTAATTGTTGACGATTTATGGGTTTTTATAAATGACATCTCTGCATAAATAAAAAAGGGTATTTATTTTCTTTGATACGTAATGTAATTTGTCGTGAAGTCACAAAATGAAGTGAACGTGGCTCGTGGACAAAACTACGATCCTTTTTTATTGCATTGCGCCAATCACATACGTAAATTAACGATTGTGATAATTTCTATTAATTTAACTATAGACGCAGCTTTGCTTTTTCAATTTAATTTTATCAAATTTTATTCTGAAAATGCCGAGGTCCTGAATTTCCGTTACATACATGATTGCACACATAATTGGTTGTCAGGTTGCATTCGGTCATTAATAGATAGTTACTGATTCAAGATAAGTTTTGCCGTGCATTCAATCAAAACCGGTATTAAATAAATATTTATTGGCAAACAGCGACCACCACTACGGTTCGGTCGGAACTCGTTAATCTCGCGTCCACTACATTACGACTCATTTCTGAATGATAAGCGGCAATCATGTTTTAAACGGACATTTTTTTGGAAATAATATAATTTAAAGTCTCGACGAAACTACCTACCTACTGAGCAGTATAGGTCTCCTTCGTAAATCCTACACGACTGGTTTGAAATCACATCCAGGGGGACTCAAATTGTACTAAATTTTACTTCTTATTAGCTCAAATTACTGATGTACTCTTTTCGCGATGTGAAATTAAGGTTCTCAGTTTTGCGAGCACAATTATTTAGTTGTAACATATTAATCTGTTACGTTGAACGACGATTCTAGAATATCTACTATCTAAGCAAATTGAAACTTTATCGTGACCAATTTTGATGAAAGCTTTAGAGAGACGATTTAAATTGTAAAGACCATTTATCGATGTTAGTGATTGAATAAAGACCTAAAGGGGCGTTCAAGTCAACCGGGTCAATCGATGCGGGGACGCGGCGCAATCGGTCCGGCGCCGACTAATTGCCTCTTCAATACACGATATACTAATGGAGACCTTCGTTCAACTTCACTACCTGCACTACGTACATTTAATGGATTAATTAAGTCAGTAATTTCTAACATTTATAATGGATGATGAGGGCAAGAGCCAATATTTACATCACTGTGGTGACTAGGTCGCACATCCGTAGAACCTTAACCAATATTTTTTTTTGTTTCAAGTGATTAAAGTTTTCTTGTCGACAAATAAAAACTTGAATGAGTATTTTTTCTTGCTTAGATGGGTAGACGAGCTCACAGCCCACCTGGTGTTAAGTGGTAACCGGAGCCCATAGACATCTACAACGTAAGTGCGCCACCCACCTTCAGATATAAGGTTTAAGGTCTCAAGTATAATTACAACGGCTGCCCCACCCTTCAAACCGAAACGCAGTACTGCTTTACGGCAGAAATAGGCAGGGTGGTGGTGGTGGTGGTATTTCAAATTGTTAACTTGGTAATTTCTTGTCATTTGGATAACAGTGATAACAAACAAAAAAAATCCCCTGTAAATTTATTGACACCAAATTGATTATAGCTCGGATCTTGAAAAAGCTTAGTCAACTTTTATAGCCGTTTCTGTTATAGACGCGTCTGTTGTTACGTTCAAAAGCAAGGAGGGAGTTGTTTACAGGTGAAAAATTACTCCAACCTGCTTTACAAACATCGGATAATCCAAACACACTTCAATCTGGCAGACGAATATTTTCAACGATAGAGTTAGCAAGTAAGCCTTGACGCTCAGCCAATTATGTCCCTCCCTGCACCGTGCAAGGGGGATGGTATTAATCGATAACCTCTCACCCCTACCCTGTTAGTTCAGCGGGAGGCTTCATATATAATATTTTCGACACGGAAAATATTTTATGTTATGCTTTGAAATTGGTAAAAAATGGTAGCTATTGAGTTAGAATTATTGTTCCTTGTACATATTATGCGAGTCGATCGTACAGCATGTGTTCACGGATGATTTCACTCACGGTGAAGGTTTAATGACATGCTTGTGACAAAATTGTTATCCAAACATACCCTGGGTATTAATCACTGGTAGTTGAACGTGTGATATTAGTACGGATTAGTGGCATTCATGCTGTCATATAATTTTCAGGTAAAATCCGTTGATAAGCTATAATAATTCGCGATTTTCGTTCGAGTTGAGGATTTGAAAAAAAAAAGCATTGTTCCACAAATAGAATTCGATCTCGCGATGAAACACAAGACCAAGACTATCTCCTATCTCCCTCTGACGTGTGAACGACATCTTATCGAGAGTTCCGTGACATTACACGCGAAAGCTGCTACAGAATTATCTTATTTTTCACGTCAGCTGTCCCACACGTTCCACACGATTAACTGACGAAAAAAATGCGTATATTGTAATAAATTTTTTCAAAATTCTTTTTTCAATTGCTCTTATCGGTGAACGAGGTTATGACCTACTTGGTGTTAAATGTTTACCGTATCCCATAAACATCACACCACTCGCCGTTATCATGATCTGCGGTAATTTGTACAAGAACGTTGATGATGTCTGTGGGCCCTCCATGCCACTACTTATCAGTTACCTACATTCGATAAGCCATGCTAGTAGGTAGGGTATTGAGTGTACGCATTATCTTCACGAAATCTCAATAATGTATAAATTCACAAGTCGTGAATGTACGATCAAGACCAAGGTCGCACGCACGGCTGTTCGGCCGATTTAGAATTAAAAAATTGCTTTCCTTCTGTTGGTCTACTCTGGAACGAGTATCCTTTGTTGGCGTTTCAAGGGTGACATTGCAACTGTTCCTCTTCAAATGTGGTTTTAAAAGAGCCCTCAGTAGCGACAGATAATAGAATGGCCATACCGTTGGCATTGCGCTTATCCTTGAGCAACTGTTAACACTTACCATCAGAAGGGCAATAGGCTCCTCTGGCTACCATGGCAATGAATAAAACGTTTACATAAGTGGCACGTTTCGACTCGCGGACGCACATTTGAATCGAGGTTATTTTAAAGGGTCTTTGATCTTTGGATCATTGATCCGAGACGGATGCATCTCGTATTATTTTAATGGCACCTACCCCGTTCAATGTAACATTTTAGAAAATACATTTGATACGAAAATACACGTTTTATGAAATAGCCAATAATTTCATTGTACACGGACAAGAGGCATTCATGACATTTACAATTATATGCAAGACTCATCGTTTTCAAAATATCTGATCATTGCCCACGATCGAGTCGGTCGCGGACAGCTCCAGTGGCCGTCGGGAGCCAGTCAGGTGTGAAACGTTTTTATTGCGGAAGACTGGACGCGTGAAAAAAATAAAACTCGTCGTGTTCGCACAAAACGCAAATTGTTCTCTTGACATTGATCTCTCTTGTATAAAATACATTCACTATCAAAACATTGTGTATACAGAGGGACTTTTACTGGTGTCAAAGAATGGCAAATTTAGTTGTGACCCCCAATGACCGACATCATTTTGCGGAACACACATATTTTTGGTAGAAATATGAAATAGGTAAAATTGCGTCACGCCCGGTGAAGCTAGCATAAGCTCTCGAGATTACTAGCAATAGGTAGAGTAGTGGTACACATCTCTGTGGGCGAGCTAGCATCTAGCCTCTGTGCTGCCAAGCTCTATTACAATCAAGCTTCAGCTTTTTTTATCCTATCTATGCTGATAGCTTTGAGAGACTATTTCAGCTTCGCCCTAACATGTAGGTGAGTTCGCAGGGTTCAAACCTGACGACGTTGCTAACACGAACCCTAAGCAAGAGCCGTGCTTCGCAGAATCTACCACGGGATCGGAAACGCGATCTACTGAGAAGATCCGGCGAGAAACTCAGCGGGCTAACTTCAGCCCTGATCGCCATTCATTTGAAATCACCGTTCTCACATCAAGTAAGAAATCTAATCATTAATTCGTGTTCTTTTCAGTCGCATGCACTCTTGGCAGTGGTCGTGGTCATCATTTCGGGTGGTGGTGCGCTTCACCAGACGTCGCCATTCCTCGCGTACCGCGGCCCTTCTTGTGTACTCGTCCATTTATAATTAGAAATAAATATGCCCGAACATAAACGTAATGAGAAATAAAATTACGTCTGGTATAATATTTCGAGAACACTTCTGCAATTGTTTTAAAAACGCACAGAGAACGCGTCCAATATTTAAGATATTTGCCAAGAACGAGTTCGACTTGTAAACAATCACTGTGCTGTATATACGTACATATAAACATATGTTTATGTAGATGTAGACAAATACATTTAATAGAACAATACACAGGGAAGCAAATTACGAACACTCAAATATTCCCAAAGAAAATGACTTCTAATTTTTTTATGTTAATCAATATTTCTTTAAGCATTTTGCAGTTCACATAGGCCTACACGATAACTGCTCGACTCTTTAAGCAAGTCGTGTGTAATGTATGCGTGTATAATTATTACGATTCGGTCAGAACGTTAATTAGCAATGGAAACTTGCCCAAAACAAACGTTTATTGTGCTATATATGAATGCCATTCGTTTTTAAAATGTTAACGTTCATGCTTTTTGGCTTGCGCTCTTAACTTTGAAACTGCACGAAAATCTTAGTAAATAATTCCATTACCTATGTTAGGCAGTGTTATGATGGTATCGAATTATAATATATGAATTTAGGATACCTAGCCGATAAATCTTCTTTGTAATGAACCTTCATAGAATAATGATCGTGATAAGTCAAAAAGACGTTACTTCATTGGAGAACAGTTTTTAGAAGTATGCAATAATATGGACATAATTGTGCATAAAGTTTCCAATCAACACAAAACCTGGTTATTATTCGATTTGCTGTAATTTTAATTTCAGAACCAACAAAGTATCCGTCTAATGAGTTCGATATTTATACAGGATTCCCGTATTTCGTCAGAGAAAAGATCGTTTTGGTACGTCACATTATATCGAGCACTTTTAGCTAACTTGAATACCCCCGTCGCATGCGACGAAGGGTTCGGAGAGTAAAATAACTGAGTTTCTCGCGGGATCTTCTCAGTGGGTCGCGTTTCCGATCCGGTGGTAGATTCTGCGAAGCACCACCCTTGGTAGGGCCAGTGTTAGCAACGTCACCAGGTTAGAGGTCCGTGATCTCACCTACTCGCTCAGTGAATCTAGAATGACCCCTTGAGGTCACTAGAATTGTTAGGAAATAAAAACTGACAATGATCTCTTTCAGACAGCTAATCACTGACTTTACATTACGTACACACATGCCCTACTATAACTTGATATTTTTGCTTTTAACAGAATAATAACGAACAATAGACCGTTAAATATAATAGTATTGAAAATGATATCATAATGACAAATAATTTAAAGGAAAACGCGCAGTTGTTTATCGGTGTGGCTTTCCGCTCGTGTCGTTGGCGAATTCATTTGTAACGGTCGTCGCCCATTATGATTGCGACCGGAAATGTTAGTATTGTTTGTTATATAAATGGCCAGAGCTTCCTTGGACACGAAGCCGTAACCGGGGAATAGAAAACAACTTAACGCCGTCCATCATATTATCATATAATAATATGTTAAAGGCTCAATAGGGTTTTTAACTGCATAATACAATTACGTTTTTTATTTTTTTTTATTGCTTAGATGTGTGGACGAGCTCACAGCCCACCTGGTGTTAAGTGGTTACTGGAGCCCATAGACATTTACAACGTAAATGAGCCACACACCTTGAGATATAGTTCTAAGATCTCAGTATAGTCACAACGGCTGCCCCACCCTTCAAACCGAAACGCATTACTGCTTCACGGCAGGAATAGGCGGGGCGGTGGTACCTACCCGTGCGGACTCACAAGAGGTCCTAACCACCAGTAAAAACCACGTACGGTATACTCGAACATAACATAACTTATTATAAGTGATTACAATTAAAACATGCATTTGAACCCTTTTAGTGCTGAGCTTATTTCCACAAATTTTGCAATTGCTGATTTTTGAAAAAAGCACCTTTTACAAAAAACAATACATAATTCATATCAAAATAATTTTAAATGATTATTTATAAAAATATTATTAACTCATTAAAAACGTTATACATATTATTATGTGCCTTAAGACACGTCCGTATAGGCCGATACCTAATATTATACCTATAATCAAACTGCGCATTGTCGGTATTCCGACGCTCCGCACTTTATACGCATTAATAGAGAATAATCTATCGACGGTTCGCGCTTAAGGGTTAAAGTTTAATTTTCACAAAATTGCCGTCTAGTTCAGTAAATAGTTTTATTTTATTGAATAAGGAATGGCAATAGTGGCGATAAGAAGGTTGTGTCGCATATCTCCTAATGAATAATTGCACAGATTATTTTGACGGTCAATTTTGGGCTTCAATGTCTCATCTATTTCGAGGTAACGATTGAATATCAATGTAACGATTCCTGGGTATAACGAGTATTTAAAAGCTTTAACGACTCTCATAAACAGTTTTCTTATTATCTATATGTCACAACTCTTTTCTCTTTCTCTCGTTTACTCGTTTTACTTTGGTTTTAGTATAAAAGCTCATATGATGGCGCGTCTGCTAAGTGCTGGCAAATTAAAAAAACGGTTAGGTATTTAATTTTAGACTCGTTTTGAAGCAATATGTTGGAAGTGAAAGGGACTTAAATGGAACACTTAGGTGAAGGATCACACGGCCCTATTGTGAAGTGGTCACCGAAGCCGAGACATTAAAACGTGTTTGTCGTCGTCGCTGGCCACCGAGAGACGAAATCGATGTGTAATTTAAATAATAAATGTAATTTCAAAAATAATCAGATTACGCAACACGATAACTTAGTTTAGTTTTATAAAATTCAAGTTATGAAAATGAAATTCCCCAAATTTACAAATTTATCTTTCAATTCTTGATAATAATGAAACTAACTATCAACTTATACAATCTTTTCAAATTATCATAACTCATACAAAAAGTTACAGCGGTGACAGTAAATCCTTATAGCGGTGATACCGAATTATAAATAGGTACCTACTGTTCTTAAAAAACACAATATGTATGTATCTATCTTCATGAATGTCTTTTGTTATTAAAGAATATTTTAATTAAAGTATTGAGCAATAGCATCGTGTCTCTAAATAAATTCCACAATTGTACATAGGTATCTAATGTTGATAGAGCTTGTTTTAAGACCGCACGAGCTGCATAAAATCCTAATTTCGTATCGCAGTCACGTGCGTTCTGATTCCGTTAGCTGTCACTCCAATACTCATAAAAACTCGGGTCGGGTTATAATAACCTTTATTCATTATAAGTCTGTAATGTCCGGCAGCAGATTAACAAGTCCCCCCCCCCCGTTTTTTTTAAACACAGTTCCAATCTTCTTTTTGGTCTTTCGCGACCTCCCTTTTGACTTTGTGAGTGCGTCCAGACTTTCAGATATGCCTGTCCTTCCCTTCAGCACGGCACAAGCATTTCGAGCAACATCGAATATCTTTCATTTTTGTATTGGGAATGCGATCTCTGAGATTCACGCTGTGAATAATGAGTTGCTAGTTTTTGACATAGCTTCTAGGTTCCTAGTCAGGTTAAAGATATATTGTGCACGGCAGGTGAGGATATTTTGGGGCGAATTCCTTTCGGTGTCAATTGGCTACCACACTTTTGACTCCTCCAAACACATTACGTTGTAATTCGATGTAATGTAGGTAATTCAAGAAAGCACCTCAACAGTGCATACTGAAAGTTACAAATATAATAGGTAGGCAGGCGAAATGAGATATTTTCCAAACTGCACAACATTTTCGCGCTATCAATTCGCCGCTTCATCATTAAGGAAGTAGAATTTCCGTTGCTAATCTCTGTAAACGTATCGCTGACTGACGCATAAAATTATGAGAAAAAATTACTGCAAGTCTGAGTTTTTATAACGCATATAATAATTTATTAAACCAAACAAACACTATAATAGATGTAAAGGTAGCACAAGTAAAGAGAAATAGTAATGTTTCTATGAGCAAAGTGCTTTACGCATCATTTTATGCTCAATTTCTCAGTTTGTCTACTTTTTTACGTACTGGTGTTAGTATTGATCTACGACATTCTTCCTGGGCACGTTTTATCAACATCCGTGCCACAAACCCGTTTCAAATTGCCAAGTGTTGTGTTTCAGTGTGAATTGAATGATATTGTTACAATTAGTCGTGTGACGGGTGTCCGTTTTCAGTTCACAAAATGGAGGGAAAACTGGTATCTTATAGTTTTAGTTTTTTTTTTTTTAAAGTCAATTATAGTCATTCTTTAATAAATATTTGTTAATTCAGTCAATTTGCCTCCAACGAATTGTTCTATTTTTTTTCCTCGTCTGTTATTTTGTTGCCAATTAATGCCATTTAATAAGGCTTTTTATCAGATTCAACAACACATTTATAAATATGTTTACGTTAGATTAACATTTGTTTATTACTCGGTACATGGTCACGGCATGTTACAAATAGTAAATTTTATGTATATGAGCAACTATGACACGCTTTCACACCTAATGGCGAATTACAACAATATCCTTTTCCTTCGTACAATCGTTGCTAGCAAAATTGGTCCCAATTGTCGGTTCATGATTATCTTAATGAGCTGGAATAGGGAAACGCTACTTCCTAATACAGTAGGTACTTTTGAAACATTTCTGCACTGTTCACCTTAATTGAATCAAGTAGTAGATAATTGACTTTGCAAACGAAAAAGAAACGAAGAACGCTTTATCGTAATTTTTAATCAAACATATAAATGTTTAAAATGTGAAGAGAATATTTTACAGTAGTATTATTACCAGAAACAAATAAAGTCTTATCTGGCTAAGCCGCAAGTAAATAGCGAAGGCTGAATAGGTTTCCTATTCACGACACGGCCACGATATTATAATTTGTTTTATACTGTTCCCCGCATATTTGTTCAAACATTGTTCGGGCGTTGTCTCGTGACACTGTAGGTAAACATTTTCAATCCTTATCAATTATTTTCGTACCGTACGTGTATTTGTACTAAAAAGTATTTTACAAGTCAAATACATTTAGTGTTTAAGTTTTGTGAATTGTTTAATTGTAATGTTATATAGCATTTCCATGAAAATTGTGTTTTGTAAAACAAGGGAAGGGAATTAAATGAAGAAAGCTCCGACTACGGGCAATCTAAGCCGCTAGCATTGTGACCATACTTGACATCAATGCTCCTCTATCAAACATTGTCACCTTAACGTAGTAAACAAACAATATGTGTGGAAATATTAAGATCAGATTTTTTTTGATTGCTTAGATGGGTGGACAAGCTCACAGCCCACCTGGTGTTAACTGGTTACTGGAGCCCATATACATCTACAACGTAAATGCGCCATCCACTTTGAGATATAAGTTCTAAGGTCTCAGTAGGTACAGTTACGGCCGTCTGGTGTAGTGGTAAGTGACATGGTCACTACACAAGGGGGTCGCGGATTCGAATCCCGCCAAGGGAGGATATTTATATGATAAATATAAATGTATTTTCCAGGGTTATGGATGTATATTAAATATATGTATTTGTATAATAAAAATCTTACATTTATTTCCGTTATCTGGTACCTGTAACAGAAGTTCTTTACGAACTTCTCCACGGGACCAGCTAACGTGGCGTGATTGTTAGTAAATATTTATTTATTTAGTTACAACGGCTGCCCCATCCTTCAAACCGAAACGCATTACTGCTTCACGGTAGAAATAGGCAGGGTGGTGGTACTAACCCGCGCGGTCCTACCACCAGTAAATGTTGTGCTCAATATTTAAATTTTTTGTATTTTTCACTCGCTGGAGATATTTCCATTCCAAATATATATGAATATAATCGTCGTCACTGCTGGTGTTATCGCGTCAAACCCAACAATGTCAACTATCGAATGCCGATACTATATTTTTAATTGTTTAAAAACAAGCTGTCTGGTTTTTAAATAATGATTTCGTTGTCTTCGTTGAAGGTCTCGAACACAAGTCAGAAGAGATCTAAACCGTTATTTCAGACTAACGTTCGCCAACATTTACTTTCGTCCTCATTTCCAGTTGAATTAAAACTTGTTTACATTATTAAATCATCGTGATAAATTTCCAAACGTTTACATTTCAACGGCCCGATTAACGCGTGTTGACATCGACTTATTGATAAGTCAAAGAGTTTTCGTAACATCATTTTTTTTCCTACAACGGGTTTGAGTAATTGAATATACCTTCAAAGTTTCAATGGCTTCGAAAGAAAAATAATTTTAATCGCGCCTTTTTTTTACTATTAAATTGTGTAATTAATTTAGTAACGAATGTTAAATAATACTGGCATTTCCAACGTTTCCAATAGTTTCTGTGGTCGCGAATAATATCCTCTTTGTTTCTTAAATTCGTGTCAGTTCGTTTTGTTTGATCCCGTAAGTGAAAGTGCAAGAGAAACTTAGATCTTCATTAAACTACAAATATTTTTGAGCTTAGCTGTTCAACACCAAATTATTCTAAAATTGGTAGGGGACTTAACAGTTAAAATAATTCCTTTACGATAAATACAAGTGAAGAATGTGATAAGGTCATTATTTATTATTTAAAAAAGGATGTGTGATGATCTCATCGTAATAATAATCAGTCAATCAATTAATTGAATGAATGAATAAGCTTTTATTCAGACCCATATTAAAAATATATGATTAAATATAAAAAACAAAAAACTTAAATTTAATGTAAACCTTAATCTAGTCTCTTAATTGAATTTTTTACTTTTTTTCTGTAGATCTGTTTCAATCGATCAATCAATAGATTAAATAAACTTAAAAATAAAATCGTGAAAGCAATTCCATTTTTGTGAATTAAATTAACTACACAGGGAATAATTTAAACCACCCACCCTCGTGCGAGAGTACAGAGACGAATAATAATTGATCGTTTGACAAATGGACTTGATATTTGCAGCTTTTTGTTTGGATACCTAATAAGTGTTGTCATGTTATTAACAGCTACTAGCTCCTTTCCGTACTGAATCCATTCCATTGGAATTATACCTTTAAGTCAAATTAATTTCAGTTTCATTATGTTTACCCACGTTAGCGTAGAAAACGAGTGATAATGTTTTTATCGGGGCAAAACGCACAAACACAGGACGTGCAATTAACAAAACCCCGGCTTGTATAAACGATTAAATTGATCTAAATTATTTACAGTTTGAAGGAAGAATAATTGCCGAGCGTAAACAAACATGACTGAACATTCAAGCGGTATTTAATTTTACCGTCCTTGAGACGACATCAACTGCTGCTCAACAGTAAAACTACTATGGGTTAGCGCAGACTAGACTTGATTGAGATTAATTTTTAGCTTTTCCGATTCAAATTTCCAGCTCATGTTTTAAGATGATTAATGAGGAGATTGAACTTCTGTAGGGAAATACCCGAGTGATTAAATTAGACGCACTTGAGTAGAAATTAACTGATCTAGAGTGAAACGTTCAGTGAAAATAAAATTGACAACGACAAAAATCATTACACCTTATAATTTTTCCAATGATTTATCATCAGGTACACATTTTATCAGCCACATTACGTACGTGAATCTAGCGATAAAACAACGATTACATACTAGATACCGTAAACCAAACAGGTTTTATTACATTCACAATCATTCAAGTGAACAGAAAAAAAAGAAACTGTGTTCGTATTATCTTAAATGGAAAATAACTAAGTCCATAGAAAAGGTTAGGGTTCACTCCAGAAATAATAGATTATTTTTTTCCTACCTACGCTGATGGTCTTGAGAGAATATTTCAGCGTAACCTTAACGAGTAGATGAGGTCGCGGGGCTCAAATCCGACGAAGTTGCTAACACTAACCCTAGCAGGAGTAGTGCTTCGCAGAATCTACCGGCGGATCGGAAACGCGACCCACTGAGTAGATCCGGCGAGAGACTCAGTGGGCTGTATCTGTGGGTTAACTTACTCGCCGAGCCCTTCGTCGCAAGCGACGGGTTCGACGACAACGATGACCAGTGCTTGTAGTACCTAAAAACACCGTTAGTGGATGGGGTGGATCCGAAATGACGTGCTTTGGGCGACGTGGACTGTTTACCATTCGGTCCGCAGGATCGGAAATGGAAATAATAGAAATAAAGCGAGCGAGATATAAGAGACAGGAATGTTCGAGTCGGGGTAGGGGGGTAGATATCAACTCATTACGTTACATTTAATTGAAACTGCTATATTGAAGTATTGAAACTTTAGTCTCATCAAACTTCATCAGTCATCAAAGTTTAGTTTTAATTAGTCATTTTTTTTTTCACGTTACGATACGTTTATTGAATTGTGCTGTGAATCCCTCTCGTAAATGTTTCGGCATTTATTGCAATATTACAACATAACCTTATAAATTTTGTGAAACACCAATAAGTGTCATGTTGAAATTGATGGGCGTCATATACAGCCCCGCAGCCGTTAGAAGTATTAGACTGTATTATGCCAGAACGAGATAATCTTTGGTCATATCACACCGATTACAGAAGAAAACTCTGTATTAGATGAGCTAATTCATTAGGATAACTTTAAAACTGTTTCAAGCAAATTCTAAATGTAGCTCTGCCTCAATCAGGGGCCACAGCCGTTATGAAGAATATGATCGAAATTACCTAGAATTTCTTCCGACGATATTGCTTCGAGGGATAAAAAAAAGTCTGTCCTAACTATGCAATTAAAGTTTACATCATGACACACTACTAGTCGTAAATTTTGTAACATAGTTGACAAACTAGTTAAAACTTTGCTAAACAATAAACAAGTTTTATCGTTTCGTTGCCCGTGAGGGTAGGTAGTAAACATTTTTAATGCAAGTTACAGCACTGACCGAACGTTCACGACAACAATAAAACTTTACAACACACTGTATAAGCTACATCGAGGGTAGTTTCAAGCGACCGCTTTATTTCATCTGTGCTTACCGCGTGTTTCATTAACTAGGGTATTCTCATTTGAAGTGACAAACAAAATGTATGGAATTACATTATGTAACGCCACTTTTCATAGGCTGAAACGTTTTAAAATACTTTTTTTTAAAGTGCGTTTGGCTGAAGAAATAATTTGCAGATTCTATAACAGTTTTGGAATTTTAAGTGTTCTATTTTTAATTATTTTGCATAGATCATATGGTTTTATGTGTACTCACCGTCCGCGTCTACTTCATTGATCATGTCTTGAAGTTCGGCTTCTGTGGGGTTCTGTCCTAGCGACCTCATCACGGTACCCAGCTCTTTGGTCGTGATGGTGCCATCGCCGTCTTTGTCGAACAGTGAGAATGCCTCCTTAAACTCGGCGATCTGTTCTTCCGTCAGCTGATCCGCCTGCAATATTTATAAGAGATTTAAAACACTATTTTTTTTAAATCAAATTCAAACGAATTTATCATAAAACGAATACAAAACAAACAATAGGTAGTAAAAATCTATCGCAAATCGAAGGCAGCCACTTCCTAACTGAAAAAAAAAAAAACCTTTACAAAACATTCAATCACAAAACCTCATTTGAATCAAATTAAAAAACGAACTGCATGATTCAACGCCACAGTAAAGGACATTAAAAAAAACTGTCAAGCAGAAGCCTATACGTACAGCCATGACGACCATAGTAGACGAGGATTCGCAACAGAAGACCGGCAGGCAGACTGGCAAAGTGCCAACAAAACTCTGCCGATAAGATATCAGGCAGAGATTATGTATAATTACCTACTCAAACTGACACGTCACAATGCGGCACAGATAAATATAACATACTGCATTGGAACATTTATCATTATGACTTGCGATAATGTTTATTGTTATTGATATAAACTTTTTAGACCGAATTTATAATTTAGCCTAAATCGTTTCGCGCTATAATTAGTAATACGATGGCACAAGCCACAATCGTGGATCCACAAGTTCCGATAAAGTTTGATTCAAATAGATTCCTAAATTGCAACATAACCTCATTTGGCACAAAATGTTGTTATCAAACACTTGGATCCGAACCTACATGGAAGTAAGCCTTACGAAAAATATTATTTGAAATAAATATGCGATTAGTCTCGGTAAGATATATATGATGTTCCACGACCGCACATTTCAATCATACCATTAAAATTACAACTTTTGTCGTATAAACTAACACTTGTACATTTTTTGCATGTACATAAAATATAATCATATTCTCAGGCGGAATCGTTTCGTTAAAGTTTATTTTGATAACAATATCATTTTGAAACGTATTCAACATATATTCGTATAGATTCGCTGATTCATGTTTAATTGATCCGAATAATGCACGGCTGTATTGTACAGCACTTAAAGTACTTCACGGCCAACTGCCATTCGACTAGGTGCCTGGCATTCTTGAGTGTACTGAGAACAACCTTACTTACCTAAGTAATTAGTGGAAGTAGAGAGTATTGTAGGCCTATACCAATAGGTACAGTTACAGTGTTATCTCAACAACGAAGCGAAGTAGTAATGCGTTCGTTTGAAATCGATCAATACAATTGAAACCTCCGCATTTTATCCCTCATAATGAGTAGAGGGAATTTAAGCGGTTACTGAACCTACACACGGATGAAACAAGATTAAAGTCTCAGTTACTTTGAACTATCGCCTATTATTCTACCATTCAAAACGCAATGCAGGAATATTGAACCGATGATAGAACCGGGTATGTGCAGATTTAGAATATACACCACCACCAAAGTATTGAAATTTTGGTTGTTGTGCGCCGAAAGTCTAACGATTAGTTAAGTCATGGTCTGTGGGTGAAAAGCAAGTGCCAAGCAACATTCAAATAGACACATTGTTTTTTCCCCAGGAAAACTAAGAATGCAGCTCCATTGTATGTCCAATCTCGAATCCACGACCGCTTGATTGAGATACTACTGTACTAAGAGCAATGTATTTTTTATTTAACTATGTATTAGTTATCAATAATATGAATAACTAAATGAATAAATCTAAAAAATATAGTGATGCACAGTCACTAACTTGTTCACATTGACACAGTAAAAAGAATACTAATATTACTTGATATACCTAACTATGTTGTATCCTACACAGGTATGAAATACTTTAGTTATGATTCAACATAGGAACACAAATGTATGAGGCATAAATTATTTTTTTTTGTGCAATTCCGATACAACTAGATATTTTTCATGTTGAATTATTATTTAATCTTGTTAGGGACATTAAACATTTGAGCTGAAATATCACTCCCTTTTTAATAAAATAATTTTAATAATGAACATGGTTAATGGACTATTTTTTATTAGCTCTGAATAGTCTCTTTAAGCACTATCGGGGGGTACCAAAATGGTGTTAGCCTAAGAATTGCTTAAACTACATTTGACAGGGCCACAAGAATTGATTATCTTAATTTTAGTTCCAAATGGCAGAATGTAAGGTAGGTAATATTATTTTATCATGTCATTTGAAGATTTATTTAAGTAAGGGTAATTTGGTCTTAGCAATTTTAGAAAAAATATTACACATATATTTCATTTTCACGTGATTTGTATTTTCAGATATTCTAATGCAGTGAAAATGCCTCTGCTTACCTTTAAACACTGAAAGACCTGTATTAATTATACCAATGGGCGTTAATAATGGTTCTCGTAATGTACGAGAGGATGTGCCCAACTATACTCTCAAAATTTCTTTTTACCAATTAAATTAAATTGAGTTTCAGATTAATCTCAACTCCTTGGATTTTCAAATAAACGCATCAGAAAAATATGGAGTTTCAGATATACTTATACAAATAAATTTAACTTAATTATGTATACACTTTAGGTGTTAAGTTGAGAATGCATATTTAGCATTTATCAAAGTTTACTACTAGTGTAATATACTCAAGCTAACATTTTATGACTTCATTTTATTGAGAAAATAACATTATAATATGCTCTTTCTACATAATTATTTGTTGCACAGTTTATTACTAGAACAATAGATGTAAAAAAATAGTTAAAGATTAGGATATGATTAAAAAGCAGATTCATCTGTATGAATTTATATACATTCATAGCCATTGCCAGACTATGTCTCGAGGACATGATCTGCTAACTTAGAACAAAAAATAAATTGTAACAAAAACTTTGAATGGCTGCAGAGAAAATATACCCGTTATACCACATATATAAGATCCCCATTATTTTACTGGCAAAAAACTTTCAATTATTTTTTTCAAACACGAGTATGGGTATTCTCCGCTGAAACAAAATAGAAAACAATGGCTAGGGATTTAGTCAGAAAAAACTGTAATTGCAGTTGGCCATAGGGACTACACCGATCCTTGTGATTTCAAGTATTTATATATTCTTAATTTCTGTGACTTCAAGCAAAGCAAATTTTGGTGTAAGCCAGATTATTCAAGACACCAGAATTCAGCCTTTAAAATATAACAAGAGCATGTAAAAAAGTTAATCGAAAAAAACAAAAATACATTAGTCATTTCAGCTGTATTTTTGGTTTAATAAACAAAAACTTATTTACATGATTGTTATTGTAAGTGGCACCGTACGACGATGAAAGCGACAAGTTTAGTTACCATTATGGAATTTCACAGCAAATGACCTGTTATGTACAACAACACGTCTAACGAAAAGAGTTTTACGTAGGTACAATATCAGATAATGACGATGAGTCAACGAGCGTTTGACAGTTGCGCCCGGCGATCGATCCTCTTAACAGCGGCCGCGGCCTTTCGACAATATACCCAAACTACAAAGCCATTTGTTTTCTTTCCAACGACGACCCTGCGCCGTTTCAACAGACATTAACGGCCAACTGCAAATTAAAGAACGTAATTTCACCGGCACCACCTATTAGATTATGGCGACCGTTGTTTCTGCACAGGCCCGTTTTTAAATATCGCAAAATCTAGTTTTTCAACACTGCTATGAAGTTTATCTATTTCGAAAGCCTCGCTGTGAGGCTTCAGTTACGCCTTCTGATACTTCTCGAATCCGCATTGCGGTAAAAAAACGGCCATCACAATAATATAATGGAGGCCGTCATCACTATAAACACCGATGCATAACTTCTCTGAAATACGACCCGGAAACTGTTCCTCGTGATCTTCTGAAGGCACTCCCGACACCTTTCAATAGAAATAGCACTCACCATTGTAGATTAACTTGGATTATCTGGAGCTACACTAAAAAATCACAGACTACGCCGCAAAAGCGACCACACGGACCGACGGCTGAAACGATACTGCCGCCCTCACTCGCGCGAGTGGCCTCGCTGAGAAACTCGGGATCGCGGTTCGGATCGAGCTCGGCCGCGAATCGTTCCGAATCGACTACTCGATTCGTCGCACTGTCATATCCGTCTTTCGTTCACGAGAAGGTTAGTTTCGCAAGCTGCAGGGCGGAAACGGTCTACACAATGATTATCCTCGGAACGTCCAAGTCCATGTTTCGGGACGCACAACACAGGATTAAATTTGCTCTGCAAAGGATAGTCGGTTTTATAAGGGGCGGGTGCGGCGGCGTAGAGCGCGAACCGGCGCGCGCCGATTGGCCGCCGCGCACCTGCAATGCGTCACTGCGGCCGCGAGCCCCACGCCAGCGAGAGCGGCGCCCGCCCGTGCCCGCTCCCGAGCGCCGCTGCCCCAGATCCGCGCCGCAGTGCCGCCCGCAGGCGCCGCTAACGAGATAACACGGGCTTCCCGACGCCGCGCCCCCACACACGCATTCCTATTGAAAGTAAACGTTGCCCTATCTTGTCGCAATATCAACTTCACTATGATTCGCACGTAATCGGAATGCCGGAAATAATAAATATTTAAAAAACAAAAAAACGATTACTATAATTTCCTATCAATTAATAAAGACAATTGAAATAAGACAGTATGTACCTACCAAAGTTATCTTTTTTATTTAAAGATACGTAAAAGCAAACTAAAATATGAATTTGTAGATTGTTTATGATCGCTTTATTGTTTACGGGTTTATTGACCCTGAAAAATCAAACAAAGGCTTCAGGTTCGATTTAGTATCTTAAATATTTTTAGCATCTGGGGCTCTAGGTATATTTGTTCTCGTCTCGTGTATA
This sequence comes from Bombyx mandarina, assembly GCF_030267445.1. Taxonomy (NCBI): domain Eukaryota; kingdom Metazoa; phylum Arthropoda; class Insecta; order Lepidoptera; family Bombycidae; genus Bombyx; species Bombyx mandarina. The sequence goes on along the minus strand of NC_143229.1, from coordinate 536,881 downwards.
TATTTCCAGTATACATGATACAAGAAAAATCTAGCTTGACACCGTTAATTGAGTACTTTTATTTACAATGTGTGCAATGAGATGAAATTAAAAACACACGTCGAAAATATTTATGAAGCATTGTAAGAACGCCGTAATATTAGTACTGGTCACAAAGAAGATTCTTATTACATTGTAGAAGTCATTATAGTAACGAAATTTCTCTCAGATTAGATGGTTTTAAAATTATAATATTATAATATATTTAATTAGGTAATTTACGTTAAAAGTTTTAACTCATTTTAAGAAAATAAATTAATCACCAAAATTATTAAATAATCGATTGTCGCTTGTAAGTATCGATTTTATGCATGTCAGGAAACACATCACCATTGTTTAGATGACAGTACTACCATCTGTGATTGAGTCTTAGAACTAAATTGATAAATAAATGAAAGTTTTCCGCCAAATTGTCACAAGCTCCGTGGGTATTGTTTAATTAAAATTTACTTTTTACATTCTAAGCATTTAAAAACTTTATTCGCACTTGAAGTCATTATCTAACACGTATTTGTTTAATTAGTAAATTTCAACATACAATATACAATACAATACAACATACATACAAAATACAATGTTTTAAAGTTTTTTTGCGTTTAAGTTTGGTTTTTGTTCTATAAATATAATTTTATGTAATTAATAAAGGATTTGATTTGAAATTTGGTTTTTGTTATTTCAATAATATTGGCAACGACAAATGTGCTTGCAGATTGCTTTTTTTTTTTTTTCCTACCTACGATGGTAGCCTGGAGCGGCTATTCCAGCGTAACCGTGGCTAGTAGGTGAGCTCACAGGGCTCAAACCTGACGACGATGCTAACATGAACCCTAGCAAGAGCCGTGCTTCGCAGAATCTACCACCGGATCGGAAACGCGACCCTCTGAGAAGATCCGGCGAGAAACTCAGTGGGCTGTGTCTGAGAGTTAATTTACTCGTCGAGCCCTTCGTCGCAAGCGACGGGTTCGACGAGAACGGTGACCGGTGCTTGAAGTACCTAAAAGCACCGTTAGTGGATCGGGAGGATCCGAGATGACGTGTTTTGGGCGACGTCGACTGCTTTCCATTCTGTCCGCAGTATCGGGAATGTGCAGATTGCAAGTTGCAGTAGTGACTACCACTCACGATCTGTGGGCTTAGTGCGAGTTTTTTAATGTTCTCGATAGCGTAAAAGTTATGTAAAATTTGTATGCAGTTGGAATAGCGCCCCTAACGGCAAACGTAGGCATACGTTCCAACACCATTCAAATTTGAGTTAACTTTTACGCTATTGAGAAAGTTAAAAAAACTCGCACTAAGCACACTGGTGGAATATCAGATGCTTTACTTTATACCTGCGAGCTACCAACACAGATGAAAAATAAATTTACCCAACATATTCTAAATTTTTCATAGTTTTTCTAGATAGGCTTATCTTATTTATCTTTTTTATAATAAAAACTATTTGTTTAAAGTAAATAATGACACTCAATAATTATATTATTATTATCAATTATATAATTATACTACAGTAATACAATACAATAGTTCAATTATTGTAGTACTACATACATAATAACTACTCTTTTATTTGTATCTACTTATTAATGAATATTAAAAAAAATATATAATAATATGTTCGTTGTTTGTGTTCCATCCATACGTAGCGTCTTTTACTCGATGGTTTGTCAGGTTTAGAGGCTGCTAGAATAGGTAGGAAAAAAATATCGATGGTATTGAAATTTTGTACATCTATTTATTGCGCTTTGAGGCTTGGTATACTCGTATGATACAGTACAAACTATACATATAGTATTGTATATGCTAGAGATGCGTATATCTTGTTTCTACTAGTATTTTTATTGCTTAGATGTATGAACGAGCTCACGGCCCAGCTGGTGTTATTAGTAATAACATTATGGAATTATTCTGGAATGTTCGATTGCATTGCTTTAAAATTCTAATTTGAAGGATCGCTGAAGATTTATACCCCTCGTCTTTACGGACTATATGTTTCAATGTTGGGGTGTACGTGCTGGTGTCTTTCCGACTGTCATGACCGCTAACCGACTGTCGTACTGCGATGATGTCTGTACTCGAGTGACGGTCGACGTCAACAACTTTTTACTAGCTAACATGAGCCTACGTGTTAGTTCCACCGTCCTGTCTATTTCCTCCATAGCCGTTATTCCATTTTTTTTTATTACCCTTGTAGGCAGACGAGCATACGACCCACCTGATGGTGAGTGGTTACCGTCGCCCATGGACTTCAGCAATGCCAGGGGCAGAGCCAAGCTGCTGCCTAACGGATACTTGATGACGGAGGCTTCACGTCTACAGGTGGATGGCGGCAGGTATGCTGTGATGCCCATGAGGCTTGGCCGCTGCTAACACCGCGTGGCCCTTGCAATATTACGAGGAGCGGTCAAATAACTCGCTACGAATAAAGGTACACGACCTTTTGTTTTAAGTTGTTTTGTTTTAAATATGTAGGTTCATAATAATTTTTATTATTTTGGTTGAAAAAATACGTTTTGCCATATGTTTAGATGGCGTGTTCTTGAGTGGGTAATCCCATTAATTTGTTAGTGTAATTAGCGAGAGTGGGGTGCGGTTTCGGCTGCTAGTGTCATTCGGGTTCTAATAATTGCTTTATGCGCAAACTACACTTTTAATTTTATTATGTGTGACGAACGTCACAGGGTTGTGGTAGAAATAGATTATTCATTAAAGATCCTTTATTTTGTTTATATTAATATTATACGACTCTTACATTGCTATCAGTTTGGGATAGTACGATTATTCTATCAATACAGATAAGCCTTCAATCTTACGTGTCAGGACTGTCAGGTTTGGCAAAGGCAACCGTGCTGTTGTGTTTGTTGTGATGGACTCGATTGGTTACTTAGCATCTGTTGGACCCTAAGTTCACCTATCTTATACTCGTAAAGCACAGGTCATTGCTTTCGTCGAACCGATCATCGGAAACGATGACCGGTGGTTCATCGTTCAACTTAACACCACATTGAGTTTCTCACCGAATCTTCTCAGTGAGTAGCGATCCCGATTCGATAATAGATTCAGCGAACCTCTACTTTTGCTAGTGTTATCAATTGTTATGAGGCTGAGCCTTATAACAATTGTGTATGTAATGTGTGTGTGTGTATAATATACGGTGAAGTCAGAATAACCTCTTCGAGCCTACTGGCAGTAGGTAGGCCAAATAAAAGTTAATGTCAACGTAGAGCAACCGCACAAACGCCTTGTACTGTCTCCCCGCAGTTACAAGTTTTCCTAGGACTGCAGTTACTGCTACTACTGCGCTGGCGCTATGATCCCAAAGTGGGTCTTGGCCTCCGACAATAAGCGCCGCCATCCATCCAGCCGCTGCGTAACACCTTGCCAGTTCGGCACTTGGAGATCGCTTGAAGATCCCTACCCAAAGCATCAGACCAGCAGTACTTGGGCCTTCGTTAGGAATGCACATGTATCTGCTTTAATTCAACTATTTAAAAAAAAATCGCGATTGTGCAGTTGTCTGATACATTGGTCTGAACCAAAACACATGATCGAAGAGCGTGCTGAGTGTTCACGTAATCTTGAACAAAAACATTCACCAATTATTTATTATTTTTAATTTATCGCATGTTTTACATTATAAATTAAAATTGCATAATTCCACATTTGTCCTTTATCTAGAAACACCGAAGAATTCTAAATAAAAAAGATGTTTTATGATTTTATTTTGAGTTGTTTTCAGTATTTCGGTTAAGCACAGATCCCTTCCCTATTTATTAGAGCAATTTTCAATAATGAGTTTAAGCACGGTGGTGACGGAACAAAGACATTTCGTAATATTGACGTTATGTTTGAAGAGGACACAAGTACTCAACACACTACGGACAATAGCGCTTCTTTGTGGAATCTTAGACTTGTAAACAGAAGCACGAGTAGATACCATTTAGGAAAGGAAGACAAAGAAAATATCGACGAATTAAAGGCAATGAACCTTTATTAAAATAACTACGTAATAAAACCGAATTAATTTGTTACACGGCTTAATTTATTTTACCTATAAAAAAAACTGGTTTGCTTCAAAACCTAATATTACAATAAAACGGCGTTCTTCGGGAATTAGCAGGCATGAATAGAGTAGCACATGTTGAAGCTTAATTTACTTTAAGAAGGTTTTGAATGTCTTCAAGGTAGGTGAGCGTGTATCATGTGAGGTGTCATTTGGTTGTAGAGACTGTTAGTATGAGGAAAAATTTGGAAGCGTATTGTAAATCACGGCCGCGGTTCCAGGTGATGACTGATAAAATGTGTCGCAACGCAGGGCGATACGGTGGTAAAACACTGATGAAGAGATCATGTCAAGACGATGATGAGGTTTTAGCACTACCTACGGAACATGAACTAACCATTCTTTTTTTTTATTGCTTAGATGGGTGGTCGAGCTCACAGCCCACCTGGTGTTAAGTGATTACTGGAGTCCATAGACATCTACTAAATGCGCCACCCGCCTTGAGATATAAGTTCTAAGGTCTCAAATATAGTGACTACGGCTGCCTCACCCTTCAAACCAAAACGCATTACTACTTCACGGCAGAAATAGGCAGGGTGGGCGATCAACCATTCGGCGATCATTAATGAACCAGAAGACATCGGACCGTATTTTTTCGTTTTATAAAATTGGACACTACTCCTGTCCCTTTCCACTTGCTCTGAACACTCAATTTTGAAAATCTTGAGATTATTTAGCATGAAAGGGTTACAGTTAATCTGCCTCGCTGGATCAACTGGATAAAATAAACATTTTTGTTTTTTTTCATTCCTAAAGATTGCATTGCTAATAAATAAATAAAAAAACAAAGCCGGCTAGTTCCTTCCGTCGCGTCCTGAGCAACGTCGCGTCTTATTTCCGGACCGGTTGTGGAGACAGCGTTAAAGTTTGCCTTCGGCTAATATTATTTTTTTCGCTGACAAATTGAAGTGAAAAGTTCCGTGTTCAACGCTTTGCTAGACTATTGCAATTTACAATATGATTTCAATATTTTTATTTCACAGTTGTATCCGTTTACATAACTATTAAAAAATGAAGCTGTAGTACCCTCCGAGCGACTATGTTAGAGAATCATTTGCTTATTCCTCATTTCAAGCAAAAAACGCCACGTTAACGATTATTGCTTAAGTACCAGTAGTGTAAGCCACCTTAAATACAGGCGCTGCACATGAATTAGTAGTGCTCTCCAATAAACACCAATAAGTCGTGAGGCCCTTCGGGCGGCCCATCGGGAATCTACAGAACTTCGAAGGCATTATAGATCTTAAGGTCGAAATACTACGCCACGTCTGTCCTTTTGGCCCTCCCGCGAAAAACCTCTAAAAAGTTGGAAGTTCTCGACCGGTCGAACCACTATTTCAATCACTTGGGGGGCTTTATTAAGCTTTACTTAAGTCCAACTTTCAGGATTGTACCCTAAAAAATAGCGCGTATATGTCCTTATTACTGGCAAGAATACACCGTTTACCATTTTCCTCGTGATAAATAATGAAATAAATTTCCAGCAACGATTCGGACACCGTGAAATGGCCCGCCATTGTCACCCTGCAAATAACACAATACGGATGCGTCAACAATAAATTGCGTTAACGTTTATTCTCTGAGTAAAGCCTGGATCAACTTCCACCCTTGACTCTGCGTAGTACCCTCTATGTGACCCTCTATAAACTACGCCGGTAATACCTGAGGTATGTTTGCGTATTACATATCATTCAGGTCCATTTTTGCCAATACAGGTATATATAAAAGCTTTCAGCTTTTAGAATCTCCACTGCGGTATATCTTGCATACTGTATATATTCATATACACATAGATGTAAGTGCCTTTAGATGCCACCACCCATCTCCAGACATGTTAACATTAAGTTATTGTTACATTCTAGAATCTAGATCAATACATTTGCCTAGCATAGTTTGTTGGTTATTCTTTTAAAATTACAATTTATTTTACGGTGTCTTTCAATTTTGTTAATTTATTCTAGCTGGTGTATCGAGTACTTTTTGTAATAAGCCTAATAATTTGGGATTTAATATGTTTGTTTATTACTTCAGAGACAAATAGAATCTTTGTAAAAAGTTTATAGGGAATAATGGATACACAAGGTGGGTAGCGGAGTTGAGCTCATGGCGTTACGTTGTTCGTGAGCGGCAGGGACCACTTCCTCTCAGGTAGGCCGCAATCTCATTTTCCACAATCGGAACTGGTTCGTGATAAGTACATTGCAAAAGCTACTACGAAACGAAGACTTCAATCTTTAGTTTTACATTTGGATTTGGTCACTTATATCCAAATGCAGGAAGGGCAGCTCCTGGGTCACTGGGTGATTAATGGGTACCGTCACATATGATTTTGATTTGTGAATGTGATTTGACGTATTTCATTAGAAAGATTAGTTGGGTTGGAAGCCTGGGATTCGAACACCGTTGCATCGCTAGATACGAATGCACCGAACGTCTTATCCTTTAGGCCACGACGAGTTGAGCGTCGATCATGACTGCTACAGAGACATTTTATTTGTAAACCAGATTGTCAACTTCTTATGTGCTGTAATTTTGGTAGTTTGGTGTTACGTTAGTCTGCAATTTGAGACACGCTAGGTTTGGCTAGTAAGAATCACGTACAAATTAAAAGTTTCGTTCTGTTTAATGCGGTCTATCGAAACTTAAGCTGCTGAATCAAGGAACTAGGACATATAAGATATATGGGAATCTATTTGTCTATCCATAAGTCGTGAACAAAACGACCTCTAATAATTCCTACTATATTATGGAAGTGGAAATATTTTTACCTTTATACCAGCACACTTTCTGTACCCGTATACCAGAACAGTTACTGTAGCTCCGTACACTTACAAAGCATTTTTCAACTGTCGTATATAAACGACGATTTCTTTGCGTTATGAATGGCGCATAAACATGTGATGCAGGTCGCACGCACTAACAGGGGTAGGTAAGGAAAAGCAGGTTTCAAGTTAGGGTTCCTTAATGTGGGGTGACAGAATATATTTTATAATGCTGCTCTAAGACTTATGTTTTTGCTCGTTGGACCTTTTCAGGTGCTTAGACCTGCTAACAGTATTCTTCAAAATTAACTTTGACTAGGAATTAATTTCGAAGCTTTTTTTTTATTACTTAGATGGGTGGACCAGCTCACAGCCCACCTGGTGTTTAGTGGTTACTGAAGCCCATAGACATCTACGACGTAAATGCGCCAACCACCTTGAGATATAAGTTCTAAGGTCTCAAGTATAGGCACCCTTCAAACCGAAACGCATTACTGCTTCACGGTAGAAATAGGTAGGGTGGTGGTATCTACCCTCGCGAACTCACAAGAAGTCCTACCACCAGTAATTACGGAAATTCAAATTTGCGGGTCGTCGTGGGCTAAAGGACGAGACGCCTGGTATAGCATGTGGTGTGGTACAATCTAAAACTCATTCGGACCGCGATCGTGATCAAGGAATAACATTCATATTTTTTAAATTAATGCTCTCTTGCAATTGCTCGGTGGGACAGAGAGCTTCCTCAGTACTATGCCATTGCGTTCTGTTCTGGACTAAGTTGTTTCCGTCGACTCAAGTCATCAGCCCGACCGTCTTCAGTTCTTCTGCACATGCCCACGTTTCCATTTCCCCTGTGGAGTTCATTCCATCTCCTAGGAATATAGCTCGAAGGACGAGATCAATCCACGTTCACTTTAATTCCTTGATTTAGTGGCTCCACATACCATCATTGGAGATCTATAAGAAGGAATAATAAAAGAAGAAATAATATACCTAGAGTAATTTCATTGACATTTTGTACGTAACTATTTTTTAACTTGATCCTGATTCTTACGTATTTATCAACGGAAACCAACTGAATGTGCCGTTTATTTAGAATCCTAAGCATGCGAATGAGCCGCACCACGCATTCGAAGTGCGAATCCTTATCTATACGAATTATATTCAGTGCGTCATAAACATATGATGAAGTATTCTATGTTCATTTTTTACAGCATTCAAACTTAAGTTCTAATTCCTGTAGTTTAAGGTTTATATTTAAGAAATGGATAGTGCAGAGATAGGACTAAATGGTTCTGAATTTGAGGGTACAGCTTTATGGAGCTCAATGCTACGTGCCTGTCGCATAAACACATCAGGGGATGAATGAAGACTGCGGGAGCTGTCTGCTTTAACTAGATAATATATTATTTTAATGTCCTATAACGAATAACTATATATTTTATGTTAGTATAAAATATTGTAGATCGTCAAACCTTTTCAGAGGTAAAAATTCTAGTAAAAATGTAATGCAATATTTGTCTTGGTCTAAATTTTTCTTCTTCAAATAACTACAAAACATTTTCTGCTTTGATGTTCTCGAAAGAATAGAAAATTCTAGAAGAGCTCTTTTATATTTAGTCATACCCTGGGCATTTAACATAGTTGGTTTTTAATTATTATTGCAAACTGTAAAATTACTTTTCAACAGTTTTCACTGGTGGTAGGACTTCTTGTGAGTCCGCACGGGTAGGTACCACCACCCCACCAATTTCTGCCGTGAAGCAGTAATGCGTTTCGGTTTGAAGGGTGGGGCAGCCGTGATAACTATACTGAGACCTTAGAACTTATCTCAAGGTGGGTGGCGCGTTTACGTTATAGATGTCTATGGGCTCCAGTAACCACTTAACTCCAGGTGGGCTGTGAGCTCGTCCAACCATATAAGCAATAAAAAATAAAAAAAACACGGTGTATGTGTAATGTTTTCTTTTTTACAATAAAATTGACAATTTACAAAGAGAATATAATATATACGTATGTGTTGTGTCAAATACACGGTAGTGTGTGTAATGTTTTCTTTATTGATTTAATGTATTTTAAATGCATATTTTTTAAAAAATATTAGCATTCTGCACTTCTTCTCTACATTCTCTATAAGTGTGGGAAATTTCATACTCCTCAGTCCGGGCAATTTTCGTAAAAAGGGATACAAAGTTTTTGATTCACGTATTAATATATAGATAGTAGATATTGCAATACGCGTTAGGATGGAATCAGTCCTAGTTGGCTAGTCATCAATCTAAATAACAATATAAATGCTAAATTGAAAGTTATTTGCAAGTTAATGTTAACGTGTGGCCGCAGTTAGTTCTGGTACCAAGTCTTGCATTCTAATGAACTCTGGGTAATTGCACCCACAGCTCCACGTTTTGAATAATAATTAATATGCACATTTCATTAAGCTCGATAAGAGTTACGACTTGGGGTGGGTTTTTCTGAAAACGAATTACTAAATAAAAACTGTACGTTATTGGTCGTTTTTTCTTCATTTAAATATTATTAATTAAAAATCGTTGTACTCGTATTTAGGTGTAATGTTTTTGAAGTCGTCGTGGCCTAAAGGATAAGACGTCCGGTGCATTCGTGTTGAGCGATGCACCGGTGTTCGAATTCCAGGCCGGTACCAATTTTTCTAATGAAATATGTACTCAACAAATGTTCACGATTGACTTACACGGTGAAGGAATTGTGTAATAAATATCAAACCTGCAAAATTATAACTTGCGTAATTATAGGTGGTAGGACCTCTTGTGAGTCCGCACGGCTAGGCACTACCACCCTGCCTCTTTTTACCGTGAAGCAGTAATGCGTTTCGGTTTGAAGGGCGGGGCAACCGTCGTACTGTAAAAACTTACCCCCGTATCTTTAGTCGTTCACACGAGCTTAACTCGACTCGACTCAACCTCCAACGCGCGTTTTGGTATGCTTAGTCGTAAAAATAAACTCCACTCAAACGTCCTTGGAAAAGTTTCCAAACCGGAGTGGAGTAAACGAACTGTCAAGTAAAGGTACGTCGCGACGTACCTTGAACGTTCCTCAAGGCTGGTTTTCTATCAAGGTCAAAATAGTATGTGGACCGCAAATGGAAATATTTGTTGTGCAATGGCCTGGATCTGTGCATGATTCGCGCATATTTTGATCATTTAATTTTGATCATTTTTATTAATAAAGTAAATACATAGTTCGAGGTTACTCTTGTTTAGACTCGTGGTTAGACATTTGAAACTCCTTATTTTATTTACCTACATAAGAGTCATATTTTGCTTACTACCTAATAAATAAAGTCAATGTGATTATAAGTTTTATTTAAATAATAATAAACTGGTGGTTGTGGAAAAGCACTTCAATAACACGATGCAATCAAAATCACACAGAAACGGCGAATAAAAATACAAAACCGGGTCCGAAATCTAAAATAATAATGGGTTAGAAAATAAATAATACACTTTCAAATGTACCGCACGCACACATATTTACGAATAACTCAGCAACTAAAACATCAAACAAGTTCAATGCTTCTAGTGCATAGACCTATATAGTATAGGTTTCCTACTTCATTGTTCTAGTGTCAAATAGACAGCGGCAGCTTGACTTTGACATTAAGCAATGACCATAGACTACAGAACTCTATGGGTTTGATGCTAGCCTGATCAAATTTTCCTCAAACTGATGTTGTCGTGGTGACGCAATAACACGACTCTACCTCACTCGAGGACAGTTGAGGAATATTGTAATGGTCGACTAAAAATATTAAACTCGAGTAAGTTTGGGCGGAATGCTCGAGCATCATCGGATGAGTTAAGAGTGGAGGACTATTTGACGAAACGTCTAAAGATACGAGCATGAGACCTTAGAACTTATATCTCAAGGTGGGTGGCGCATTTACGTTGTAGATGTCTGTGGGCTCCTATAACCACTTAACACCAGGTGGGCTGTGAGTGTGCTGTGAGTGGGCTGTGTCATCCACGCATCTAAGCAATAATTTTTCACATATCTAAGCAATAAAAAAAAATGCTTACATATATCACTTGTTAATAGTCAACGCAGCTATTGATCAGAACGTACATGCAAGACAGACTAGAATGACCTATTATAACCAGTTCCTTGTGAACTTTGGTTGGGAGAAGTAGCTCAGTATTTCAACAAAAATTCTAATTATTAATTTATATCGTTATTCATCAAGGCCAATCGTGAAAACCTTTGTCTATCGGCTTAATAAATATAAAGTATTTACTTTACATTCCGGATCACGACTGTATGGTATACAAATCGTCTGAAATTTATAGCAAAAATAAAATAAACGCGGGAATGTATCATAAAAGTGTTTTTGTAACATTTCGGACGGGGAATTGTAATGGCCTCACGCTTCCACAAAGGGATGAGTTACGATTGTCAAGTCTGAATGAACGGAGCCTCTGAGCTGTGGATTTTATTCGCTTAGCAATAAAAACGTCTACGTTATCTGTGGTAGCTGCCAGTTATGTTTCAGTTCTGACATATTACCAATACCATATGATGATCGTCTGCCCGGACCTATTACAGCAGTGGGCCGTGATTTGAGCATGTGCGGATCGGTACTAACACTCTGTCTGTGTCGGCTGGTCTGAAGGAACAAACTGCAACAGCTAAATCAGTGTTTGTGTCTGGATTATAAAGTTAAAGAGTTTGTTTGTTTGAACGCGCTAATCTCAGGAACTACTGGGCCGATTTGAAAAACTCTTTCAGTGTTAGATAGCCCATTTACCGAGGAAGGCTATAGGCTATATAACATCACACTAAAACAAGCGGAGCACCAATAAAGAATGTTTCAAAATCGGAGTTTTTTTCTCTTTTGAGAGCTTCTGCTGCGTTCGCTGCAGAAACGATTAAAGTTTCGCTAAAATACTGTATGACAGAATTGTTCCCTTTTAAAAGATCTAAAGAAAAGTCCGCGACAGCCTATGTCTATATGTTAAGGTTGGCTCACTATAACTTTTTTATGCTGACCAAATTTGTTCTAAAATAAAGCATTTTTTGTGAACTATTCTCCGCGGACGAAGTTGCGGGCTAAAGCTAATTTTTAAATAAAAATTAAGCGAGAAAGGTTTATTCCGTAATTTTTCGTTTTAATAAAAAGCAAGATACAATAAGCAGATTATAAAGTACAATAACATGAATCAAGTCTTACAGAGGATGCGAGGGAAGAGGCTACCCTCTTATTTTATTACCCCCCTTTGGGTAGTGCCGCGCATGCGCTCTAACACAGCGTCTGTAACTAGGCGTCGAAGATTTCGATTGTAGATGAAAAATGGACGAGCCTTGAATTGCAAAGAAAATTTTACAAATTGAAGCCGGTTGAAAGTTTCGTTCCGTTGGTTTAGAAGGATCACGTGGGACCATACAGAGAGCTAATGCGGCGCTAACTTCATGGTAGTGAAGACAGCTTGAAGCATGGGCAGGCCTGTTACCTATTAGGTTGCAGCGAAACTTTACTCATATTGTGAATGAATGAAGAACAGACATTTACACATAAATTTAATAAAAAGACGTGGCTTTGCAATTATCATATAAGAACGTGTTTTTGAATTGCTACAGTTGGGAATTGAGATAATAAAATGTAAGAATTAGGTACATAAAAAATAAGTTCGAAATGGCAATAGCTTTGAAGTAGCAAAAATCGTTTTGTTTTATTGCCGCGCGCGTGATATTGGATGCCATATCCGGGACTATGTCGATCGTTGTAATTTAGCAAACATCTCAACGCCCACATTTCGCCATGTTCTGGCTTATTAAGTTTTCATTTTGAAGTTTCCTCGGTTCACGGTAATAGTCGAGTTATGCTGCAACTAAATTGAGTAATGAACTTATTCATATTCCGTTTATACATGATTGAGTAGAAATAATGTGAGTGGTTCTATGGCGTGTGGCGCGCGTACCTTAGAAGTAAAAGTAAACGTGAAGTTCAACTTCAATCAAATTCATTGTCACAAAAACATATAAATAATATCGAGGGGCGAAAGACTATCTGTACTGGTTTAGAATAGTTGGGTATTTGAATGTATTAAGTTTTTTTTTTTTTTATTGCTAAGATGGGTGGACGAGCTCACAGCCCACCTGGTGTTAAGTGGTTACCGGAGCCCATAGACATCTACAACGTAAACGCGCCACCCACCTCGAGATATAAGTTCTAAGGTCTCAGTATAGTTACACGGCTACCCCACCCTTCGAACCGAAACGCATTACTGCTTCACGGCAGAAATAGGCAGGGCGGTGGTACCTACCCGTGCGAACTCACAAGAGGTCCTACCACCAGTGATTACGCAAATTAGAATTTTACGGGTTTGATTTTTATTACACGATGTTATTCCTTCACCGTGGAAGTCAATCTTGAACATTTGTTGAGTACGTATTTCATTAGAAAAATTGGTACCCGCCTGCGGGATTCGAACACCGGTGCATCGCTACATACGAATGCACCGGACGTCTTATCCTTTAGGCCACGACGACTAGTCAGGTTTAGGTGAATACTAATGAAATCCTGTAGTTATTCGCTTTGAGTGTCGCCAAACGTATGAAAAATATAAATTTCTTGAAACTAATTTCATTTTACCTATCGTGCTTTTGTGATCTTACTATATCGAGGGGTGAAAGGCCTTGGCTTAAGCGACATTACACTTAATACGCGACATTTATTTAGCTTTTTAATTAAAGGTGCAATTTATTTGGTATTAGCATTAACAGTTCCATGTTTTGAATTGAACTTCAATTAAGTTGAAATACATCACTGAAGAAGTTTTTTGATATGATATATATTGCAAAGTTTAAATTTAAAATGGTTCTCGTGTAAAGTTGCAAAATTGTCGCTAACCAAATAGCCTTTCACCCCTCGATATATTTGTGCATTTCACAATCTATTCCGATTTTTCTTAAATAATGGAACATACTTTTAGTAATATTTAAATATTTTTTTATTGCATAGGTGTGTAGACCAGCTCATGGCCCACCTGCTGTTAAGTGGATACCGGAGCCCAAGACATCTACAATGTACAAGCCGCCACCCACCTTGAGATATAAGTTCTAAGGTTCTCAACTTATAGTTACAACGACTGCCCCACCCTTCAAACCGAAACGCATTACTGCTTCACGGTCGAAATAGGCCGCGTATTTCTACTAATAGTTAAGACGTAAAGATGAGTTCACAGTCCAGCAGATATTAAGTAGTATCCGAACTACAATGATTTTGACTTTTTTATCCAATTAGTTGCATTGTCGCTTTAAAATAAAATTAATTAATATAATTAAGGTAATAAATCACTGATATTGAATTAAACTTAATTGAAGAATGGAAAGGTTAAATATTCCAAGCCGGATATACGTAATGATTAATGACATCACTGTTATTAAGACAAAGACAGCGAGGATTTCTGCTTACGGCAAAATTTAACTTAGCCAGGAACTGCGGGGGTATTTAATCCTAAGAAGCTTCAGAACCGTTCTTAACGGGCCGTTGAATATTTACTCGGACTTACGTAGTCAGCAGCACAGTGTAGGGAGTCAGATATAACAGATATCCTATTTGTAAGATATGTTTAACTGTTTGTAAACATATGTCGACGTTGAGACGAGGTAACAGGATTCCGTTGCCGTGTTCATTTGCTATTTATTACATCAGTATGCTTAGTGCGAGTTTCTTAACGTTCTCGATAGCGTAAAAGTTAAGCCAATTTTGTATGCAATTGTGTACATATATAGCATCTCGGGTACTACCGATCGTATTGTTTGTAAATAAAGTGCCAATTGCTACCTCCTTAACGCGCCTCATGTTCAGATTCGCATCTGACGTCCATGAATCAAATATATCACCCAGTTGACTTTATTACTGGGTGATACGCACTAGTTAATATTTCTTATTCAAAATAACATAACTATGTAGTTTAAAAACCAGAAAAAGACATCTAAATCGCAAAGCGAATTAATATGTTTTTTTGTTTTCCATTGATACCAGTCAGGGTATTAGAGCGAAGTTAGCGAAGTGTAAAACTATTGTATTATTATCGGTCCTTTATGCGTGTGCAAATTTTCATGCTAATCCGATGTCTTGACGTTGAAAGATTCAGTTATACGAAAACAGATATACATACATATCAAGCTAATAAAGGCACATTATAAAGTCTATTATATATAGCTTTACGTTAACTTTATGAACGACGACTGCATTTGACTTCAACTGTGTCAAGAAACATCATTAAGGTACATACATTATAGTCGTAGTAGGCAGTAACTTGGCTCTGCCCCTGGCATTGCTGACGTCCATGGGCGACGGTAACCACTCACAATCAGGTGGGCCGTACGCTCGTCTGCCCATAAAGGCAATTAAAAAAGTACTCATCAATTTCCACCGGAACAAGGAGCTGATGCCTCAATAGTACCAGGCGGAAACATAAATATAATTACACATCATCGTGCGGAAACTAGAAGTGACTTAGCTTATTGCAGTTACGAGGGTATGATTATTATTTTATTTTTTTATGATTGAAAGATTACTGATGGCCCAGAGGCCTTTTCAGTTTTACCAGGACAGGTGGCCGAGCAAAGGCTCAGCCAGAAGGGGTGGGATTTGCTAACGACTGCCCGAGCGCCTCCGAAGGAGACCTAACAACCCAAGAGCGAAACTGCTTCGCGAATGAATCTACTACCGGATCGGAATCGCGACCCGCTGAGAAGATACGGAGAGAAATTCAGCGGGCCGATGCATGGGTTAGGTTGCACGTCGACCTCTTTGTCGAGTTCGACGAGTACGGTTAGCGGGGTCCCTAAGTCTACTCCTAATGTTAGAGCTGAAGGTGTCAAACGAGGGTATGAACAACGCACCCGCCAGTGTAGTGACCGCACGGCGTGTAGTGGTGGCCCCGCACGGTTAGGTACCACTCCCCTGCCTAATACGAAGTCGTCGTGGCCTAACGGATAAGACGTCCGGTGCATTCGTATCGAGCGATGCAACGGTGTTCGAATCCCGCAGGCGGGTACCAATTTTTCTAATGAAATATGTACTTAGCAAATGTTCACGATTGGCTTCCACGGTGAAGGAATAACATCGTGTAATAAAAATGAAACCCGCAAAATTATGATTTGCGTAATTGCTGGTGGTAGGACCTCTTGTGAGTCCGCGCGGGTGGGTACCACCACCCTGCCTATTTCTGCCGTGAAGCAGTAATGCGTTTCGGTTTGAAGGGTGGGGCAGCCGTTGTGACTATACTTGAGACCTTAGAACTTATATCTCAAGGTGGGTGGCGCATTTACGTTGTGGATGTCTATGGGCTCCAGTAACCACTTCACACCAGGTGGGCTGTGAGCTCGTCCACCCATCTAAGCAATAAAAAAAAAAAATACTACCGTGAAGCAGTCATGCACGTATACGGGTTTGACAATCATTACATCATAAAGTTGAGTCTACCAACTCGTATGTTAAAACTAGTGCTAGTGTCTTGTGATGTCTGTGGACTACACAAACCGTTTGCGCTCTGAGTTCGTCTACTCATGATGTCTGAAAAACGCAACCCTGACTTTAAGCTTCCGGTACAATTCTTTAACATAGCCCCTGTAGCATTCACCGGACATATTTTGTACCTACTTATCGAATTCCTGATTGCGAGATAGATATTTAGTATTCATCTTGCAATCCCTAGCTGGTTGGTATAGCCATCTTGCCTGTTTCATCTGTCGTGAAGTAAGTACGTATACGTTCTAGTTGAAATAGTAGTGCCGCTTCATCAGTACAAATATGATTTTAATCTTATGCTGTAAGTTGAGCAGGGATCTCCGATCTCCGTTATGGTGTCTACGGGCCGCAGCAATCGTTAGGGGCGCTGAGCGTTGTCTTCTGCGCGTGTGTTTGTCCCTGAACTCCTCCTAAACAGCTGGACCGATTTTAATGTAATTTTCTGTGTACCTTCAGGTGGATTCGAGAATGGTTTAGATTTACAAATTAGCCCGGCAGATGGCGCTGCGGTCGGTGTCTCGACTATTTATCTTTCCTAGTAATAATTTATATGGCAAAACAAGTTTACCGGGCCAGCTAGTAGTACTCTTATAGAAATATAACTTCGTTTTGAGTTCAAGGCACTCAGTCTTAATAACCAAGATACGAGCTAAACACCAAATTGAACAAAAATGTAACATAAGCATTCTAGTACTGGGGTCTCACGCATCGCGGCGCCGATGTTACCAGCGTTGTCTACAACCGAACAAAGCCTGGCAATTAAGGAAAAAATATTTGGCAACACAGTCTGCTCCTTGTGCCAGAGCCCGCTGCCAGATCAGGATTATATATGTTAATGGAATTCGAGTTTTATCCTTTGAGGATTATGTGTTTGAAGGGCAGTTGGGAGTAGCTTTTTATATTCTACTGTAGATTTGAATTACTTTTTATTTTATACCTAGTATAGATTAGGTTGAGTAGCCCAGTCATTAGTAAGGATTGGAAATTATAATAAACAGGCTTATCTTTTACAGTTGTCGCCGAGCTGAAATATTGTATATATTTTTTTAAATGTTTTATTGCTTATATGGTTGGACGAGCTCACAACCCACCTGGTGTTAAGTGATTACTGGAGCCCATAGACATCTACAACGTAAATGCCGCCACTTCAATCTTCAATCTTGAGATATGACTTCTAAGGTCTCAGTATCAGTAAGGCACAACGGCTGCCCCGCCCTTTAAACCGAAACGCATTAATGCTTCATGCAGAAATAGGTAGGGTGGTGGTACCTACCCGTCCGGACTCACAAGAGGTCCTACCACCTGTAATCTTCTTCCTTATGTTTGACGTGGTCGGCTAAATAACAGGTTCAGGCTGTTTCATAACGCGAGATGAAACAGATAACGTTTAGGTGAGTTCAGTTGTCGTAAGTTGCAATAGTTAATGGGTCATCGTGGCCTAAAGAATGAGAGGGGCGCCGGCCGGTGTACTCGTGTCAAGCGAGGGGACTGCGCCCCTGGTCACATCCCGCATTAACAGGTGTTGCGGAATGAATTGCACGAGCAAAGAACAATGCCCACTGAGTTTCTTGTCTGATCTTCTCAGTGGGTCGCGATTCCGATTCGGTGGTAGATTCTGCGAAGCACTGCTCTTGCTAGGGCTAGTGTTATCAATTCTCTCAGGTTGAGCCCGTGCGCTCACCTACCCGTCAGGGCGTAGCTGATATAGCCTCTTAGGCTACCAGCGAATAGGTGGGAAAAAAAGAACAATATCTTGTAATAAACTCAAGCAATTAATGGAAAATAGAAACATCCGTCATAATTCGTGGTACTGAGCGTATTGTAAGTCCACTCAGCTAGATACCAGTATCGTGCCTATTTCTAACATGAAGCATTATGCTTTCCAGTTTGTGGGGTGCGACACTCGTTATATACAATAGAGACTTCAAGCTCATGTCTCAAAGTTCGTGACTGTATTCACGTTGTGACATCTACGGTCTCCGGTAACAATTTAACATAAGATTGACCGTGAGTTCGTTGACCCACAATAAAAGTTATAAAAAGCACCATGTTCGCCGTGACATCTCATTTACGTTAATAAGTAAAACACAAACGTTGTAATACAGGCTCACAGCCTGCACCTAGACACACGTTGACCTCTTCCTCACCCCCACGCCCCTATAGGCCGGCACACCTTAATATTTCAAACCCCCCAGTAAGAGTTAATTAAGCCGATTGGCCGCGTCCGCACTATAAATTTGATACTTGACGCGTTGGGAAGGTCAGACCCGTCTTACGAAGATAAATAGGGCATTTGCGTCTTTTGGTTACACAGTAAATGTTTTTGAGTTGTTTTTTTTATTGCTCAGATGGGTGGACGAGCTCACGGCCCACCTGGTGTTAAGTGGTTACCGGAGCACATAGACATCTACAACGTAAATACCGCTACTCACCTTGAGATAAGATTTCTAAGGCCTCAGTATAGTTACAACGGCTGCCCCACTTTTCAAACCGAAAGGCATTACTGCTTCACGGCAGAAATAGGCAGGGTTGTGGTACCTACCAGTGCGAAGTCACAAGAGGTCCTACCACGAGTAAAAGCATTTGCTTGATATTTTTCTTTATACTGATAAACTAGTTAACATATATTTTAATAGTACTAATGAAGTTGAATGGTAGTATTTTTTTTTTTATTGCATTGATGGATGGACGAGCTCACAGCCCACCTGGTGTTAAGTGGTTACTGGAGCCCATAGACATCTACAACGTAAATGCGCCACCCACCTCGAGATATAAGTTCTAAGGTCTCAGTATAGTTACAACGGCTACCCCCACCCTTCGAACCGAAACGCATTACTGCTTCACGGCGGAAATAGGCGGATTAAATAGTATTAATGAGCGAACGTTTATTACTTGTAAAAATATTCTAAACTAAGAGACCTGATGTCAGTTTTTTTTCCCGTATCCGTCCGTATCCAAAGACATAACAACGTGAATGCCTACACCTACCTTGAGACAGTAGGTCAAAGTCTCAATGGTATTGTATTTAACCGCTTTTTTCCTACCTATGCTGATAGCCTTGAGAGGCTATTTCAGCTTCTCCTTGACGTGTAGGTGAGCCCACGGGGCTTAAACCGGGGTGTTGATAACCCTGGCCTTAGCAAGAGCAGTGTTTCGCAGAAAATACCACCGGATCGGAAACGCGACCCACGGAGAAGATCCGGCGAGAAACTCAGTGGGCTGTGTCTATGGGTTAGTTTACTCATCGAGCCCCTCATCGCAAGCGACGGGTTCGGCGAGGACGGTGACCCGTGCATGAGGTGCCTAAAAGCACCGTTAATGGATCGGGGAATATAACCCTGCTGCAGCCTGCAAACAGGAACGCATGTCTGAGGCGCGGTAGTATAGGTAGGTACTGTAGGTAGGCCTTACCCGCCGGAGCGAGCTTCCAATAACCTAGCAGACACACCCAGCAGGGCGTTACTAAATTTGCTTACAATTAACAATACAGTAAATTAAATTATTCAGCAGAGTTATAATAACTTTCATAACAGAGCTAGTTTTAGCAGGGCTCTCGTAGCACGCCCGTAATTAAACTTTCCAGCGATCATTACACTAAATATTCGAAGCGGCCTCCATTTTCTTTTTAATTACATAACTTTATATAAAAGTTTTTTTGTTAATTAAAACTGTATGTGGGGTGGATTGGGAAGTCCTCAATGTGTAGGTTTTTTGATTATGTGTGTACTTGTGCACACACACGTTGGGCTGGATAGCCGTCTCCAAAGCCGATAAAGGGAACAATGATAACGTTAAAATGAGGTGGAAAAGAAATTTATAAAATTGCTATTAGCTGTTAGTCGAGCGCAAATATTTGTTGTTAAATTTTGTGCATCCGTAAACTACTTTTGTACGTTTATTTATTATTATTAAAGTCATATTAAATATGTTCCAAAGTCTTGCTAACAAATCAGGAATGTTAATAATTATAACAGTGTTACACTATTAAAAGAGAATCGAGAAATGATAATTATAAAAGTTCAAGTCAAATCATCATCATCATCATCATCATCAGCCTTTATCTGCCCACTGCTGGACATAGGCCTTCCCCAATGCCTTCCACATAATATAAGTCAAATATGTGAGTAAATTGTAGAAGTTTAAATGTAATAAAATATTTAAATTTAATTAAAAACCGACAAAAAGCCTACATCAGAAACTTGGAAGGGTAATTAAAATTGTCCACAGCCCCCAGAATTAACCAAGTTCAAATGAAAGACGGACCCAATGTAAATTCATGTGACGAGCTCTAAAGTCCGGCGCAGGCCAACCGCCCTCAGTATGCGGACTACGAGTGTGTTTAGTCTGTCTGTATCTTGTCTTATTTTATATTCATTGTCTCAGTATGGCACTGAGTAATCAGAATTTTACGAACATCAGCAGTTTTAGAGGCACAGCCGTTGTCGACCGGTCAGAACATATAGATTCAAAAAATATGATGGAGAGGAATTCATTCCAAAGCCTGACGTTACGAGGCAAAAAAGATCTCTGAAAATACGATGGAGGAGCCTAGTGTTTCCAGGTGCTGTGGATGAACTCTGCATTTTAATGATAGGATTATCTCAAGTAATGCCCCAGGGCTCTTCCCAGGGTATCTACACTATTTTAAATGCAAAAAAGAAAAGTCTCATTTCTAACTTACGCTAAAAGCAAAACCTATTTAGTACTAATACAATAAAAAGGGCCTAGCACTAATTGCAAGATTACGGCTTGATTTGTTCCCATTATCGTCCAATTAACCATTGTCTGCCTTTCGCCAATATAAAACGTTCGAAGTTTTCTACTATCCTTTTACCCGAGAAAAAACAAAATTTACTTTGGGTGCTGAATTTTTTTTAGTAATGAACAAACTCGGACTAAAAGCTATATTTCCAAATAAAGAGTTGACGGCGATGAATATTCATGAGAGTACAAAGTGTGGACATCGGGCAGGGCGGCATCGCTCGATCGCTTTGTGGCTTGGCGATTTACGTTCGAGAAACAATTATGTTTAAACTAATCCTCTAGAACATTCTATATCATTCCGATAGAGGCACCCGTCACGTGCGGACGTGCTCATCGTCCACTCGATCGCCCGGTCTTTGTTCGCCCGGCTTTTGTTAGCCCGGCCATTGTTCGCGCGGCCTGTGTTCGTGATACATCTGCCGACCAAGTGTGTTTCCTGGAAGCTTTTATTTGTTTTGTTTTAGTTATTTTTGTGTTCGTGGAACATTTGCCGACAAAGTGTTTTCCTGCAAGTATTTATTTGTTTTGTTTCTTTTTGTAATTTCTGTTTTGTTGTGCTTTTTCTTTGTCCTGTAGTAATCGCGCAGCATTGCCACCTGTGTTCAATAGAACCGCTCAGGTCCGAGAAGTTGGGGCCTCGCCGCAAGGCGAGTGTTTTCAACACCCGGGGCCGCCCCACCTGGGTACTCAGCGATCATGGACGCTGTATTCGCGGAATTCCTCCGACTTCGCCACCCACAGCTCGCCTCAGAGTTTCTGGCCTTCAAGGCCAATCACACTGCGAGCCCTCTCGAGGACTCCGCCGCGCTCGCTGCTCCTGCGTCGCCTGTACCTGCGTGCAGAGCTTCTGCATTGAGCACCGCAGCCTCTGTCGTGCCTGCCGCTCCCGTGTCGCCTATACTGGCGAGAAAAGCTGCTGCGTCGTCCGCCGTGACCATCGTTTCAGCTGAGCGATCATCCGCGGCCTCCGTCGCGCCCTCTAAAACACCTACACTTGCTCGTAGGTCGCCTGCACCCGCCTCCTCGTGCTCAGACTCTGACTCGGACATGGAGGTCGACCTCGCCCCCGCCTCATCGACGGATGGATTCACCCTGGTACAGAAGGGTAAGAAGCGTGCCGCGGAGTCTCGAGCTCCCGCGGCCGCTAAAATTAGCAAAGCCGTGAACGCGTCGCGCCCCCGCCCTCAGACTCCCGTTGCGCCCCCAGCCCGTGCCACTCCGTCGCCGCGTCCGGTGGCACAAAATAAAACCCAGACCCCTCCCCCGGTTATCCTTCAGGAGAAGGCAGCTTGGGATCGAGTTTGCCTGGCCCTTAAGGCCAAAAATATAAATTTCACGAATGCCCGTAACCTCGCGAACGGCATTCAAATTAAGGTTCAAACACCCGACGACCATAGGGCCCTCTCTTCTTACCTCCGTAAGGAACGTATAAGTTTCCATACTTATACGCTCCAGGAGGAGCGCGAACTCCGCGTTGTAATACGCGGAATCCCTAAAGAGTTAGATGTAGAGCTCGTCAAGGCCGATCTGTTAGAACAGGGCTTTCCAGTGAATTCTGTGCACCGTATGCACACCGGTCGCGGTAGGGAGCCATATAATATGGTTCTAGTCACCCTCCAGCCTACCCCCGAGGGTAAGAAAATCTTCAACACACAGACCGTCTGTAGGCTCTCCGGTATCGCCATCGAAGCCCCCCATAAAAAAAGGCACTCCTAGCCAGTGCCATAACTGTCAATTGTACGGGCACTCTTCCCGTAACTGTCACGCGCGCCCCCGATGTGTTAAGTGTTTGGGCGATCACGCCACGGCCCTCTGCGCTCGCGACCAAAAAACCGCGACGGAACCGCCTAGCTGCGTCCTGTGTCGAACACAGGGTCACTCCGCGAATTACCGTGGTTGCCCCCGAGCCCCTAAAATAAATCGCCGCGTCGCCCGCCAAAACCGCCTCCGAGCTTCCGGCCCAGACATCAAAGCCTCGGCACCCTCTGCGTCGCAGGCTAAGCCAGCGTTCGTTCCGGCGGCGGTGCCCAGTGTCTCGGCCTGGGCAAAACCGTTGCCGTACACGAACACGGCTACAACTCCCTCCTCCGCGATTCGTCCCGCCCCCGCGACTCGTCCCTCTCCCGCGACTTGCCCTCCGACCGCGTCCGAAAATCTCGCTTTAGCGATCGACTTCTTTCAGTCGATTGCATGATATTTTGTTAAAATAGTACATACGGCGCCGCGAATCGCGGCACATGTTCGACGCGCACCTCGTGCTGGTTTCCGTAGCCCTAGGCTGCCACGAGGTCGCTGGGTTCGAATCGAACAATTTCTGGTAGCAGAGCGTGGTTCGATTTGTGAAATCTATAGTAATTACCACGAATGTAAAAATTTTTACGTCTAACCTCACTTAATTTTGTTACTAGTCAGCAGAAGTAGTGTAGGCATAGGGTTCGGTTCTGTTTAAACTATCATTCTGCTGACCTAGGTCAGGTCATTTAGTGTGTTTCTATCCACCTGGTTAAGAAAATTAGTGAGTAGTAATAGTTAGTAATAGTAAGACTGATTTATTAGCTTCCACTGCGCATAGCTGACTAATTGTACGTGAGTTGGACAGCTGTGCTGGCTGAGTTTATGACCTAGCACACAGCTGCTACAGTGGTCAGCTATTTTCATACTATTACTACAGATTTATGTTAATTCTGCTCATCATAGCAGTAGATTACCACATCTATTTAAGCATAATTGTGTGTAACAATCTGAATGTTATTACAGTTTGGGTTTATAATTTATTATTAATTTGTGTATGATTGTAGCTCACTTCCTACTTATATTTTAGTATAATTGAGCTGCAACACATTTGTAATTGAATATAACTGGAGTACTTGTTGAACTTGTAGTAGTAGATTGCTGGTTGGGCCCTGTTTGGAGACTAGCTTAGTTATAGTCCAGAGGCCAACGGTGTATGAGTGTCATTTCAAAACTTATACCAGCAATTTGCTATTATATATATTTTTTGTTATTTGTTTTAATTTGTTCTAAATTTAAATTACTTGTTTGAATTTGTGGTAGTGGATTGCTGACTGTGGGCCCTGCTTGGTGACTGGCTTTGGTATAGTCCTGAGGCCATCAGTGTTTGAAAATTAATTCACAAATTTTTATCAGCAATTTGCTATCATATAATTAATTTTTAATTTTAATTTTGTTATTTGACTTACCCGTTGAACGGTGTGAATACTTTGTGATAGTAAATTGTTGATTGGGTCCTGTTTGGTGACTAGCTTCTAGTTATAGTCTAGAGGCCAGGTGCGCTTGAGTTTAGTTACAACTCAAAACCTGGTATCAGCAATTTTCTATCTTATAACTTTTAATTTTAAGTTTGTTCTTATTTGTTGGGGTGTCCTTGGTACAGTGGTGAGGTCTAGGTTACCTAAATACTTAGGAGTAGGAATATTTTGGTGGGCTCACTCGTACACTCCTTTAAATAATTCCTTTGTTTTTGTTTTGAATTTTTATTTTGATTTTTTTTGATTTTTTTTTGATTTTTTTTTTGAATTTTTTTTTGATTTTTTTTTGTTCTGGTTGTAAACTGCAAGTAACATGTCGGTGTCCTACATTCGCGGGAAGGTGACTAGTGAGCTCCGATGGTTCGCATCAGCTCATGCTTTGGTTGACAGAACGGATAGGGATGCGGCATTGCTCGATAGGGCGTCTCAGGTGCACGAACGGTTGGAGGTAGTGTACGATCGGTTGTCTGACCTCGTTGCTTTGGGGTCCGAAGTGGAGAAGGAGGTGATCCATGCCATCGGTCTTGACGTGGACCAGTGTCAGGAGTACGCTGATGCCATTCTGCAACGGGTGGCCGATATTAAGAAGCAGTCGCCTTCCGGTGGTAATGGAGGTTCGGGAACTTCGTCAGGCGTCATATCACGCCTCCCCTCCATCGACCTGCCGATCTTCCACGGTGATCTGAACGAGTGGGTCGGCTTTATAAATTTGTTTGACAGCCTGGTCCATGGTCGGTCGGACTTGACTGCCTCTTATAAGATGGCTCAGCTTCGGGGTGCTCTGCGAGGTGAACCTGGTGAATTGGTGGCACACTTGCCTATCACCAACGACAATTATGCGGTCGCACGCCAGATCCTATTCGACCGATATCAAAATCAACGACGGTTGGTAGACGCTCAGCTGGCCAGGCTGTTTGCGATACCCAAACTTTCTCGGGCGTCCGATATCAGAACCGAGGTACTGAATCCAGTTACGGTGGCCACTAAGGCCTTGGGCAATCTGGGTCTACCAGTAGACCAATGGTCATATCTGCTCTTTTATATTGTTGCAGGTAGGCTGCCGGTTGAGGTGCTCACTCGCTTCGAGCAGCAGGACAACGCAGGTAGGGACGAACTGCCTACCCTGGCCAATCTGCTGGCATTTTTAGAAGCCGAAAGTCGCAGACACGAGATTATGCCACCACCCTCCTCCTCTGGGTCGCGTGTGCCGGCTTCCGGCCACGCCGTTTCGGTTGCTCAGAGGGGAGGGGGAGGGGATAAGAGGGGGCCGTCTCAACGACTGACTGCGCTCATGGCAGCGGTGGGAGGCCCACGGTGTGCCTTCTGTCATGAGAGCGGGCACGACGTAGCCGCCTGTCCGAGGTTCCGGTCGACGCGCATCAGGGGTAGACGCAACATCGTTGCCCAGCGGCGATGGTGCTTTTTTTGTTTTGGGCCGCACACGGCGAGCGTCTGTCCACAGCCACAATTGTGCCCTAATTGCGACGGTCGGCACCATGCCCTCCTGTGTCTGGAGTCTGCCGCCACTCCGAGGTCATCCGGACGCAGTCATCCAGCCTCGCCGACCGGTGAGCGCACCGGTCGTAGCCCTCGCCAATTCGGCGGCGTGGACCCTCGGGAAGAGGCTTCGCAGGGAGGCGCCGGGTTAGGTACTGCGGGCGGGTGCCAGCGGATGCCCACTAGCTACGCCGGGGTGGCCACGTTGTCCCCCCGTGCGGGGCCGTGTTCGCCTGCTGGATCGAGTAGCCCTGCTCACTTGTCTCCTCTTCCCTCAGAAGTACGGTTTTCCCCTCCGCTGAGGGAGCGGCCGACGCTGGAGCGACTCCCTCCAGTGTTTGGCCCGTTTGGCCATCGTACACGGAGGTATATGAGGGGGGACGGGAAACGAGGGCCTTATGTGGGAGCGTGGGATCCGCTGGCACGCTACGACCTTCCGTCGCGCGCCGACCGGGATAGCGGGGACCCGGGCCCCCGCTAGGAAATTGCCGCTCACTGCAGTGTTGCCCCAGCCCCAGAAGCTGTTTTACTTCCTACCGCTTCTGTTCGGGTGTTGGATTCGGATGGCAACACTGTGTTTGCTCGAGCTCTGTTGGATTCCGGCGCACAGGGCAGTATTATGTCGAGCAACCTTGCAGTACGGTTGGGCAATCCTATTTACAAGTCTTCTTATTCTATTCGTGGAGTGGGCAATGTTAGAATTTCGGACGTGATCGGTCACACTTCATTTATTTTCTCATCGAATCCCAACCCTCGCTTACAGTTTAGAGTCTCAGCTTTGGTGATGCCTGAGGTGATAGGTCGTCACCCTCCGGTGAAGGTAAACAGTTACATACGGTCATTGACTTCAGACTTACGGCTAGCGGACCCCAAGTTTGACACCCCGGGGCCAGTAGACGTACTACTTGGGGCGGATGTACTAGGGAAGCTGCTCCTGACTGGGAAGCGCGTTCTTCATGCGGAGGGTTTGGTTGCAATGGACACAAAATTAGGGCATGTATTGTTGGGTCCTGCGTTCCGGCCGGTCGCTGCGAGGAAATCGGACAATTTTCTGGTCGGGTCTACGCTTTCGGAAGTAGTCCAACGGTTTTGGGAACTAGAAGAACCTCCTACAGCTTATCGAGTTAACCCGGATGAGGAGGAATGTGAGCTGTTTTACCAGAATAATACGGGTCGTCTCTATTCGGGCCGGTTCTTGTTAAGACTTCCTTTTCGGGCGAATCGCCCACTGCTAGGCAGTTCGAGGAAGGCAGCAGAGACTAGACTTTTGTCAATGGAGAGACGCATGAGGCGCGACGCGGTGTTCCGGCAGAAATATGTAGAGTTTATGCGGGAGTATGAATCCTTAGGTCACATGTCGGTTTCCAAGGTAGATTGGAGTGCTACAGAGCACTGTTTCCTGCCTCATCATGCGGTTTTGAAAACTCCTAACGGGAAAATTAGGGTCGTGTTTGACGGTTCGGTCACGACCTCCTCCGGCGTCTCGTTAAATCAGTGTCTCCATTCGGGTCCAAAGCTGAACCGGGACATTTCAGACATACTGACGAGCTTCCGCCGGCACCAGATCGTTTTCGTGGCAGACATCCGTATGATGTTCAGGCAAACGGTGATTCATCCGGAGGATAGGCGGTATCAACTCATTCTCTGGCGTGAAAGCTCAGATGAGCCCATAAAAATTTATGAACTGAACACGAACACTTACGGGTTGCGGTCGAGTCCATATTTGGCGGTTCGTTCTTTGCGGGAGCTGGCAGTGAGGGAACGGTTGCACTACCCTCGTGCTGCGGACATTTTGGAACGGGACCTATATGTCGATGACGTATGTACGGGCGCCGACAGTGTCGAAGAGGCCTTATCACGCAAGGATGAACTGATTCGCCTTTTGAGCAGGGGCGGGTACGAGTTGAGAAAATGGCTGTCTAACTGTCCTGAGTTGTTGACTGGTTTGCCAACGGAGTATCAACAGGATCCCCATCTTTTCGAGAATGTCGATAACCCTAACATGCTGTCGGTCCTAGGGATTCAATATCGTCCGATTCAAGACGAATTTACCTATCGGGTGGAGTTGGAAAATCCAAAGGTATGGTCTAAGCGAACGGTGCTTTCCACAATTGCTCGAACCTTCGATCCAAACGGTTGGATCGCTCCTGTCACCTTTCTCTTAAAGTGCTTCATGCAGCGACTGTGGTCTGCTAACCTGTCATGGGACGAGGGGATTGCTGGTGACCTATTGAAGGATTGGTTGAACTTTTTCTCGTCTCTTCCTGATATTAACCACGTGTCAATACCTCGGAAGCTGGTTCCTGCGGGCAATTACAAGGCGTCTCTCCACGGGTTTTCGGATGCCTCGGAACGCGGATTCGCAGCTGCGGTATACTTGCGAACGGTTTCTTCAACTGGAAGGGTTCATATACGGTTGGTGTTAGCTAAGAGTAAGGTCGCTCCGCTTCGGACACGCATGACGATTCCGAAGCTCGAGTTGTCGGGTGCCGCTCTGTTGACTAGGTTGTTAAACCATACAGCTACTAGTTTACGGTCGGTTATTGATTTAGAAAACACTGTCTATGCTTGGACAGACAGCCAGATAGTGTTGTGCTGGTTGAAGGCTTCGGTTCATACACTTGAAGTTTTCGTGGCCAACCGTGTTTCCCAGATTCAAGGTTCTGAGGTCCCTCTAACATGGAGACACGTGCCTGGTGAGCTCAATCCGGCGGACTGCGCTTCTCGGGGATGCTTAGCATCGGAAATAGTTGATCATCAGTTATGGTGGGGTCCCCAGTGGCTCACCATGAAGGCTTCTCAGTGGCCTCCCTCTCGCATAGAAGTTCCTCCAGGTCTCGTGGCTGCACCGGCGCAGTTCGAGGATCGAGGAGTGATTCAGGGGTTGGATTTGGATCTGCTCATCAACCGTTATAGCTCCTTGGACAAGCTGGTTAAGGTTACCGCCTGGATTTTGAGGTTTATTCGGAATTGTCGTTTGTC
The DNA here is from genome assembly GCF_030267445.1 of Bombyx mandarina. NCBI lineage: Eukaryota > Metazoa > Arthropoda > Insecta > Lepidoptera > Bombycidae > Bombyx > Bombyx mandarina. Next base: position 507,991 of record NC_143229.1, on the reverse strand, counting down.
GGTGTCTCAACGCAATATGACACCTGTTGTGTGTCCCATCGAGCGGAAGAAGGCGCTGCTGAAATTAATTGAAGTTGTGCAAGCCACCAGCTTTCATTCAGAATTGAAGGCGCTAAGGACTGAGCGCCCTAAGCTTCGTGGAGCTATCGCTCGTCTTAGCCCCTTTGTAGACGGCCAGGGGTTGATTCGAGTGGGAGGTAGATTAAGTAACTCAAATTTACCTTATTCGGCGCGCCATCCTCTTTTACTTCCCAAGAAGAGCCAGTTAGTTGACCTGTTGGTGATGGATCGCCACATCGCAAATTCGCATTCCGGTTGCAATGCGTTGTTGGCATCCCTCCAGAGGGAATTTTGGATTCTGTCAGGGCGTCGTACGGTTCGGAGCGTCCTTTTCCGGTGTTTACCCTGTTATCGGCTTAAGGCGTCTACGATGCAGCCTCAGATGGGAGATCTGCCCCCAGACAGAGTGAAGAAGATCAGGCCGTTTTCTGGAGTTGGTACGGACTTCGCTGGGCCCTTCATGATCAAGGCTTCACGTTTGCGGAATGTTAGGTTAATTAAGGCTTATCTGTGCGTCTTTGTCTGTCTTTCAACCAAAGCTGTACATCTTGAAGTTGTTGCCGACCTTACAACTGAAGCCTTTATTGCGAGCTTGGATAGATTTGTGTCCCGTCGAGGTTTACCCGAATTGATACGCTCCGATAACGGAACGAATTTTGTAGGTGCGGACCGTTACTTGCGGGATGTAGTAAATTTCTTGAACAATAACCAGGTGGATATTGAAACGGCCCTCTCTCGTCGCGGTATTCGGTGGACCTTCAGTCCTCCAGGATGCCCCACTGGGGTGGAATTTTCGAGGCAGTAGTAAAATCGGCTAAGACTCACTTGATGCGCGTGATAGGGCAAACCTCGCTCACCTTTGAGGAGTTAACTACGGTATTTTGTAAAATTGAAGCGGTACTTAATTCACGGCCGTTGTGCCCGCTCAGTTCAGACCCGAATGACTTGGAGTCGTTAACTCCAGGCCATTTCTTGATAGGACAGCCACTCAATGCGTTGCCGGAGTATCCCCTCTCGGATATCAAGCCTGGACGGTTGAGGCGATACCAGATGTTGCAGCAGATGTCCCAAGATTTTTGGAAACGTTGGTCCCTTGAGTATTTACATCTGCTCCAGCAGCGCTTTAAGTGGACGGATAGAACCAGTCCCCCTCACGTCGGTGACCTTGTGTTGGTTAAGGATGCTAACCTGCCGCCACTGCGTTGGCGCAGGGGGCGCATTGTTAATCTGTTTCCCGGTAAGGATGGGACCCCTCGGTCTGCAGAGGTTCTGGTCGGGGACTCGGTTCTCAAACGAGCGGTCACAACGTTGTCCCGGCTGCCAGTTGATTAGGGACAGGTAGGGGACCTGTCCGGGCGGGTGACTGTTCGAAACCAATCCGTTAGTTTTTGAATTCTTACCACGGCAACACGGGTCGCGATTTGACGGTGCCGTCGCGAATTGACATCTGTCACTTTGTCTTGCTTCTCGAACGGGACGGTACCTGTATATTGACGGTCTACGCTAAAGTATTGTATCATCGCTAATCCTTATCCATTCCTGCCCTATACCCTTCTCCCTAAGTGATACGGCGTGAGAAGACGAAGGCATCGGTTCCGGTGAGTGATTGCATGATATTTTGTTAAAATAGTACATACGGCGCCGCGAATCGCGGCACATGTTCGACGCGCACCTCGTGCTGGTTTCCGTAGCCCTAGGCTGCCACGAGGTCGCTGGGTTCGAATCGAACATAAAACGTTCGAAGTTTTCTACTATCCTTTTACCCGAGAAAAAACAAAATTTACTTTGGGTGCTGAATTTTTTTTAGTAATGAACAAACTCGGACTAAAAGCTATATTTCCAAATAAAGAGTTGACGGCGATGAATATTCATGAGAGTACAAAGTGTGGACATCGGGCAGGGCGGCATCGCTCGATCGCTTTGTGGCTTGGCGATTTACGTTCGAGAAACAATTATGTTTAAACTAATCCTCTAGAACATTCTATATCATTCCGATAGAGGCACCCGTCACGTGCGGACGTGCTCATCGTCCACTCGATCGCCCGGTCTTTGTTCGCCCGGCTTTTGTTAGCCCGGCCATTGTTCGCGCGGCCTGTGTTCGTAATACATCTGCCGACCAAGTGTGTTTCCTGGAAGCTTTTATTTGTTTTGTTTTAGTTATTTTTGTGTTCGTGGAACATTTGCCGACAAAGTGTTTTCCTGCAAGTATTTATTTGTTTTGTTTCTTTTTGTAATTTCTGTTTTGTTGTGCTTTTTCTTTGTCCTGTAGTAATCGCGCAGCATTGCCACCTGTGTTCAATAGAACCGCTCAGGTCCGAGAAGTTGGGGCCTCGCCGCAAGGCGAGTGTTTTCAACACCCGGGGCCGCCCCACCTGGGTACTCAGCGATCATGGACGCTGTATTCGCGGAATTCCTCCGACTTCGCCACCCACAGCTCGCCTCAGAGTTTCTGGCCTTCAAGGCCAATCACACTGCGAGCCCTCTCGAGGACTCCGCCGCGCTCGCTGCTCCTGCGTCGCCTGTACCTGCGTGCAGAGCTTCTGCATTGAGCACCGCAGCCTCTGTCGTGCCTGCCGCTCCCGTGTCGCCTATACTGGCGAGAAAAGCTGCTGCGTCGTCCGCCGTGACCATCGTTTCAGCTGAGCGATCATTCGCGGCCTCCGTCGCGCCCTCTAAAACACCTACACTTGCTCGTAGGTCGCCTGCACCCGCCTCCTCGTGCTCAGACTCTGACTCGGACATGGAGGTCGACCTCGCCCCCGCCTCATCGACGGATGGATTCACCCTGGTACAGAAGGGTAAGAAGCGTGCCGCGGAGTCTCGAGCTCCCGCGGCCGCTAAAATTAGCAAAGCCGTGAACGCGTCGCGCCCCCGCCCTCAGACTCCCGTTGCGCCCCCAGCCCGTGCCACTCCGTCGCCGCGTCCGGTGGCACAAAATAAAACCCAGACCCCTCCCCCGGTTATCCTTCAGGAGAAGGCAGCTTGGGATCGAGTTTGCCTGGCCCTTAAGGCCAAAAATATAAATTTCACGAATGCCCGTAACCTCGCGAACGGCATTCAAATTAAGGTTCAAACACCCGACGACCATAGGGCCCTCTCTTCTTACCTCCGTAAGGAACGTATAAGTTTCCATACTTATACGCTCCAGGAGGAGCGCGAACTCCGCGTTGTAATACGCGGAATCCCTAAAGAGTTAGATGTAGAGCTCGTCAAGGCCGATCTGTTAGAACAGGGCTTTCCAGTGAATTCTGTGCACCGTATGCACACCGGTCGCGGTAGGGAGCCATATAATATGGTTCTAGTCACCCTCCAGCCTACCCCCGAGGGTAAGAAAATCTTCAACACACAGACCGTCTGTAGGCTCTCCGGTATCGCCATCGAAGCCCCCCATAAAAAAAGGCACTCCTAGCCAGTGCCATAACTGTCAATTGTACGGGCACTCTTCCCGTAACTGTCACGCGCGCCCCCGATGTGTTAAGTGTTTGGGCGATCACGCCACGGCCCTCTGCGCTCGCGACCAAAAAACCGCGACGGAACCGCCTAGCTGCGTCCTGTGTCGAACACAGGGTCACTCCGCGAATTACCGTGGTTGCCCCCGAGCCCCTAAAATAAATCGCCGCGTCGCCCGCCAAAACCGCCTCCGAGCTTCCGGCCCAGACATCAAAGCCTCGGCACCCTCTGCGTCGCAGGCTAAGCCAGCGTTCGTTCCGGCGGCGGTGCCCAGTGTCTCGGCCTGGCCAAAACCGTTGCCGTACACGAACACGGCTACAACTCCCTCCTCCGCGATTCGTCCCGCCCCCGCGACTCGTCCCTCTCCCGCGACTTGCCCTCCGACCGCGTCCGAAAATCTCGCTTTAGCGATCGACTTCTTTCAGTCGATCAACTTTGAGCGCGTTAACGCTTTGGGCGACGCCATTCGCGCTGCCTCCACTGCACAACACTTTATCGCCGTTGTGCAGGAATACGCCGACGTATACGCGTCATTAAATACGTACGTCCTCCCCTCACTCCGCCGGTAATCAATGGCGTATATAAGTAGAATAAAGCCCCTATCCGTAACGATAGGATTTTTTAACGCTTACGGTCTCGCAAATCAACGTGATCAGGTTTCTGACTTTTTGCGTGACCATCAAATTGATATCTTTTTAGTGCAGGAGACCCTACTTAAGCCCGCGCGCCGTGACCCTAAAATCGCGAACTATAACATGGTCAGGAACGACAGGCTCTCTGCCCGTGGTGGTGGTACCGTCATTTACTATAGAAGAGCCCTGCATTGCGTCCCGCTCGATCCTCCCGCGCTCGCTAATATCGAAGCATCAGTGTGCCGAATCTCACTGACGGGACACGCGCCGATCGTTATCGCGTCCGTTTATCTTCCACCGGATAAGATCGTTCTAAGCAGTGATATCGAGGCGCTGCTCGGTATGGGGAGCTCTGTCATTCTGGCGGGCGACCTAAATTGTAAACACATCAGGTGGAACTCACACACCACAACCCCGAATGGCAGGCGGCTTGACGCGTTAGTCGATGATCTCGCCTTCGATATCGTCGCTCCGCTAACCCCGACTCACTACCCGCTAAATATCGCGCATCGCCCGGATATACTCGACATAGCGTTATTAAAAAACGTAACTCTGCGCTTACACTCGATCGAAGTAGTTTCAGAATTAGATTCAGACCACCGTCCCGTCGTTATGAAGCTCGGTCGCGCTCCCGATTCCGTTCCCGTCACGAAGACTATGGTGGATTGGCATACGCTGGGCATCAGCCTGGCTGAATCTGATCCACCATCGCTCCCGTTTAACCCGGACTCTATCCCGTCTCCTCAGGATACCGCTGAAGCCATAGACATCTTAACGTCACACATCAGCTCGACATTAGATAGGTCATCGAAACAAGTTGTAGCGGAGGACTTCCTTCACCGCTTCAAATTGTCCGACGATATTAGGGAACTCCTTAGAGCTAAGAACGCCTCGATACGCGCCTACGACAGGTATCCTACCGCGGAAAATCGTATTCGAATGCGTGCCCTACAACGCGACGTAAAGTCTCGCATCGCCGAAGTCCGAGATGCCAGATGGTCTGATTTCTTAGAAGGACTCGCGCCCTCCCAAAGGTCTTACTACCGCTTAGCTCGTACTCTCAAATCGGATACGGTAGTAACTATGCCCCCCCTCGTAGGCCCCTCAGGCCGACTCGCGGCGTTCGATGATGACGAAAAAGCAGAGCTGCTGGCCGATACATTGCAAACCCAGTGCACGCCCAGCACTCAATCCGTGGACCCTGTTCATGTAGAATTAGTAGACAGTGAGGTAGAACGCAGAGCCTCCTTGCCACCATCGGATGCGTTACCACCCGTCACCCCGATAGAAGTTAAAGACTTGATCAAAGACCTACGTCCTCGCAAGGCTCCCGGTTCCGACGGTATATCTAACCGCGTTATTAAACTTCTACCCGTCCAACTTATCGTGATGTTGGCATCTATTTTCAATGCCGCTATGGCGAACTGTATCTTTCCCGCGGTGTGGAAAGAAGCGGACGTTATCGGCATACATAAACCCGGTAAACCAAAAAATCATCCGACGAGCTACCGCCCGATTAGCCTCCTCATGTCCCTAGGCAAACTGTATGAGCGTCTGCTCTACAAACGCCTCAGAGACTTCGTCTCATCCAAGGGCATTCTCATCGATGAACAATTCGGATTCCGTACAAATCACTCATGCGTTCAACAGGTGCACCGCCTCACGGAGCATATTCTTGTGGGGCTTAATCGACCAAAACCGTTATACACGGGAGCTCTCTTCTTCGACGTCGCAAAAGCGTTCGACAAAGTCTGGCACAACGGTTTGATTTTCAAACTATTCAACATGGGTGTGCCGGATAGTCTCGTGCTCATCATACGGGACTTCTTGTCGAACCGCTCTTTTCGATATCGAGTCGAGGGAACCCGCTCCTCCCCACGACCTCTCACAGCTGGAGTCCCGCAAGGCTCTGTCCTTTCACCCCTCCTATTTAGCTTATTCGTTAACGATATTCCCCGGTCACCGCCGACCCATTTAGCTTTATTCGCCGACGACACGACTGTTTACTATTCCAGTAGAAACAAGTCCCTAATCGCGAAGAAGCTTCAGAGCGCAGCCCTAGCCCTAGGACAGTGGTTCCGAAAATGGCGCATAGACATCAACCCAGCGAAAAGTACTGCGGTGCTATTTCAGAGGGGAAGCTCCACACGGATTTCCTCCCGTATTAGGAGGAGGAATCTCACACCCCCGATTACTCTCTTTAGTCAATCCATACCCTGGGCCAGGAAGGTCAAGTACCTGGGCGTTACCCTGGATGCATCGATGACATTCCGCCCGCATATAAAATCAGTCCGTGACCGTGCCGCGTTTATTCTCGGTAGACTCTACCCCATGATCTGTAAGCGGAGTAAAATGTCCCTTCGGAACAAGGTGACACTTTACAAAACTTGCATAAGGCCCGTCATGACTTACGCGAGTGTGGTGTTCGCTCACGCGGCCCGCACACACATAGACACCCTCCAATCCCTACAATCCCGCTTTTGCAGGTTAGCTGTCGGGGCTCCGTGGTTCGTGAGGAACGTTGACCTACACGACGACCTGGGCCTCGAATCAATTCGGAAATACATTTAGTCAGCGTCGGAACGATACTTCGATAAGGCTATGCGTCATGATAATCGCCTTATCGTAGCCGCCGCTGACTACTCCCCGAATCCTGATCATGCAGGAGCCAGTCACCGTCGACGCCCTAGACACGTCCTTACGGATCCATCAGATCCAATAACCTTTGCATTAGATGCCTTCAGCTCTAATACTAGGGGCAGGCTTAGGGACCCCGGTAACCGTACTCGTCGAACTCGACAAAGAGGTCGACGTGCAACCTAACCCATGCATCAGCCCGCTGAGTTTCTCGCCGGATCTTCTCAGCGGGTCGCGATTCCGATCCGGTAGTAGATTCATTCGCGAAACAATTGCTCTTGAGTTGTTAGGTCTCCTTCGGAGGCGCTCGGGCAGTTGTTAGCAAATCCCACCCCTCTTGGCTGAGCCTTTGCTCGCCCACCTGTCCTGGTGAAACTGGAAAGGCCTCCGGGCCACCAGTAAACTTTCAATCATAAAAAAAAAAAAAAAACATTCTATAATTGGCATTATAATTATATGCGACAGTGACTCGGGACTAAGTTTTTTTTGCATTCGTTTTTTTAAATATCAAATGAGATAATTAAAAAGGTATTTAGATTTTTATTGATTTGTGATCCGCCTCCTGCCACGTAAGCAAGAAACCTTCAGAGCAGAAATGATAATGTATCCAGCTCGGAACCTTTTGTTTGCGAAGCACATTTTATATTCTGTTATTTTTCGTCTGTTACTGAAGAATATTTTTTACTCGGTTATTTTCACGGACCTTTTCAGGAGTTAATGGAAGAATATTAAAACGAAAATTTGCGTCTTAATTACGTTTTAATCTTCAAAGGTGGGAGGTCAGACCGCTGTATACTCAGTCTTCTATTATACACTGTAATATCGACAATCTTACTCACGGCTTTGTGAGTCGGTAGTTAAGTGGTAGCTGGTACAAGCTTGGCCTAGCTATAGTAGTACCACCCCACTTCTACTGTACACTGCAAGTCTGTGCGGTGTTGGTTTAAAGGGTATAACAGCCGTTTGCACCACTCCTACCGATCATCGTACTCGTCGAACCCGTCGCTTGCGGCGAAGTGCTCGGCGAGTAAATTAGCCTACAGACACAGCCCACTGAGTTTCTCGCCGGAACTTCTGTGGGTCGAGTTTCCGATTCGGTGGTAAATTTTGCCAAGCATTGCTCTTGCTAGAGTTAGTGTTAGTAACGACGTCAGGTTTGAGCCCCGTGAGCTCTCCTACTTGTTAGGGCTACGCTGAAATGGTCTCTCAAGAGCTTAGGTAGGGAAAAAAACCCGCTCCAATTGAGACTTCAACACGATGACCGTGTATAGACAACTGCGGGTCCGCTTGACATTGCCTGGGCTCTGATTTAATCAGCTTATCCTCAAATAAAAAAGAAGCTGAAATACTATGTCATCAACAGCTTGTAAAACCTTAATATTTTTTCCGACTTTCTTTGTTTCTTTCTCTAATTCCTTTGTCGTGTATTGATGCGTGTATTCTGAGTCCACCCGGATTGTCACTACAGTTGTCACCATTCCAGCTGCGAGCCGTTCTGTTCTGTAAGGCTAGATGTTCGTAATTCTAATGCAACTGAAACTTCGAGTTCAACTAAAAATGTGTAAAAGTATACGTCCATTGTTTTTAATAGCTTCGGTAACCGCTTAACATATATAGATTTTACATATAATTTACATATAATTTTTACATATAATTTTTTATATTATTTTACAAACGGAACGTTAATAGCTTCCGTATTATTAAACGTAAGTCGTAACGTAAACGTAGGTCAAACGTTTCGGGGTATTCGTCGATAAGGACGCAGTTCCCGCAGTCCGCATTGTTATTCATCGTCCGACCTCCTTTGTGACGTCTGGGAGCATGCGATACCGCATCCTGCCACCCTCTCTTGCAACCACTAATCTTCACGGGTGCGAATAAGAAGGCAGATTCGATGCGTGAGTTTTGCGCTATGAGCTCGAGCTGGATGTCCTTAGTGTCCTCTCCTTTTAACTAATGAAAGCGCTATGAGAGTGAAAGGGAAGTCGAAATAGCGCAACAGTTGTCGGACGTAGTATCGATCCAGGCTCCCTGTCACGTGCGTCGCCCTCAACCCCAAAAATTACACACACTGTTTTTTCTTTCAAAGATACATTGCACGTTATACGCTAGGCAGAATTTTAAAACCCTAACAACAACGAGCATGGTCGTTGTGCCATGCGTCACGATCGCAGACACTAGCAGTATCAATAATTGCTTCATTTCTTTTGGGGATGTTTGTGCTCGTAAAATGAGATGGAGCGACAGGCGGGTTGCGCCGGTGTACTATATCAACATTATACAATATCGTCGAGCCGGCTGCTGGCCGCGTGCGTAGACTACTACTGCTACCACTCTTCCGGTCACCGTCCTCGTCGAACCCGTCGCTTGCAACGAAGGACTCGGGCTCGACGAGCGAATTAACCCATAGACACAGCCCACTGAGTTTCTCGCCGGATCTTCTCAGTGGGTCGCGGTTTCCATCCGGTGGTAGATTCTGCGAAGCACTGCTCTTCCTAGGGCCAGTGTTGGCAACACTTCCGGTTTAAGCTCCGTGAGCTCACCTACATGTTAGGGTGAAGCTGAAATAGCCTCTCAAGGCTATCAGCATATGTAGGGGAAAAAATCACTCTTCAATGGGCCAAGCTTTTCAGTCCAGGTCCGTTAATATTATACAAGTGAAACTTACACCAAAAGGCTCAAGGTGGGTGGCAGCATTCCCACGGGCTCTGGTAACCGCTTAACATTATCTAGGCATTGAGCTCGTCTTTTCCTTGAATGTTAAATGACTGTCAAATAGCTTGAACTGGACCGCGGGCTCAGGAATGTGGATGGACAGAGGATAGTAGCGCCTCCGGAGCGGCCCACACGCTCTTCCATCAGGACGCAAACGCATAATATTTCCGAGTTTCATTTTTACTAGACGATGCTATTCCTGGATGGTGAAAGTCGCTACACGTGAACACACGCGTTAGTTACGTATTTCTGGTAGAAAAATATGTACCAGACTGTAAGATTCGAATCCACGCATGTCCCCACCCTCGGCAGGGACGCACTGAACGTCTCATCCTTCACGTTCTACTACTTGGTGTCGGCTTAGAATCGCACAACCTCATCTCTCTTTGTGGGCGTCGTTAAAAGGCGAGTAGTGAATTCAACGGAGACTGGGCGGCAGCGTTATCCAAGTATCATAAAAGCGCAATGGGATCGCCAATTGGCATTAACTGGCAGGGCGTAATGTGAGTTACATTACGCGAAGGTACTACCATTTTGGGTGGGGCAGCTATTAAGCAATACAATTCAGATTCCGACCTTCACCTTGCATTTAGGTTGTGATGCTTATGGATTCCGATGGCCACTTATAACCAGGTGGATTCGTTTACTCATTAACGCAATTAATAAAAAATATTTAATGAAAACGCTTACAAAATGCTTTAATCTCGTATAATTAAAACTCTGTTTTAGATATTATCTTATGAAATAGTACATGGCGTAATAGCCTATAAAATACTGACATAAATCAATTTAATTTTCCGGTGTCATTCGCTCGGTAACAGCGCTGGATGACCGAAACGCAACAATGGTTTCTTCTAAACACTCACCTGAGCGATGGTAGAGTGTGAGTGAAAGTAAATTACTAATTCGTATGTCCATGCAGGCCGTTGTGAGGCACCGTTCCGTGCAGGCAATCCTGAAAAGCTAACGTTCACTGATCAATGAAAACGAAAAATATACAAACCAACTACGCCCAAAAAGTAACTAAATACACCTTTCTAAAGATACAAAATTCAGTCTTAACTTAACCGCGTAGAAATTATGTTCGATAAAACCTAAAATCGGACAAGTACCATTTGGGTTGTAAGAGAATGAATTATCGTGAAGACTGATTGCCTTGAAAGTTTCGCGTGTTTAGTTTCTTTGTTTGTATTTATTTGCACAAAAGGGCAATGTGATTTCGTGTCGAAGTTGGGAGGATGTCACGCGACAATCCCATTCTAGACGATTCGAGATTTTATACAATTAGAAAGAATAACTTCCAAAAGAAGACAGTAAATTGTCGGTGTTATGTCTATGATTCTGTGTGCTTGTGCGAGTTTTTTCAATCAAATCAAATCAGATCAAATTTTTTTTATTCAACATAAATGAAAGTACACACTTGTTGAATGTCAAAAAGAACTACCGCCAATTCACAAAAACTAGCCTCCGTCCTGAGAAGAACTGGCAAGAAACTCAGCGGGCATGTCTTTTTTTAAATATTAGATTTTTTTTAAATATTAGATATTTTTTTTAATTTTCATTTTTACAATGACTATTATAACGTAACAATTATTGCAATATTGAAATGCCCGGAGCGAGCAACTCATTCCCACTTTATGCAATCTTCTAGATAATCATTGACTTTATTGTAAGCTTTATTGCACAGATGTTCTTTAATAGTTTTCTTAAACCTATGTATATGTAGGTTCTGAACATCTTGTGGGATTTTGTTGTACAGGCACACAGACAAACACCCGAATGAATTTCGTATCTTATGTAACCTACTCATCGGCACAACAAGCTTGTGTTTGTTCCTAGTATTTCTATTAATCAATATCTCAATATGTTTACGATCAAATTTTCAAAATCGTTAACTCTTTGTATGGAGTTGGGAGAGCGCCCCTAGCGGGAAACGTAGGCAAACGTTCCAACTTCATAAAAATTGAGTTAGCTTTTACGCTATCGACAACGTTAAAAAACTCTCACTACGCATACTGATGTATAATAAATAGCTATCAAAAACCGGGGGCAACCGTTAGCATACTTCTCTTGAAAAAATGACTATTGAAAATATGGTTCTGGTGCGGTTTCGTGTTGTTTTTTGACGTGACAATGTCTTATAATTCGATGGAGCCGGCTGTACGCACGGAAAACATGACTCATGCTGTGTTACCTCGCTTTGAGGCGTTCCATTTAAGGCTTGAAATGCAAGCGAGAGCGCGCAACGAGCGGCAAAGAGGCACAATCGGCCTCCGCGTTCGGCAGCATTCGACATCTGTCTCTCTCCTACTTGAGTAAGCGATGCATCTGCGTGGACAGCTGCTATACAATAATACATTTACATGTTTTCGTCAAGTATGAAGTCCCGTGAAAAGTGAATGTGGTGTCAATTGTCCATACAAAATATCTATAAAACAAATAAAATTAAAATTTTCTTTTGAAAAATGAAACCATTCCATCAGTATTTTGCTTATGACGTTGTCACGTTCAACTATCGTCAGTAAACCGACTTTACAGACAACCGATTTTTTTTTGGTGATTATTCCAGTGAAGTCTATCACACAGCGCAGTCAAAGAAAATAAATATTTTATGTCGAAGCCTCGAGGATATAGCCTACCTGACCAGTCGAAGGCCCACTTGTGGAAATTCCGTGTTTCCTTTGTAAAGCCGAAATGAGTTCCCGGGGGACCGGACGCACCGCTTTTAATACAAATGAAAATTTAATGACCCTAATATTTTTGCCTTTTTCATACGAAATTAAAGCCCTTTTGTATTATTAAATTTCTGATGACACTTGTTTTTTTTTCGTGATCGCTTTTGTTGAAAGCGTAATGGAATGTGCTCCTGAATACACGCTATGTCAAGGATTGCTTCCAGTTGCCCACGCTGGCAAAGACCTGCGTGTCCTTGTGGGGAAAAATGAGCTGATCATAATTAAATTTCCTGATCGAAAAGGGACTAGGCGGCGAGTTAAGTTAGTTTCGAAAAATCGCATTAGCACACGTCACTAATTAGTTTTCTTGATGAACTTTAACATAAATCTCCTGTTTCTGTGATGCAAATAGGTATATCCTGAGGTTTATCGATTTATCTTCTTTTAAATTTTGTTTCAAGGAGTTTGAAAAACACGCGTAGTGCAGTCGATGATTGTCAAAGTTTAGCTAAGAGCCCTTTTGGTGTAACCGGAGCTCCTAGATATGACGAAGTGAAGACCGAACTCGGCGTGTAGTAGTAGCCTTCATTCCTTCTCTCGAACGTATAACAAATGCAGAGCGGCAGGGTGGTGTCTACACATATGGGTCATACCATTAGCTCTACCGCTATTAATTACGTAATAAATTTTTTATGTAATTACATTAAAAGTTTTATGACGCAATGTTATTTATAGTAAAATTGTCCCGTTAATACTCGCGAGATATGTGTATGTATTTATTAAAGAAACGGTAATTGCCCCAGGATTAGAACTACAATTTCAGAAGCCGAATTATAAAAGACGGATAAGGATTACAAAGCAGTTGTAGTTGAGTAGGAGTACGTGTACTGCACAGGTCGTCTTACCCCTAACGCCACGGACGCACCCCATAACTTTATAAATTCCTTAGGATAGTCACGTATACAGAGTTATAATATAAACAGGTTGTATTTCATCAAAACGCTTCAGGGTGAAGTTATCAACTGGTACGGGCGTCGCGTGGATACGCGCACGTCTACAGTTTTATATCTTCCAACACGAGAATAGGGTGGCCATGGATCGGTTTTGTAAGACGATCTGCTTTTGGAAAAATACTATTTAATTATCTCAATGTTTCCAAAATGACGATAAAGACGAAGGTCGTGTTTTTTTTTCTTAGGTTTTGTTTTATTGAACAGAATTTTAGCGATTAGTTTACCATAAAAGTGTAATTTTATTTTAATTTTACTACAGTCAGATGGCGGACAGTAGAGGAAGGTAATATGTTTATTGTTTGAATGGTCCCTGACGCTGATCATGCCACGGGGCACGTATTTGATGACCGATCCAACGATTCAAGGCACCAGTGTACTTGTTTTTCAAAAAAGTGAATCAGTCATTCAAGCCTCAGAAAATTATTGTTACGCCGGTAAGATTAACGCCATCTATCGTCGAATGGCAGAAACGAATCTCAAAAGAACTAGTAATATCGAGAACGCTCGAGAAGTGTAATGCCATCTATTAGCAATAGCGGAAACAAATATCGAAACGACCCACACAATCGGGAATGTTCTCGGTAATTGTGGATTTGTCGTGTTCACTATATAAGCGTTGCTGAGATGAGGGAAATTAGTTAGTAATCGGTTCTACGCGAAGCGAAACAGCGAACGGATCACCTGAAGCGAAGCGGAAGAAGCGAATTTCGATTTGTAAAGTGTATCTTAAGTGTTCTAAGTGTTAAAAATAGTTTTAATTCGTACTTCGGTGAAAGTTTTATTCATCCCGAGCCCCAGCGCGTAACAGTATTTAATATGTACATATTTATTATGAGCACAAACTCGCATAGTACGTAATCATGCTGTGGCGGCTTAACGAACCGCACGTCAATCATTATTGAATTAACGTAGGGCCGTGAACACAACATACGTTTACATACTCGTGCTGTGTGTGGAGATGAAATGCCTTGCGACCTCTTGCGGGACATGAATTAACTCATCTCAGACGTGCAGAACGGAAATTGAAATTCTGAGAACCGGTTTGATGTTGGTAGGTCATTTCGGGACTTACTTTGATCTAGGTCTGACCGATTATCAGATACCATGTTTTCTCTGTCGCTTGAGCGGGAATGTTCATTGAGATTAGATATTGGTAGGATTTATTCTGTGGCAGACCATTAGAGACACTTATCCCCAGTAGTAGAAAAAGACGGATTAATAACAATAATGAAAATTCCAATTAAGATTCTTTCTCAAAATTAAGATTCTTTTGTCAGTAGCAATAAACATTTCAGAGATTATGTAATAGAAAATTCTCCTGAATATTATATTTCATGTAAAGTCTGGTCTCGTCACGTCATTTGGTACATGTCCTCGTAGTAAATAGAACATGCAGATTTCGTTTCATTTTGGACGAACAAAGAATTCCTTAAGGTATACTTCTGAAATACGCGATTGCAACTTCGACCCGTTTATTAATTAAGAATTATTATTCTCTAATACCATATAGATACCATAACGAGGTTTTCTCACGATCAGTTAGGTACAAAAAAATGAGGTTAAAGCTAAATACATCAACCTTTCAAAGTATCAAGGGTACATATAAAGTCTAAGGCCACAAATAAGTTTGTTTCGATGATCTTTTTTATTTGATTTTCACGAGTTTTCGTTAGATTACAGATACATGACAAACAGTTTTGCTAAAACAGCAACTGCTTGTTTCATCAAAATAAATGATTGCTTGTTTAGTTTTTTTTAGGTACGTTTAATTCTTTTGGATTTTTTTGTTATTATAGTTAGAGCTTTTGAAGGCAGTCCCTCTACTTTAAGTAATTGCTTTATGAACGATCGCTCGTGGATCTTAGTAATGGCAGTAAAGCTTGTTCGCTCTATATCTCTATTTTTACTGGTGGTAGGTACTGGTAGTAAGTAGTTACTTAGTTAATTAATAAAATAATATAAAATTAGTATATAAAATTAGTTATATAGCTAATTAATAAAAATAATAATTTTAAGTAGGTGGTAGGAAGGTTTGAAGGGTGGAGCAGCCGTTGTAACTATACTTGAGACCTTAGAACCATCAACAATCAAATATCAAGGTGAGTGGCGCATTTACGTTATAGATGTCTATGGGCTCCGGTAACCACTTAACACCAGGTTGGCTGTGAGCTCGTCCATCCAGCTAAGCAAAAAATAATCTTAGTAAAGGTGGTATTCAGAAGTGAACATGTCCCCTAAGCGCCACCGCAGACCCGACACATTCACGACAGATCACTACAATAACTCAATACACAGCGGCTGTACGTCATCCTGTCGCCGGTGTCGTTGGGAACGATGCGCGCTCGCCGAAACACTTACCGTCGCGACGAAATAGACCTATACTATTCATAACCATATTTTATATTACGTACTGTGTGTCATCTTGTACACCGCTCTTATTTATTAGGAGTGTAATCTGAATATTTATGTAGAATAGGGATCGCAGCGCATAAAATAAAACTTCCACTATTCCAAAATCTTCTATTATAATAATAATTAATAATTAACACTTTTTACATCTTCCTCATTTTTCAACCGTCTTCACCATCTTCCAATTCTCTGTCATTCTCTTCTCCCTTTCTTTCCGTTTTCTCTCACTCACATCTTAACGCTCCGTTCCACACTCTTTTCATACGTTCCATTATTACCACATTTATGTTTTTACAAAATTGTAATCATATGTATATATCGGGTTGAGTTCTTCCGGATCATCACCTGTGTCCTCGTGGTCAGTCATTTGTAGGTTAGACTCGAAATAAGAACACAATAATAATTAAATAATAGCAGACTAGAAATGCGGTAGTCTTAGAGATGCGTGCGATCGCAATGGTGCCTCCAAAGAGAATGCCTTCTCTTTCAAGTGACTGTCTAGGCATCCCACCGTCATAGACTAACTCTTCTAATTTTTTTTTAAGAGATTTTATGACCTGGTAACTAAGACCTTTAAGTCATGTCTTATTTTACTTTATATTCTTAATTGTATGAAAAATGATAATATGGAGTGAAATGAAATGAAGATGATTAATTTGAGACATTAATCAACTGGGATGAAATTTTATGAAATGAGATGATATGGGATGAAATATAATCGCAGTAAAATGGTGGTCATTTACTGAGATTTTTTCAGTGGACTTTTTGGAGGAACCCGAGAAGTTACGTCCAGCAGCTTTGTTTCATTTTCCCACATTTGTGCACTTTCACAGATATTAAACAGTTAATAAACCACCGTTATTACACATTTAAACCCGAAGAAACACTAAATAGACAATATAAAACAAATCACACAACTTCACTGCTGGCGTTCCCGCCAAAAAGTCACTAACTCTTCTAATGTCACCCGTCATCCACAGATTCACTGACACCTTTTTTTCTTCTTTTTTTTCACCTTAGTCATTGTCTATTGAACGAGTCAATAACAAGTCTACCCATAAACAATTACGATCGTAGCGAGATCTCCGATTCCACCCAGGTAATTAACCAGACGTTTCCAATCTAATATATCTCAGCTATTTCTATTATCTATTAGTATTTATAAGATAATTGTAGATTATTGTATCTATTAGTAACTAGTCAGGTCATAAGTATTGTCACACAGTAAAAACTTTTCTTTTAGAATGCTGGCCACAAAAAAGTTTATTGAATTCGAATTTCGAATTGTTCATGAAAATAAAAATGTATACTTTTAGAATTTTACTCATTTTTAAATATGGAGTGGACTTAAGTGTATAATCTATGGAGTGGACGCTTAAAGAAGACCGTGTTGCAGTTATTGCGTTGCATCGTTGCGGTTACGCGCCAATTCAAATTTTTAACATACTGAAAAATTTTAATATTACCAAAAGATTCGTTTATCGTACCATCAAACGATACAATGAAGACTCTAGTGTAGATGACAGGTCAAGAAGTGGTCGCCCTCGGTCTGTTAGGACTCCAGCAGTGATAAAAGCTGTGAAGGCGCGAATTCAAAGAAATCCCAAACGTAAGCAGAAACTGTTGGCCCTTCAGATGTGGTTAAGCAGAACCACGGTGAAAAGGGTGTTAAATGAAGACTTAGGGCTTCGGGCATATCGAAGAAAAACAGGACATCGTTTGAATGCTCGTCTAATGGACCTGAGACTGAAGAGATGCCGCGCTTTGTTGAAGCGGTACGCGGGAAAAAAATATCGGGAAATTCTTTTTTCGGATGAAAAAATTTTTACCGTAGAAGAGAGCTACAACAAACAAAATGATAATGTGTACGCACACAGTAGTGAAGAAGCGAGCAACCGTATTCCGCGTGTCCAACGAGGTCATTTTCCATCCTCGCTCATGGTATGGTTGGGAGTTTCTTATTGGGGCTTAACAGAGGTACATTTTTGTGAGAAAGGTGTAAAAACGAATGCAGTTGTGTATCAAAATACAGTCCTGACGAACCTTGTGGAACCTGTTTCTCATACCATGTTCAATAACAGGCGTTGGGTATTCCAACAAGATCCGGCGCCAGCTCATAGAGCGAAGAGCACACAAGACTGGCTGGCGGCGCGTGAAATCGACTTCATCCGGCACAAAGACTGGCCCTCCTCCAGTCCAGATTTGAATCCGTTAGATTACAAGATATGGCAACACTTGGAGGAAAAGGCGTGCTCAAATCCTCATCCCAATTTGGAGTCACTCAAGACATCTTTGATTAAGGCAGCCGCCGATATTGACATGGACCTCGTTCGTGTTGCGATAGACGACTGGCCGCGCAGATTGAAGGCCTGTATTCCAAATCACGGAGGTAATTTTGAATAAGCTTTAGTGTCATAAGAATCTATGTTTTGTTAAGTTCATTTTGGTATATGAATGGTTACATAATGAATAAACTTGTTTCAATTATTTTACATTAAACATGTGACAGAATTTATGACCTGACTAGGTATTTATAAATTGATTTGTTTTCATTGGAGTCGATAGGAACATAAAAGTGTAGCAGTTGTATTAAAAAAAAGGCTTTTGTAAAAAAGTTATCTTATGAATGTGATTTAATAATATTCTGGCGAATTTAAGAGTTAAGTAACATGAGGCCGAATGAAAGAGGAGAATCATGTTGGGATGAGACAGTCCCGGGTGTCTGCGGGGACTGGTCGAGTTAATGGCACGAGGATTGCCCATCTAAAATCTCGGGTTAGGTATCCCTGCGGATGGCCGCAACATAATATGTGTGTATATATGTACGTAGTCACAAACTTTTTGAATTTCGTACATTACGTACGTTAATAGTTGTCTTATTAGTTGTCTCTAGACAACTTTTAATGATTTTAACTGAAACTGAACAAAATATAAATATTATAAGTTTATGACGTCATTAAAAAAAGGAAAAGAAGTTTGCAGTCGTCGTAAGTGATAAGACGCCCGGTGTACTCGTATCGAGTGATGAGATTGAGCCGGTGTTGCCCGCAGACAGTTACCAATTTTTTAAGGAAATATGTATTATACTTTTCATCAAGATTTTCATCAAGCTTTCCATATAACCTTGCAAATCCCAATTCAACATATCTCAATATATAAAAATGAATCGCTGTTCGTTAGTATCGCTAAAACTCCAGAACGGCTGGACAAATTTGGCTAATTTTAGTCTTGAATTATTTGTGGAAGTCTAGAGAAGGTTTAAAAGGTAAATAAATATGAAAATGCTCAGAATTAAATAAAATTACAGTTCTGTTTTCCCTTTGATGTGTCCCCCGTCGGATGGATTCCTTTTGTTTGTTTCAAGTTTATTTTATACAAAAGCTTAGGTCTTTTATTTATCGATTGAGGCACTACGAAGTCTGCCGGGTCAGCTAGTCAGGGATAAAAAACTTAAAACGCTCTACTTTTTACTGCTACTACTGCACTACGACACATTACTGTATACCCATGCATTTATTTCTAAATAAAATCCGTGTGCTTAGTCAAGTATATGTACTCAAACATGTTTTTTTTTGTTGCTTAGATGTGTGGACGAGCTCACAGCCCACCTGGTGTTAAGTGGTTACTGGAGCCCATAGACATCTACAACGTAAATGCGCCACACACCTTGAGATTTGATTGTTGATAGTTCTAAGGTCTCAAGTATAGTTACAACGGCTGCCCCACCCTTCAAACCGAAACGCATAACTGCTTCACGGCAGAAATAGGCGGGGCGGTGGTACCTACCCGTGCGGACTCACAAGAGGTCCTACCACCAGTAAGCATAAGTATGCAGTGCAAACGTAGGCAAACGTTCCACCTCCATACAAGTTTCTTACTATTGACAAACTTCCAGGTACTCGTTCATCCCTCATTTTACCCTAGGGATGAAATTTCCAAAAATTCTTCTTTAGTGGATCCTAATAACGTAAAGTGCATCAATTAGCAAACATTAAGCTTGTAGCCGAAGCAGTCAGTCAGTGGGAACCACGAGTAATTATATATAATGAGATGCTTGTCATTAAGTTAAATTAAGCACTGAATAACAGTGTCCTTAAAGTGATTGGCGATATTAGAGCAGGTATGGAGGACACAAAGGTTACGGTATTGGTTCTGATAGACTTCTCAAACGCTTTTAATAACGTCAATCACGACATCCTCTTATCCATTCTCTCCCATCTCGGGATGTCATCTGGAGCATTGGATTGGTTCTCGTCCTATCTTCGAGGTCGTCAGCAGTCGATACACATCAACGAGTCTTCGTCTAGTTGGTGTGATCTGCACTCTGGCGTTCCTCAAGGCGGCATTCTTTCTCCTCTACTATTTTCAATTTTTATTAATCTCATTACCGAAAATCTTCAATGTGCGTACCATCTATATGCCGATGATTTGCAGCTTTATGCTCAGGCTGGAGTCGATAGTGTGTCTTCGGCAGTTGGAAAAATAAATAACGACCTGTCCTACATTAAATCCTGGTCTGACAGTTTCGGCATAAGCGTGAATCCCGCCAAATGTCAGGCTATTATTGTTGGAAGTCAACGCTTGTTATATCGGTTGGATATGGCATATGTCCCATCGGTTATATATGATGGCTCAACCATCAACTGGTGTTCAGTTGTAAAGGACCTAGGCCTACTTATTGACTCCAGTCTGAGTTGGCGAGCCCAGGTCATCTCCGTGTGTCAGCGAGTTACACTTACACTCCGTATGCTTTACCGCCTGAAGAATTTCCTTCCGCGCGAGACCAAGACAATGCTTGTTCAAACTTTGGTCTTCCCCATGATCGACTATGGTGATGTGTGCTATTTTGACCTGAATGCAGATCTACTCAATAAACTTAACCGGCTTCTCAATAACTGCATTCGATTTATTTATAATCTTCGGAAATACGATCACGTATCCTCTTATCGCTCCCAACTCAAATGGCTCCCCATTCGTCAACGCCGTAGCTTGCGTGCTCTCAGTACTCTTTACTCTTTGTTGCACTCCCCAAATCCACCTGCTTATTTAACTACTTCCTTTCAATACTTAGGGTCTGACCACAGCCGAAATCTTCGTTCATCTCACAATCTTCTTCATCGCTGTCCTCCACATAGTTCTGACTTTTTACACTCTTCATTCACTATTCAGTCTATTCTTCTATGGAATGCGCTCCCACTCAAAATAAGGTCGGCCACTACACGTGAAGCGTTTAAGACGAAGGTTCGAGAACTGTTTCTCAGAGAGTTAGCAGAGTCATCTAATTGATAATATTTGTTTATATATGTTTTTATATGTATATATTTATATATATATATATCTATATTTATGTATATGTATTTATTTAAGTACTATGTATTATGTATGTTATATATACACATAATATATGTATAAGTTTGAAGTCGTCGTGGCCTAAAGGATAAGACGTCCGGTGCATTCGTGTTGAAGCGATGCACCGGTGTTCGAATCCCGCAGGCGGGTACCAATTTTTCTAATGAAATATGTACTCAACAAATGTTCACGATTGACTTCCACGGTGAAGGAATAACATCGTGTAATAAAAATCAAACCCGCAAAATTATAATTTGCGTAATTACTGGTGGTAGGACCTCTTGTGAGTCCGCGCGGATAGGTACCACCGCCCTGCTTATTTCTGCCGTGAAGCAGTAATGCGTTTCGGTTTGAAGGGTGGGGTAGCCGTTGTAACTATACTGAGATTTTAGAACTTGTATCTCAAGGTGGGTGGCGCGTCTACGTTGTAGATGTCTATGGGCTCCAGTAACCACTTAACATCAGGTGGGCTGTGAGCTCGTCCACCCATCTACGCAATAAAAAAAAAAAAAAAAAAAAAAGTAATATCCCCTTCACACTACACCTACCAAGCTTCATCTCTGCACTCCCCTAAGGTAGACTGTTAGAGAATGCCTATGGCATTAAGTCCGCCTTTATACTTTATAGTATAAGAAGTTATAAATAAATAAATAAATAAATAACATCAGTGCCTCTGTCAGGCATGACGTCACTAACCGACATCAAAGGGAAGCTCAGAGACAGCTTAAACTACGTAATCTTTTCATATTTTTAAAAGAGCAGAACTTCTGAAATATTCTTTTGAATATCTCAAGAATCATATCTAGAGGCTTTCAAACAATACACGAATCTGTCACCACGCCATAAACACGATTTTCCTTTGAACTTTGCTTGTCCCGTGGGAAAGCTCTATAGGCTAATCCGGGCTAGGCTTATCGACAAATCGACGAACGGAATCTACGAGGACTTCAGCCTTTAGAAGCATATTTGTAATTTCCTTTCCGAGATTAGATCCAAGTTTACTAAAACTATTTATTAAGTTTGTTATATTTTACGTGAAAACTTGTATTGGTTAGAGTCGCACGCTACACGAACTATTCACTGTTAGATAGATCACACCACTTGGTGACTGTATGTTTTGGTAGCACTTGCAATCATGTGAACCGTGCGCTTACCCAACCACCTTCATTAGCAAAATGTTAGGGGTTGCAGGGGCTTGTTCTTTGATAAGTGTCTGCGTATCTGATCATGATTTTTTTATTGCTTAGGTAGGTGCACGAGCTCACGGCCCACCTGGTGCTAAGTGGTTACCGGAGTCCATAGACTTCTACGACCTAAATGCCGCCACCCACCTTAAGACATGAGTTCTAATGTCTCACTTGTAACAGTACAGCGGCTGCCCTGCCCTTCAAACTGAAACGCATTACTGCTTCACGGCAGAAATAGGCAGGGTAGTGAGTGGTACCTACCTGTGCGGACTCACAAGACGTCCTACCACCAATAAAAAGTTCTACGATAATGTCCTCAGGATACTGTCTGAACTCAGATGTATTCTGTGCCACATAGACGCGGCTCTTTTCCTCATTATGGCGTATAAATCGTCATGATTTTAACAACAATTAAGAATTCAACGTAAGGTACTACTTTCACGATGTTGTCTTTACGGGATTTAGAGAGCGCTTAACATCAAGTTGGGCGTGTTAAGTCGCCTCCCTCGTAATAAAATAATATTGATATTACGTAAGCACTCAAACATTCCAATAAAAATCATTTATCGCAGCAATTTTATATGAATGTCTGGTGTATCGTAGACGGTCTACGTTTCGCTACGAGGTCGCTCCTGATCTACGGGTCTTATTGTGAACGAGGGAATAGCGTGCTTGCTATTCTTATTTATGAGATCATTTATTTGCATGAGATAATATTGGAATATTTCTATCTTAAATTACGGATATTATTGTGTTGTTGTACGAAGATCAGTAACAATAAACAATTAAAGATTAAGTTACTGTTACATAACAAACATTCTTAATGTTTTTTTTGCCAAGTTCCAATTCGGTTTTGGAATGAACTCCCCTCCACGGTGTTTTCTAAGCGCATAACATGTCCTTTTTCAAACGTGGCTTGTGGAGAGTACTTAACAGTAGATAGCGGCTTGGCCCTGCCCCTGGCATTCCTGAAGTCCATGGGCGACGGTAACCACTCACCATGAGATGGGCCGTATGCTCGTCTGCCTACGAGGGTAACAATAAAATAAAAAATTTAATATTACTAAATATTAAAATGAAATAGGAAAAGGTCTCAGTTGCCAGCAGACCCGGCGAAACAAGCTTGACGTTGCTTGCATTTATATTCATATTTTTATTTATTTCAAATTACAACTTTTCCTTTTGTGGTATCTTACAAAGGAGCATGGCAAGCTTGTGTTAATTCTAAGTGTTGAACATTGTACAAGTCAACTCGTGACAATCGGTCTAATTATGTCCTCAGGATATTTTATTGTGTTTAAATTTGGATTATAAAGACGATCTGTGCGAAGAATCTTAATCTAAGATTAGGGGCCCATTGAAACGGCAGCTGAGACGGGGAGTAGATGAAGAATACGTATTGTTGCTATTTTTTATATAAATATTAACTTTTTTGATCTTCAAAGCAATATAAGAGTTGAGTAGCGTAGGTAAGCAGTCCAGGTCATAGTTCACTCGATGTTCAGTGGTTACCGGGAGAACGCTAACTGTAACAATAATATTGAATAGCCAGATATATTATTGTTACACCGGTAAAAGTACCGCCATCTGTCATCTAATAGCAGAGACGAATCACAAAAGAACTAGTAATATCGAGAACGCTCGAGAAGTGTAACGCCATCTTTTATCAAAATCGTGTAATATATTCATTTTATCGTGTAATAAAAATCAAACCCTCAAAATTATAATTTGCGTAATCACTGGTGGTAGGACCTCTTGGGAGTCCGCACGAGTGGGTACCACCACCCCGCCTATTTCCGCCGTGAAGCAGTAATGCGTTTCGGTTCGAAGGGTGGGGCAGCCGTTGTAACTATACTGAGACCTTAGAACTTATATCTCAAGGTGGGTGGCGCATTTATGTTGTGGATGTTTATGGGCTCCGGTAACCACTTAGCACCAGGTGGGCTGTGCGCTCATCCACCCATCTAAGCAATAAAAAAAATAAAAAATAAAATAGCAAAATAGCAGAAACACATATCGAAACGATTCGTCATATTGGGTATATTCTCGATAATTGTGGACTTGTCGTGTTGACTATAAAACCGTTGCAGGAATAACATGAAGGCAGTTAGTAAACGGTTCTTCTCGAAGCGAAATAGCGAACGGATCACCCGAAGCGAAGCGGAAGAAGTGAATTGAGAATTTTAAAGTGTTTGTAAAGTGTTAAATAGAGATTTAATTTGTACTTCGGTGAAAGTTTTATTTATCCCGAGTCCCAGCGCGAGACATTATTATTATTACTCTGCACTAAAGTGTACCTAATAAATTGATTTCGCTAAAGAGTTAACGTTATCTAGTCAGTTTATTCAGCTTGACCCAGTTTCCGGCGCAACCCTCGAACCATCTGCACCATCGATCCATATCTCGTGTGCAGTACAGTCTCACTGTCAGAGTTGAGACGTTCTGAACTTCAAGCTACTTAATGATCAGCTAACACAGCTAACTGACAGCTAACAGAGTCGTACATATATTTAACTTCAATAGTAGATCTTTTCTTCTTCAATTTAATTTAAAAAAAAAAATGGTTTTCCTAAGTTTTTCATTATTTTGTTAGTGTATGCTGATATCACTAGCGTTCTAGACACAGCTAGGGCAATATTGGTAAGGAGCTCTCTGCTAGCCCTCTAGCTGTGCTCGTTCAAAAAACCAATAGCGCCTTTTTTAAAGGCTTAGTGACTATTGAGCATTATACTCAAGTCGACTAAGAACACTTTGACAATTTAAAAATATTGTAGGACCTGGCTGTATTGATCATCTTACCCTGGCCTGTTGAGTTGGACGGACAAAAATAAAACACAAATTACAGAGGAACGTAATAGGAAAAAATATTAAATAAGTAAAAAAAGTAAATTATTAACACTCGCGAAATTACCATTTTCTATTTAACTTCTTATTTTTAAATAAGATCTGAAATTGCCGAGATCTTTAGCAATTTGGGAATTTTGTTCTTCTGTGTTAGAAAGACGAAATAAACTTTGTAGCCGAAACAAACGATCGGCCATCATTAAATACATACAGTCGAAATCGACTCTTTGCCGACATGCTTAAGTTTGTAAATTACAATAAGGCCTTTTATGTACGTGTTGTAACCTTCTTTTCCATATTCCATTATTTGAAATATACTTCGAACACATTGTCATTTTTACCATCTATCATTATTATATTTTATGCTATGTCTTGAAAACATTGTTTTATTATATTGGCGACGAGTTAAAAGAAATTAAGATGAACGATGAACAATTCGCATTATTTTTACATGCACAACAAAACCAGCAAGAACAGATTTTACAAATCTTGAAGTTGTTGGTACCAGCAGCTTGCAATACAACAGCCAAGAGCGTGACGAACGACTCTTTTACAAAACATGATACGGATAACAAGATAAGTATAATCAAAAATTTCAATATGGATAAATACAACCCAGATACATTCAGAATTGACGATTACATTGATTTTTTCGAAAACAAATGCAAAATTCTTGATATCAATAACAGCGACTTACAGAAAGATTTGCTTCTGAATTTACTAACACCAGAGATATTCCACGAATTAAAAGTAGCTTTAACGCCTGATTTCGATATAGCTACATACAGCGAAATTTGTAACAAATTATTAGACCTCTATCGCATAAAAACGACGAGATATAGAGCCTTAACAGAATTTTGGAATTGCATTAGAGAACAAAATGAAACGATGGAGCACTATGCAAACAGATTAAAAAGTCTTAGTCGGGACTGTGGCTACGCTAATGACTTCCTGGAACGACAATTACGTGACCGCTTTGCCACTGGATTGAATCATCCAGATTTAGAAACCGACTTGAAACAAAAATGGCCTGATTTAATTCAAAGGGTAGACGGAATACCAAGAGAAGTAACCTTTCAACAAATTTTTACAATCTCTCAATCAAGAGAACAGGCAGAACAAGACACACCACGAACAAGTATTAAAAAAATAAATAGGAGCAAAACCAAAACCGTACCATTACATCAAAATACAACACGAAAATTAAATCCAATGCATTGTTTACGCTGTGGAAAGAAAGAACGGCACAGCCTATCACAGTGTTCAGCCAAGGACCATATTTGTAAAGAATGTAACACGAAGGCACACTTTGAGAGTTGTTGCATTAAGTCTGGACGGGCATACATCAGCTATACAAAAGGGAGCCGAAAATCAGTTAAAAAAATAACAAGACATCATAAGTCCTCAACTTCATCATCATCTATCAGTAATAACGAGGAAGAGAGCGATGATGAAGTTATCTGCAGCGTCTTGGGTACACGTAAGAGAGAATGCAAACAAATCGATGTACGCATCAATGACATACCTTGCACTATGGATTGGGACCCCGGCTCTGCGTATTCAATAATAAACACGACATTATGGAAAAAATTAGGATCACCATCTTTACAACCCGCCCCGAAACTTAAGGCCTACGGTAACACCAACTTAAAAACAAAGGGAATTACAAAAGTAACAGTCGAAGTCGACGGACTGCAAAAACTTCTACCTGTGGTCGTAATGAAAAATGCCAAACCAATGTTATTTGGTTTACATTGGAGTGAAGTTTTTGAAATGGAATTTCCAAAACCAGTATACTCCATCAAAACATCAACACCTATGACTCTTAAACAAATATTGGATAAACATGTACAACTCTTTGATGGAAAACTAGGAAAAGTTAACAATTATTACGTAAACGTACATGTCAAACCAGAAGCTGAACCGATCCACCTTCCTGCACGGCCTATTAAATTCAGCATGAAAAAGAATATAGAAAGGGAGTTAGATCGTCTGATCTCAGAAGGGATTGTGGAAAAAGTAGATCCTAATGTTACACCTATTGAATGGGCTACACCCACAGTTAACATTTTGAAATCTACAGGGGAAGTTAGGATATGTGGAGACTACAGAACTACACTTAATCCAGTACTTATTAAACATTTAGACCCAGTTCCAATTTTCGATCAACTACGCCAAAATCTCGCAAACGGTAAATTATTTTCAAAAATAGACCTTAAAGACGCATACTTACAATTTGAAATAGCACCAGATTCGAAAAAGTACTTGACGTTGTCAACCCATAAAGGGTATTTCCAATACAATAGAATGCCTTTTGGAATATCGACTGCTCCTTCAATTTTTCAACATTTTCTGGATCAACTGCTTGGCGATATCACCAATGTAGCTGTATATTTTGACGACATAGCTATAGCAGGGAAAGATCTTTCAGAACATTTACAAACTTTATCTATTGTATTCGATCGCTTACAAAACGCTGGCCTAAAAGTTAACTTAAAGAAATGTAATTTCTTACAGAATCAGATTGAATACCTAGGTCACATAATAGATAAACATGGCATCCACCCAACCAAATCTAAAATTGATGCCATAACTAAGGCCCCAGCACCGTGTAATGCAAAAGAACTACGATCATTTTTAGGACTAGTTAACTTTTACGAACGGTTTGTACCACATCTTCACGGGATTTGTTCGGATCTTCACGATCTAACTAGTGAAAAAAATAGATGGCGTTGGACTGATCATGAAAACCGAATATTTGAAGATACAAAGAAATGCATAGCTTCTTCACAACCATTAATTGCATTTGACGAGAAACGTCCCCTTTATTTAGCATGTGACGCTTCCGAAAAGGGATTGGGTGCAGTATTATTCCACAAGGACTCGAACATAGAACAACCAATTGCTTTTGCTTCAAGGAAACTACGACCAGCGGAAATGAAATATTCCGTTATTGATCGTGAAGCTTTAGCAATAGTATTTGGTATAAAAAAATTTGATCAGTACTTGAGAGGAACGAAATTTAATCTAGTTACGG
Organism: Bombyx mandarina; assembly: GCF_030267445.1. Lineage (NCBI taxonomy): Eukaryota > Metazoa > Arthropoda > Insecta > Lepidoptera > Bombycidae > Bombyx > Bombyx mandarina. Next base: position 479,983 of record NC_143229.1, on the reverse strand, counting down.
ACCATAAGCCTCTTATACATATTATGGGTGCACACCGCAACCTTCCTAAACTAGCCAATAACCGATTGGTAAGATGGGCCCTAGTAGTGGGAAGTTATCAATATGACATTTACTACAGGAAAGGTGAAAATAACACATTAGCTGATTGCCTTTCCAGATTACCAAACCCTGAAACTGAACCCTCCGAGACAGAAGGGCTTGTACATAAAATAGATCTACGTCTTTTGAGCACTCGAATGACTGACCTTAATCTATCAGAACAGTTACTTATGAAAACAACTTCAAAGGATCATATACTCACAAAAGTTTGTCAAAATTTAAAAACCGGCTGGAGAGAATCAGAATACAATCCAGAAATGAAACCATTCTACAGAAACCGGACTGAATTATCTGTTGAGAATAAGATACTCATGAGGCAAGGACGCATCGTTATACCTACAGCACTCCGAAAAGCCATTCTTACATACCTTCATCGAGGACATCCTGGCATTTCTGCTATGAAAGCACTTTCACGTTACTATGTTTGGTGGCCTAACCTTGACGAAGACATAGAATTATTTGTCAAGAAATGTACCAGATGCCAACAGAACCGCCCTTGTAATCCTGAACTTCCTGTATTTTCCTGGTCCATACCAGAAGAAGTATGGGAGAGAATCCATATCGACTTTGCTGGACCGTTCGAAGGATCGTATTGGTTGGTATTGTGCGACGCTCTCTCCAAATGGGTGGAAATACGACCGATGAAACACATCAACACCAGATCACTTTGTCTTACATTAGATAACATATTTTGTACATTTGGCTTACCAAAAATGATTATATCCGATAATGGACCTCAATTTACATCTTATGAATTTAAAGAATATTGCACAAAACAATCTATTTTACATGTCACATCATCTCCATATCATCCTCGGACAAATGGGTTGGCAGAACGTTTAGTCAGAACATTCAAAAATAGAATGGCATCGGTAGACAACACAAATCTCGAGCGCCGACTATTAGAATTTTTGTTTACATACAGAAACACTCCGCACTCGTCCACTGGTAAATCTCCAGCTGAGATGATGTTTGGACGACAATTGAATTGCATACTTTCCAACATTCGGCCAGACAAAAGAAGATTAATGCAGTATTTACAAGTAAAAGAAAACATTCGTACCACATCACCGAGTTACCGACCAAGTGACCAAGTATATATTAAAACACGCAATGATAAAATATGGGAACCAGCGGTAATTACATCCCGAAAACATAAATATTCATATATTGTTTCAACACCAGGAGGACTAGAAAAACGAAGACACGCTGATCACATCAGGCCACGTGAGTCCTCTACCTTAGAAACCCCGAGGAATGAAAGGGCGCATTCTTCTATGCTGCCGGCGACTGCTTTTACAGACATTGGAATGGAAACAACAATTAACGAAAGGCTAACTAAAAACAAGAATTCGGCAGCAGTACCATTACCTACACCGCAGTCACCTACAAATGTACAAATTTCTCCAAATTCACCTTCACAGCATTCGAAGTTATACTCCTCACCTGCTCCGGTCTCCACTCCTGTGCCATTTGCTCCGCGTCGAAGTAATCGACGTATACAGGCACCTCGCCGTCTGATCAACGAGATGTAGATGGGGAGGAATGTTGTAACCTTCTTTTCCATATTCCATTATTTGAAATATACTTCGAACACATTGTCATTTTTACCATCTATCATTATTATATTTTATGCTATGTCTTGAAAACATTGTTTTATTATAGTACGAGTCGGTAAGTATTGGACAGCCAAAAAGACAATATAACAGAGTGACCGTGATGATGGTGTTACGAGTGGTTGGTAGGCAGCGGCTTGGCTCTGCCCCTGGCATTGCTGAAGTCCAGGGGCGACGGTAACCACTCACCATCAGGTGGGCCGTATGCTCGTCTGCCTGCAAGGGCAATAAAAAAAAACGAAAAATGTGCTTTTCGTCACGACACATATGAATTTCAGAAAACACAACAATATGTTAATAAAATATAGATGTCTTGATCAAAGGGCGTAAGTGCCCCTAGCACGCGTATTATGTACACGTAAGCGTTTCAATTTTCTTTCATGAACAATAAAGAAATATCTAAAGCATTTTTCCAAATCACAAAGAACCTCCTAAGAAACCTAACTTCCATCCAATTTTCTTTTTCATCCATTCCAGAATTCATTTCATAAATATTTAATCATAAGAAATAAACTTACAAAGGATGGAATATAGTTGCGAATTTAATAAAATGGCGGGACTCCGGGAGTCGCTGTGGATCGGTAAGTCAGAGGATTAGGGGGAGACGGTCTCTGTAACTGTTTTCAATGCTATACGAGGAATATTAAGTTTTTAGGTTAAGGTAGTATTAAGATGGCAGGGCATTGAGCTTGAATGGTAGAAAATCTATTTTGGAGGTAATTGAAACTTCTCCCTCGGGTCCCAGAGTGGACTTACCAACGTAACTGCTGAACAAAGAATGACGCGAGCTCGTGTGTGTGTGTGTGTGTGTGTGTGTGTGTTTTTCACACCCTTTTTTTTCGTGCCGGGTCCGAACGTCCTACGAGGCCCGCGCGCCGGCGCGCTGGGTATGTGGGTCTGGTCCGCGACTGCGAACTCTGCCTAAGGATATTTTTAGAGCCCTACCGCACTAAACGACTCCCCTGTACTCTTACACCCGATGTCTGATCTCCGTCCGGGGTCAGATCCCGATCAGAGTAGGGGGGAATCCGCGGTCAACACTACAACCACTCGCAGTATCACCCCTAGGACGCCCGTCCGACGGGTTGTCGAGGCGATCATCGACGACCAACGACGCCAGTCTGTGTTAAGTAGTAGCCGGAGTTCGTAGACCACGGCGCGAATACCACCACCATCTTTGTGTCACCATCAAACATGTGATCTGTATGCACAAGCATCGTGCCACCACCCTGCCTGTTTCAGACGTGAAGCAGTATTGCGTTTCGGTTTGAAGGGTGGGGCAGCCGTTGTAACTATACTTGAGACCTTAGAACTTATATCTCGAGGTGGGTGGCGCATTTACGTTGTAGTTTGTCTATGGGCTCCAGTAACCACTTAAAACCAGGTGGGCTGTGAGCTCCTCCACCCATCTAAGCAATAAATAAATAAAAAGACATGATCTGTCACCAACTACGGGTATCTTTGCCCAGGTGCAAAGTGAATATATTATGTCCCGTGAACATATTGTGTTTTTTGCTAGACAGAGGGAGAGAGAGAGATACTTTTTCACATAGCCCAATGGTCGGTAACTCGCGGCTTTTTAGCTCCTCTGCGGCGCTAAATGTTGAGTACAGACACGGAATTAAATTACCGGTAAACTTTTTAAACACAAAGCTATAAAAATATATAGCAATTTGAAAAAATAGGTCTTTTGAATGAATTACAATTGTGAATATTATAATATATTTTATTTGGCTCTTTTGATTGACAAGGTGGCCGATCACTGGGATAGACACATCGTATAATTTCTCTCGGAATTAGTTAAGATTATATTATTATTAGATAATCTGGGATTAGTTAAGAGTCGGTAGAGTAACTATGTGGACTTCGTCGGTCTCTGAGAATAGACCCGCATCTTAATGTTTTATGTATAAACCCTCTGTTACCTTTTGTTACATTTTTCTGATCGGGATTATTTCCTTCCCTGTTTTCTTTATTCGGTTGTGAATTTTTTATCAGCTGCTAGACCCATACCGTCCCGTCTACCACTAATTCGATTATTTTTAATTGATATTTATATTGTGCAAAACACGACGCGCCATAGACCTGAGATTGCTTACCGTAATATCCTCAAATTATATTATTATATATCAGAAGATAGATTTTATTCCTCCTTCGTAAGTAAAAACTCCACTGCAAACTATTGGAAAGCAGTACAAATTAGCAACAAAAACTAATAAACCTTAGTATAACATTTTTTTAATGTTTTGAAAGCTGTGTGTAATCGCCCGAACAGGGAATCGTGTTCATAAAGAAGGAATTAGCTTTGAAAGAGAAAGCTCCTTTGTTCGTTCGCGATGCTCCGAGCTTCAATAAAATATAATAAAACTTGAACTATTTCTATACTGCCACGGACGGTCACAGCATTTCCTTCCGCATCAATCGGTGTAAACTTTTATTCATGACCACGAATTGATTTGTAGACGGTCGAGCATACGGCCCTCGTGATGGTAGGTGGTCACTGTCTCTGATGGACATCAGTGATGATAGGGGTCCAGCCAAGCGGCTGCCTGCTTGCTGAAGGATCTGCTCAAAGCACTCAGGAAACACCATTGAGGAATTAATGCCAAAGCCAGATGTACGCGGAAATGAAGATTCAATATCGGTAGATATGTTCAGTACTATTCTACTCCTTGTATTTTTTGTTCTTCTGTAGCTGTCCTTTAATGTGCGTTGTATTTTTATGTGGAGCAGGGTCGTATGTCTAAATTAATTCTTGTCTAGAAAGCGTTAGTGCTTATCGGCACTTACTTACGTCTTTTTTGCCACATACCATTCGGCTATGGAATGAGCTCCCCTCCACGGTGTTTCCCGAGCGGTATGACATGTCCTTCTTCAAAAGAGGCTTGTGGAGAGTATTAAGCAGTAGGCAGAGGCTTGGCTCTGCCCCTGGTATTGCTGAAGTCCATGGGCGACGGTAACCACTCACCATCAGATGGGCCGTATGCTCGTCTGCCTACGAGGGCAATAAAAAAAAAACTTGATAGGTACGAGTATTTTATATGGTGTAATAAAGAAAACGTGTGACTTGTTTCAAGGCACTCATCAAACCAGACCCATACCCATGCTTAAACATTGTCAATAGGCTGCCAAAGGCTGGCGTTATTAGATAGAAGATGATATATACATATATACCCCGTAGCTGGGTAGACGAGTTATAAGCACATAAGTAGATTGGCGACCTAGGAGACCACAACGTAAATTGCGTCCTATCATGACATTATAAAGCAATCCACGTTATATGATTCTCAGAAATATAGTCTAACCCTTGCCTATCGAATAACAACGAATAAAAAATACCACCAGCGTGAATAACAATTAATTTACCCATAAACATAATTAGTGCCACATTAATTTCCCGAAGATACTGGTTTTGTTCCGTGGCACCCCTCAGCGCTCCAGATGCTGGATGGCCGTTTTACGTTTCTAATTTTATGTTCTGAATGGCATTTATTAGTCAAATTACTTATTTATTGCACATAATGTGGTGGTTCGTGTCCTAAAGAGCAATATTGGGAGATGCATACGAGAATTATCTGTTGGAAATGTTTGGAACGAGCTGATTTGCGTTTCGCGCGGGCTTCATTTCGGGCCCACCGTGTTGTATCGACAGCACTATCCTATACTCGTGTTTAATGTTTCATGAAAACAAGTGGTTCTCCGGTACTCGAAATTCGACAATAATTAATTGAAATTATAAGTTTGTACACTGTTATAGATTCTATTGTCAAAGACTATTATACTTCTTTATACAGATTTTGCCAAGACTACACTTTAGGCAAATATTGACAGAGACAAACAATATTTAATCTATTCTCAATTTGACCACAGATTATCAGCAATAAGAAAAGTTTGTCAATAAACAAATAGTAGGTACGCATGCGTGTTGTGTGTCAAATACATAGTAGTGTGTGTAATGTTTTTTTTTATTGAGTTAATCTATCTTTTATGCATAGTTAAAAAAAAATTAACATTCTGCACTCTTTCTCTACATTCTCTAAAGTGTGGGAAATTTCATACTCCTCCGTCCGCGCTATTTTCGTAAAAAGGGGTATAAAGTTTTTGCTTCACGTATTAATATATAGATAGTGTGAATGTTGATTTTTGGTATGTACAGTAGTACAGGTTTAAATTAGAAACTGTACTCTGTCAATGTTCAAAGTCACTTCAGATAAACGACCTGTGTATATAAGAACACAATGATACATCATTCTAATGTTTAGTTATGGAACTACTGGACTGAATCTGGTAATGCTGGACTAATAGAATGCTTCCTTTTTTCTGAGTTATATAACAGCTCAGGATACTATCATTTTTCGGCTGTAATAAGTAAAAGCTTTGTTTTAATTCCGACACAAGAAATGTAAAATAAATTGAGGAAACTTTGCGCACGTCGCTCCATCATGCCGCGGGACGCTGTCTGCATAAATAAGTTTACTTTTAGTGTGTTTGTTCTTTTATTATTCTCATTCGTTTTGCTCGTGTTTCTTTATTTCGGTTAGGGTAGACACAACCAGTAAAAAATAATTTCAAGAGTTCGTAGGCTATCCTACCGAATTCTGTAGAGGTGTTTATAAAGCGGCGTATATACGGGTACATTGTCATACCCGATCCTGTAGACCGAATGGTAAACAGTCAACGTCACCCAAAACACGTCATTACGGATCCTCCCGATCCATTAACGGTGCTTTTAGGTACTACAAGCACCGGTCACCGTCCTCGTCGAACCCGTCGCTTGCGGCGAAAGGCTCGACAAGCGAATTAACCCATACTTAGACACAGCCCACTGAGTTTCTCGCCGGATCTTCTCAGTGGGTCGCGTTTCCGATCCGGTGGTAGATTCTGCGTGGATTCTGGTGGTAGACCTACTGCTCTTGCTAGGGTCAGTGTTAGCATCACTCCGGTTTGAGCCCAGTGAGCTCACCTACTAGTTAAGGTTACGCTGAAATAGCCTCTCAAGGCATAGGTAAGAAGCTTAGGTAGGAAAAAAGAAAAAAAAGGTACATTGCGAGCGAAAATATATTGTTAGTTGCCATTCGTGCAAGCTTAGCCCAGTACCTCCGGCAATAATGCCTTTCATCTTCAGGTTTTTTACCTATGAGGCTGCCCTTTTACCACGCTGGTCATTTGAAGCGTAATTATGTATGGCTGGCAATCAACGTTTAAATTAATAGAAATTTAATTAAAAAATATATTTATTTAGACTTCTATTTTCAAATTCAGTTATTAGTTTTTAATAAATGTTTTGTTTTCACTATGTTTGTACCTTTTTCATCAATATTTACGTGATTAAACTACGAATTATTGTGGAACAAAAGTTCCGTCGCGGCAGCAATGTTGCACACACGGCTCACAACTAATGTTGTGTCTGTTAAGTAACGCAAGGTATTAATCCCACTGAGTTTCTCGCCGGATCTTCTCAGTGGATCGCGATTCCGATCCGGTAGTATATTCATTTGCGAAGCAGCTACTCTCGAGTTGTTAGGTCTCTCGTTGGAGGCGCTCGGGTAGCTGTTAGCAAATCCCATCCTGGTTCAGCCCTTGCTTGGCCACCTGTCCTTGTGAAGCTGGGAAGGCCTTCGGGCCACCAGTGATCCCCAGTCATAAAAAATAAAAAAATTATGTGGTGTCGTGGGACACCAGGTGGGAACGAAGTTCCTTCGGCTAACGTAGAATCGACACAATTTGCAAAAAAAAAATCGTGCTCAATTTTATGTTGGTTTTCTTGATTTTTCTCTTAAATTTTGCTGATTAGTTTTTATTTAAGTACAGGAATGTATTTAGGAAATTCAGTATTTTAGGAAATAATAAATTACGTAAAATAAAAATAAAATCGTAATTCAAATTATCAATTAAAATAACAAAATATGTCTCTTTATTTTTGTTTGACAACATAAAATTACATAGAAATAGAAATAATTACAAAATAGAGAGAGAATGGATGAGAGAACGAAAAGAAAGAGGGAGAAAGAGAAAGGTATTATACACTACTCGCTTGTGTATACGACTGTCGCGCCTGCGCACGTCTAATTTAACGGTTTTATTCCACGCACTTTTTTCTTAC